>NC_081293.1:109531817-109834848 GCF_030435805.1 Mustela lutreola
GGAACTGGGCCTCCATATCCCAACTCAGGGAAGCCACCAGGTAGGGAAGCCCCATGGAATGAGGCAGGCCTGCGTCCAGACCTACTGCGGGCCCCAGAGACTCACGCAGCTGCACAAGGGGCCGGGCATCGCCAGATCTTGTGTGGCAGCGGGGTGGGCGCAGCTGAGGGACCCAACATGAGAAAAGCAGCTAAGGACACAAGGGAGGCGGAAGGAGGGAGCGAGAAGCACCTCCTGCCCTCCTCATCCCGTCTGCGCCGCGCAAGATCTCTTCGTTACCCCTAACGCCAACTAACGGACGTCTGTCTCACTGCTGGTTCGTCTGCCCCAGAAGAGAAGGGAGGCTGGAGGGGCGGCTAGGGGAGAAGCTGGAGGGGGAGCAGCACGGCTCAATGCCAGTCACAAGAAGAACTGGGGAATCCAGGCCCCTCCCAGAGGAAGTAATCTTCAACTACAGCCCCTAACCGGGAGAGAGGGGCACAGCGTCTCCTACAAGAGACGCACCAGCCCTGTGGCTCAGCCAGGGAGAAGCCGTCACCGCCCTGGACTCTTGCTTGCCCCCAACAAACCTTCATTAAACAGCCCCTGCCAACAGCCTCCTCCCTCAGAAAACGGCATTCCGCTCCCTTGTTTGTTGGACTTGCCTACGGTTTCGCCCTACCTTGCTGGTCCCAAGTTGTCATTTTTATTCCCAAATCAACCCATTTTTATTGGTAAAAGTAACTATTTTTAAGGTTAACAATACATGCATAATAAAAATAAAAAGTATCACTTTAGTAATCCAGACATAAAGGACATCAAGCAATGACTGGAAGTTCAGTGGAAGTGTCTCAGGGGGCGGCCGAGTGGGGGGCTGGGGGGAGGATGAAAGGGGACCAGGTGTAAAACACCGACCAGAGTGGGACGGAGGACAGGGTCAGCACCTGTGTCCGCAAGGCCCCACGTGGAGAAACTAAGACGGAGCCTCCACCGTGTCAGAAGACGAGCCTCAGGCAGAGCTGAGTGAGAAGCGGGACCGAGCAAGCACAGCCTGCAGGGAAACACGAGCCCGCATGTGCGTGTCACACACGTCTGTCCCTAAAGGCGTGTGGTCAGCGCGCCCCGAGAAGCTGCTCAGGCCAAGTCCCTCGGGAACAGTAAGAAGAAGGACGACTGCTTACAGACGATGACCACCACTCACTCGGTCGGAAGAACTCACTGGAGACAGGGAGTTTGGGACTAAAAGTCTAGGCTCAAGACAACCAACAGCGCAACCCACGCAGACCTGTTCGAGGGCGGCAGAGGGTCAGTCACGCGTCCTCTGGGCTGCGCAGCCCCCGCACGACTGAAAGCTGAAGGTGGCCCCCATCGTGCGACAGGGCTGCAGGGTGACTTAACGACGGGGAGCCGGGGCGGGCGGGGCGGGGTACAGCTGCTCTGCGCCCCATCCAGGCGAGCCCTGCCCTGGCTCTTTGGGAGCACAGGGCATGGGGACACGGTCACAGGGCGGTCATCAAAACTGGTGCCTTCTGCGGGCCAGTGATCCCGACCAGTTAGCTACGGTGTCTTCTTCAGGGAAGACCAGAACGAGCCTCCCCTCTTCTGGTCCAGGGCATACGTTAACCTACACAGGGCCCAGACCACAAAGCCCTGGCGAGGCCACTGCATGGGCACGAAACTGGAGGGCCAGAGACGGAGTCAGTGTTGTCAGCGTGCCTACGACACGATGACTAAGAGGAGGGAAAGGCTGATTATATCTGATACCTGAACTGGACCAGCAGCAGAAAGGGAAAAGAAGAAACAAAACTCACAGTTCAACATGCAGGTCAAGAATCCCAAACATGAGCAAAACAAACCAGCAATGTATAAGAACCAATCAAACAGCCTTATTCCAGGAATTTAAGAATTATTTATGAATAGGAAGACCAACCAGTGGCCTCTGGTAAACAGAACAGAATGAACAAAACCCGTCAGCCTGTGGTTCCTTCTAATGAGACATAAGACGCCTCCAAGGTCTAACAATCTGACGCTACCAAGCCCAGGACGCAGGGAGGGACGACTCCTGGCAAACGGACAGGTTGTCTGTGAGAAGTCACAGACCAGAAAGCAAGCTGCACGTGAGCCGGCAGTGAGCGGCTTAGCTGCTGCTCCTGGAAAACGAGCCCCCCCCCCCCCCCCCCCCCCCCCGCCCAGGAACAGCTCTCGGTGAGCAAGAGGGCAGCTGGAAATCTGGGAAGCAGCAGCCACTGGCTCAGATCCCCTCCTACTCTGCAGAAAGACAGACTTCCTCCCTGGAAAAGCCCGAGTGTAACTGTGAGTCCTGCGGACAGCTGCGGCACGGCGCCATGCCAAAAACAGGAATTGGGTACAAATCCACGTCGAGTCCTCCTCCTGGAAACAAAGGAGGAAACCTGCAAAATCTCGGATCAGGGAAGGATTGCAAAACCAACATGGAAGCATAAGCAACAAAAGAACAAAACAGACAACTGGACTTCATCACAATTAGGAACATCTGTGCTTCCAAGCACACTGCAGAGAAGCGACAAACCCACAGAATGGGGTAAACATCTGCATGTCATATTTTTGATAAGGGACTGGTATACAAAATATACAAAGTGCTCTTGTAACTCAACGATAAAAGACAAATAAACCAATTAGAAAATGGGCAAATGATGTCAGTAGGTCATTCTCCGGAACAGACACGTAATCGGCCGATGAGCGCATGCAAAGGTGCTCAGCGTCATTGGTCATCAGGAAATGCAAATCCCAGCCATGGAGGGTGCCACTCCCCACCCAGCAGGAGGGTCACAATGAAAGACAATGTTGGCCAAGACAGGGAGAAATCACAACTCTCATGTGTTGCTGATGGAAATGCAAAGTGGTTCAGCCACTCTGGAAGACAGATTGGTGGTTCCTCAGAGTAAGTTCCCACAAACCTCAACAATTTCATTCTCAGCTGTATATCCAGGAGAAACAAAAATGCATGTCCTCAGAACGAATGTGTACACAGAGCTGCCAGGGTGGCTCCATCAGTTAAGTGTCTGCCTTTGGCTCAGGTCTTGACCCCGGGTCCAGAAGTGTGGAGTCCCTTCTCTGCCTCCCTCTGCCCCTCCCCCACTCGTGCATGCACTCTCTAATAAAATCTTAAAAAAAAAAAAAAGGTGAAATTAAAAAAAAAAGTACACAAATATTCATGGGAGTTTATGCACTTATATAATTTTTCTCTTTTCATATACTACTGTGGAAACAACCCTAATGAACATCAACTGATGAATGTGCCATGTATGATATATTCAGAGTGAAATACTGTATTATTCAGACACAAAACTGACACAAGCTACTACGACATGGACAAACCTTGGAAATGTGATGCTAAATGAAAGAAATCAGACACAAAGGGCCACATACTGCATGGTTCCTTTAAAGTCCAAAACAGGCAAACACGGAGAAAGTAGGTTAGTAGGTTTTAGGGGAAAGTAGATGGGGAACAGGGGGTGTGGGGGGTGAGTGAGCGTGGGTGTGCAATCTCTTCCTGGGCTGATAAAAATATTCTGGGGGTGCCTGGGTGGCTCAGAGGGTTGAGCCTCTGCCTTCAGCTCAGGTCATGGTCCCTGGGTCCTGGGATCGAGCCCTGCATCGGACACTCTGCTCGGCAGGGAGCCTGCTTCCCCCCTCCCTGCCTGCCTCTCTGCCTACTTGTGATCTCTGTCAAATAAATAAATAAAATCTTTAAAAAAATACTCTGAAATGAGATGGTGGCAATGGTTGCACAACTCTGTGAACATACTAAAACCCACTCAATTTCATGATCTGTGGATTAGGTCAATACGGCTATTACTGAAAGGAAAAACCTCTCCAAGTTAAGTAAATTCACTTACTCTTGTTTAACCCAGTACTGAATGAACAGCACTAGTGCATTCACTGAAAAGTAGCTACATTTTTTTTTCTAAAGATTTTATTTATTTGACAGACAGAGATCACAAGTAGGCAGAGAGGCAGGCAGAGGGAGAGGAGGAAGAAGGCTCCCCACTGAGCAAAGAGCCCGATGCAGGGGTCCATCCCAGGACACTGACACCATGACCTGAGCCAAAGGCAGAGGCTTTAACCCACAGAGCCACCCAGGAGCCCCAAGACAAGCAGTCTTTATGAAGAAAATTACACGGCTTTACTGTAGGACATGAAAGACCAGAGTGACACACCAGGCACACGGTGGTTTTCCCACGAATCCACATCAGCGCACTGCCAGTCACAACCCGACCTCATTTGTCGGTCAAACGTGATCAGTTAAACAAGCTCACACCAAGGAACAGAACTGCAAATAGCCACGCAGTTTAGAAGGACAAGGAGGTGAAGGCCTTGCTCTAGTCAAGGCCTATTCTTAAGCTGTGCTATTTAAGTGGAGTTTAAGTGGACATGCCGGCAGAGGAGAAACAAAGCCAGAAGCAGACCTGTTAGAAGGGCATGCACTATACAGAAAAAGGGAAATTTCTACTCAGTAGGTAAACGATGGATAAGTCAATGCACGCCAGGACAGCTGACCACCATACTGACATGGGCACATTCGACCTCGGGGGGCAGGGAAGGTCTTCTTAACCATGGCACTGCTGATGAGTAAGTCTGAGTGCAGAACGCCTAAAAATTCCACATGACCACAGCAATGCACGGAGTGAAGAATGCAAACCCCCTTTCCATCAGCGCAGGGGCAGAAGGACACACTCAGAGAAATATGCTGCATCACATATTCAGACAAAATACTCAATGATTTCATGGTGTCAAGGATACATGTTAAAAGTATAAATAGAGGGACACCTGAGTGGCTCAGTTGGTCAAGTGTCCAACTCTTGATTTTGGTTCCTGATCGTCGGGTCCTGAGTTCAAGTGCCGCACCACGCTGTGTGCTCAGCGTGGAACCTGTTGAGGGTTCTCTGTCTCCCTCTGTCCCTCTCTGTTCTTGGGCACGCTCTCTCTCTCTCCCTCTCTAAAATAAAGAAATGAATCTTTTTTGTCAAAGGTTTAAATGTAAGTTAAAGACATCTGCCAACTTCATGAAAACGGCCGTTCTTTGTGGGTGATAAGAATAAGTGGGAGATGGGAAGGCGTTTCTTAGCTACAACTGGAACGTTTTATTTCCTTCTTAAGGTAGATCTGAAATAAAGATAGCAAAAGGTGAATGCCTATTTATCCTGGATGGTGGGTATACATGGGTTGGGTATTTCCTATAAACTTAAAGTACTTCTTAATTTAAGAAAGCAGACGTGGTAAAGCAAAGACAAGCAACAGAAGAACTAAACACAAAGACAGATCAGACCTTGGAACAAGTGGGGAGAGAGGCAGCCCAAGGAAAGTCAGTTTCAGAACTCGAACTGTCAGAGTCAAGTGCTGCTGTCCGTGCTGCCTCGCTAAGCAGAAGCGTGAGCACACGACTCACATCTGGCTATGAAGGTAACCCACAACAGATCAAAAATCAGAAACAATGAAGCTGAAAAAAAGCAAGAGCACTGCTTTTCATTTCGAATCTGTCTCACTATTTGAAGTATTACCAGGAAGACATAAAATTTCGCAAAACGAGGTTTTTGTTTTTTTAATGGAAGAAAGGTACAAACTGCAATGCTCAAACTAGAGACCGTAAAACTGTCCGTACGTCCTTAGCAGAGTCCTACGTCGGGCACTAAAATGGTTTCTGAGCTTCCGAGATTTCTCACTGTTGTATTTCTGCTAGAAACACTACATAAACCTCTATATGCTTTGGCAAGTATACCTACAGGAGAGCAAGTACACAACCTTCGAGAAGCAAAGCACTTTACCCTGAAACGATGTTGTAGTTGAGAGCAGGATGGTCTTTCGAGATGGGAGGAACAAGAGGTTCCGGCTGCCCTTCTTCAATCAATTCTTCCTTTTCCTACGAGAGAAGGAAACAAAATACAGCAGGTGCTGGTCACCGGACAGTGACTGTTTTGTTCCCACACTTCCATTAAAAGCAACCAGTAAGTTCCTTATCTGTTCCTGAACAGCAGCCCGCAAGGCCACATCACGCACACTGTCCACTTGTGACCCGGGGCCACTAACCCTAACCCTAAAACACGTGCTCCTCACTCCTGATAGGGAAAACCAGCGGTGAAATCGCCACAGAAATGACTGCTCATGTCTGTGTTCCCTGTGCTTTTGTTTTCTTTAAGTTAATAAACTATTTTTGGGAGCCGTTTTAGGTTCATGGCGAATACCGAGGAGAACATACAGGTACTTCCCAGATGCTCCTGTGCTCCCCCACCACAAACATCCCCACCAGAGTGGTAGAGCCATCACATTCAGGGAACCTACAGTGACACGTCATAGTCACCCCACGTCCACAGTCCTCCTACAGCTTCAGACCAATGTACAGTGACAGGTTCTACCTCTGCAGTAGCAGTGCCATGCAGAATAGTTTCACTGCCCTAAAAATTCTCTGGGCTCTGCCTATGGTGCCCCCGTCCCCTCCTAGCAACCACTGATCTGTTTACGGTCTCCACAGTTCTCCCTGTTCCAGAATGTCATAGAATCATGGAATCATACAGTACGTCCCCCTTTCAGACTGGCTTCCATCGTGTGGTGATACACATGTAAGTTTCCTGTTTGTCCTTTTGTAGCTTGACGGCGTGTTTCTTCTTGCACTGAGTAACACTGCATTGTCTGGATGCAACAGAGCTTATCTATCGGCTCACCTACCTGGTACATTCCAAGGTTTGGTAATTATGAATAAAGCTGCTATGAACATCCATATGTAGGTTTTGGGGTCACAAATTTTTAAATAATTAGAGTAAATACCAAGGAGCATGATTCTTGGGTTGTATGGTAAGAGTGTCTCTACTTTATACTCCTCCATAAACATCCATAAATACAGAGTCAAATACAGAGTGGCTGTTATGATTTTGAACAAAATGCTCCGTTACATCGATTAAGAATCAGAGCAGGGGCGCCTCGTGGCTCCGTCGTTAAGCATCTGCCTTCGGCTCAGGTCATGATCCTGGGGTTCTGGGATGGAGACCCGTGTCTGCCTCTCTGCTGGGTGGGGAGTCCGCTTCTCCCTCTGCCCGTTGCTTCCCCTGCTTGTGCTCTCTCTCCCTCTCTGCCAAATAAATAAAATCCTTAAAAAAAGAATAAGAAAAATAAGTTTTCTCTTACCTTCACTTATTCCTTCTTTGATGCTCTTCCTTTCTTTATGCAGATCTGAGGTTCTGAGCTATTTCATTTTCCTGCTCCCTGAAACACTTCCTTAACATCTCTCATGATGCAGGGCAGTGTGCGGCACGCTCCCTCAGTTCCCATTTGTTTGAGAAAGTCTTTATCTACTCCCCGTTCTCACACATGTAAGTGTCGTTGTTCTGGACATTTGTCTTATTTCCCAGCTTCCTGATCTGTGCTTCGGAGCCTGGTGGTAATCTGGGGAGTGTTTCTGTCACGACAGCCTCAGATTTTGCTGCTGTTCCCTTGTCTCTTCCTCCTCCTGATGTCCCCATGACACGTGTGTCACAGCCCTGTGGATGTCCCTCGGTCCTTGCATGTTCTTACGTATTTTTTCCTGGTCTTTTCTACCTTTGATTTTCAGTTTGGGCGTCGCTACAGTCACATTCCCAACTCAGAGACAGATTCTCTCCTCGGTCGTGTCCAGTCGACAATGAGCCTGTCAAAAGCGAGCCCCAGTTCTGTCAAAATGTTTTTGATCTCTGGCTTTTCTTTTTAACCTTTCTTAGAATTTCTACTCTCTGTTGACACTACATACTGTCCTTGCATACTGTGTACTTTTTCTGTTAAAGTCCTTGTGTATATTACCAGAGTTGTTTTAAATTCCCCCGTCTGATCCTTCCAACAGCCCTGCCATACGCAAGTCTGATCCTGAGGCTTCCCTGTCTCTTCAAACTGTGTGTTCTGCCTTTTCGTAAGGCTTGTGATTTTTTCTAGATAGCCAGGCGTGATGCGCTGGACAGAAGGAACTCCCAGAAACTGGCTTTAGTATGTGGTTGTGAGGTGTGGGGGGAGGGGAGTTGTTCTGTAGCCCTGGGATTAGGTCCCAGGCTGTCAGTGAGCCTGTGTCCCGGGACAATGAACTTCACCAGCTTTTATAATTACCCATACATTGCCTTTACTGAAATCTTTATTTCTCTATGTGGCTTTGAGTTACTGGTTGACCCTTCACTGCACCTAGCAGGACTCTGCTGACCTTTTTTTGGTAGGGAAGGTCTAGTCGCAGCTCCTCCCACTGTTGTTTCTTTCAGAATGTCTTGATTGCTCCCTCACTTACAAAGAACACTTGAACCAGATATGGGATTTTTCTTTCTTTCTTCCTTTTTTTTTTAAAAAAAAGATTTTGTTTATTTATTTGACAGAGAGAGAGAGAGAGAGAACACAAGCAGGGGAGTAGGAGAGGGAAAGGTAGAAGCAGGCTTCCGGCAAAGCAGGGAGCCCGATGTGGGGCTCAATCCCAGGGTCCTGGGATATGACCTGAGCTGAAGGCAGACGCTCAACAACTGAGCCACCCAGGTGACCCTGAGATACGGGATTTCTTGACGGTTTTCCTATTCTCACGTTGAGTATCAGCCCGCGGTCTCCCGGCCTTCCAGGTTTCTGGTGAGCAATCTGCTTGCAGCCTTACTGGGGACCCCTTGCCCTGTGTTGACTTTGTGTTGGCAGCTCTGGAAGTTTGATTATAATGTGTCTCATTTGGGGTCTCTCTCAGTTCATCTTACTAGGAAGTTCACTGGGTTTCTTTGATGTTTGTGTGCATGTCTTTCTTCAAATTCTGAATTTTTCAGCCATGATTTCTTCGAGTATTCTCTCTGCCCTTTTCTCTTTTCTCTCCTGTTTCTGAGATTTCCAAGACATGTGTGTCAGTCCTTTTGAAGATGCCAAATTTCTTCTGGGTTCTGCTTGTTTTTCTTTGATCTTTTCTCCTTCGTTTCTCAGCCTTCCTAATGTCCAGTGTAGTCTTCAAGTTCACAGACTCTTTTCCTGCTGGCCTGACACTGTCTCCCAATGCTTCTCCTGTGTTTTCCATCTCAGTTACTGTACTTTGTTTCTTTTTGGTTCCTCTGTGCGTTTTCTGTCTCTGCCTCGATGCTTCCATTTCATCCACAGGTAGATTCCTTGACTTCATGCAAGTCTTCCTTTAGCTTCTTGAGCAACCCTAAGAGCCATAAGAGCATGATTCTGAAGTCCTTGTCTAATAGTTACTACTTTTCAGGAACAGACTCTGTTGATTTACTTTTCCCCTTGGAATGGGGCATACTTTCCTGGGTTTTGTACATCTGCTATATTATATTGTTGTTGAGAACCAGACATTTGAATTTAACAATGTGGTAAGTCTGAAAATTAGAATTTCCGCTTTCCCCAGGGTTTGCTATTTTTAATTAAAAAAATTTTTTTTTTAAATTGTAGCCTCTCTGTGCCAAGGATCAGCTTGCAGCATAAACATAATGTCTTCTTGGGTCTTCTCTGAGCCTTTCCTCGGCAGACACAGTCGTGTTTACTTTCCCCTGCATGTGCATTTCTTTTGGAATGTCCTAGTCTTTAATATCTGGCTCCTGAAGGGGAAGAGCAAAAAAATGAAGGGGGAATAAAGTGGAACTGGTCCTTGAAATCCTCTGGAGGTCTCTTGAGCCCGAGGGGAGAGGGTTGCAACACTGGTGGAAGAAAAATAAGAGTTCTTTGTCAGCGCCTCTGTGAGAAGCAGCAGCCATCGGTGGTCACAGCACAGATCCCCAGTATTTGGAGGACAGGGCCCTTTCTGCTTACTCTATGTTCCCCAAACTGTGTGCTGCTTCAGGAATACATGCACAGCTGCCTGCCACATGGCTGGGGGTAGGGAATGGATAGTTGCTACTGTGTTAAGAGCCGAAACCGCTAAAATTGAATGCAATTTGCCACCCAAGCCTTCTCCTGGAAGTTGCAAGCCTTCATTAGACACCAGATTTCCAAAGGGGTTACCCCGGACAGATTCTGCCAGTGCAAGTATCATCTAGATTGGGTGACAGACTCCCAGGGCCTCCTACCCCATGGTCTTCCCCAAGACCTCTCCTGCCAGGCCAAAAAGGCCACTGTTGTCTGGTGCATTCCCACTAGCAGTGTACGAGTGTCCCAATTTCTCCATGTCCTTGCCAACATTAGTTATTACCTTTCTCAATACATGTTCTTCCATCGATGAGCAGGTGAGTCGCAGGGACCAGAGGAATAGAAAACAACTGTTCAGAAGAGAAAGGAAGGACAGGAAACTCTGTGGGAAGGAAGCAGGGGGATAGGGAGGAGTGACAGGGACTGGAGGGCGTGAGCAGGGACAAACAAAGTGGAAGGGGACAGACATAAGCAAATAGGTCGGCTGGAACAAGGCCACAGAGGAGGAGAGCCTGGACAGCTGTGTCGGGGCCTGTGGGGGTGCTGGGGACTGGAGGCCAGAGGTCAGGGCTATAGCCCAGTGTGGCTACAGCTCCCCTGACAATGGTCTGGGATTCTGTTAAGGGGACTCAAGTCTGCCTGGTGTGCAGGACACCGTTGGAAGACACCACTTTGCAGGACAGGCCTTCTGGCCATCTGAGCTGTAACCATCCGTCCTTCATCACGGAAGAGGTAGATCAGATAAGCTGTCACTTGGGGAGACCACAAGGCTGGACAATTCTCTTCTCAGGAGACAGTTTATACGAGTTACAAGGGAGGGCATGGACGTCTGGTGACGTCTGTGGTCTGCTTTTTGATGCGAGAGCTTTCCAGGGCTTCCTGCGTGGTGACATTTCTCTGGAGGTGGCTGCCTCTCTGCATCCCGAGCGGGAAAGGAGGAGCTGGGCCTGGACACCATCGCTCCCGGTCACCTCAGACGCAAACGCGGGCGGCAGGCGCTCAGCCTCCAGGTCGGGCGGGCAGACAGGTGCCTCCTGTGTGCTCGTCTCAGGAGGGCTGGGGGTGGCTTTTCCCAAGAAGGCGCTTGTGGAGAGAACTCTCGCCAGCAGAGTATCTGTCGTGACCCCGCTTGTCATCAGAATGTCATGATTTCTCTTGTAAACATTCTGTTGTTTCACATTTCACATCTGGATTCCCCATCTGCGTGGATTTTAGAATAGACAGACTGGGGGGCGCCTGGGTGGCTCAGTGGGTTAAGCCTCTGCCTTTGGTTTAGGTCATGATCCTAGGATCCTGGGATCGAGCCCTGCATCGGTCTCTCTGCTCAGCAGGGAGCCTGCTTCTCCCACCCCCGCCTGCCTCTCTGCTTACTTGTGATCTCTGTCAAATAAATAAATAAAATCTAAAAAAAAAAGAAAAGAATAGATGGACTGTGTGGGACCTCGTAGCCCCAACCCCATCTGGCTCCCGCGCTGTCATTCATTCCAGGCCCCACGTGACGTGGAGCCCACGCTGGCTCCCGTTTCCTTAGTGCTGGTGCAGAGTCCCCCACACGGCAGCAGTCCTGTGTCCATCCTTCCTGTGTCCGTCCCCGTTCCGCCATCTGCAGTTCCCTCCCTTGGGACTCAAAACTCCCCTGTGGCATCTCTTCCAGTGTGGCCTGTGGAAGGACATCCTGCAGTTCCGTCCATGTGCAGGACATTCTGACCCCTGGTTCCCAGTTGTACCGAGGACCCCTGGGGGACAGCGCCATCCAAGCTCCTGGTGTTCGGCACAAGGGCCTCATGGTGAGGGGGCGACGGAGGCCACCGCCAGTCAGTGCACATCTGTCACCTCACGGGGATGGGAGATGTCTCTTCCCTGTGATGACAAGTCTCGGGACCTGCTCTCTCCACCACTTCCACGTCCCCTCTCAGAGCTGGCCGCTGTCATCTGTCGACGCGGGGTGGCAGGCCCCCCTTCGTGTGGGAAGTACGGCCCGAACTGGCTGCAGAGCTGCCCGCTGGCGGCTGGTTTCACGAGGTGCTTCGAAGATGCTGCTCCGTTATGCATTTTCTTAGTTTCATAATGTGTGTGAAAAAAATGTGTTATTCCTTTGAAGGTAAAATGTCACTTCCCTCTCTCTGTCGGTAGTTTTATCAATGGTGTGTCCATGCTGAATTTCCAGGTTTTATCCTGGCGGGGTGGTTATGCAGGTGGTGCCCCCCCTTTTTTAAGATTATTAATTTTAGAGACAGAGGGAGCGCCTGAGTGAACGGGGGATGGGGGGCAGAGGGAGAGGGAGACAGAATCCTGAAGCAGACTCCCCACAAGCAGTAAGCCCAGCATGGGGCTTTATCCCGTGACCCTGAGATCACGGCCTGAGCAGAAACCAGGAGTCAGATGCTCAACCAACTGAGCCACCAGGCACCCTGGTGGCGTCCTTATTCTGAAATTCAGTGTCTGCACCGTATTTTCAAATGGTTCGGGAAAGACCTGTCCATATTACATATGCAGGAGAAAGAGAGAGAGAAAGCAAATGGGGCAAAATGTTTAAAATGGTAAATTTGATAAAGAATTTATAGGCGCTCTTTGTCTCCTCATACTGTTCTGCAAGTTTGAAATCATGTCAGAATTAAAAGTTACCAAAGAAAATCTCACAGTATAACAAAACTTATAAAAGAACTTGCGATTCCTATTATCTCTGTATATATACACAAGTTCATATATACACAGCTTCATATGTACGGCCGTCTGTCCGGATACACAGCTTCACGTACATACGTATCTGAACATTCGTAATTCAGAGGCTGTGTCACAGTTCAGGATCACAATGTCATCTCCTGAGTGTCCTCCTAATTTTTCCCACCCTAACCCCCCAGGGAAGGATGAGCTCCTTCCCCCCAGGCTGGACCATTACACACAGGTCCCTGTCTGGTCTGCACAGCTGAGCCATCACCGGTAACTGCCGCAGGGGCAGGAGCCAGCCTCGGAACCCCCGGGGAGCAGCAGTTGGCCTGCCGGCAGTGGCTCCTTTGGGCGGCTGGAGGGCCGGGAACCAGGCTTTCAGGACGCCCTTGTCCAGCAAGATCTCCAGGAGGAGAAACCTGGGCGTGTTCACATCACTACGAGCAAAGAGAGAACTCCCTCCTTCTGCAGGATGAAAGGTGAGAGGCCCCTGTGGGCTGCAGCTGCAGGGATGTGTGGGGACTGCGGCGTCCGGAAACCACGGGGCCGTGCAGATGCTAAGAGGGCTGTGCTCCGCCTGTGTTGGCTCAAGAGCGCTGACATGTAAGCTCCAGTCCCAGCGCTAAACTGCCGGGGTGTCGGAGGCAGATAATTCCTCATGGACAGTCCTGTAGATTTAACAGGAAGTGACTGGCTGGGCTACTCTTCTTGGGTCCTTTGTTTCCTACTTTCCTGGAGTCAGAGTTTGTTTGCTTTGCACCAGCGAGCGGCCTGGGGGAATTTCAGAACAGTCTGTGCATGATAAATCCCTGTGTGTACAAACGCCTTTCGTTTCTTTCACACCCGGACTGGCCTGTGCCGGCCTCAGCTGCCGCTGGGCCTGTCCAGCGACGGGCAATCCTTCTGGAACAGAGGCCTAACGCTGTGACAACACCGAGCGGTGTGCACTCTACACACCACTGGGCAGGCGGTTGCACCACGGATGGGCCGACTAGAATTTCAGTGCCTGTGCCAGTATCTAAGTTAATCTCTAGGAGTAAAATGTTCAGAATAGTGCCCTTTCTCAATCAGGTCTGTCAGTCTGTCTCCCCCTTGAGAGAAGGAATGGTTTCTCCAACCAGACACGCACTCTGAGTCCGGGAAGTACGCTGCTCTCACCCAGTGTGTGTTAAGTTCCTAGGAGCTTTGTCAGGATCTAGGGCTCTGTGTTTGCACTGGTACCATCTCGAGGTCTTTACTCCTGTGTTTGCACTGGTACCATCTTGAGGCTTTTACTCTTTTTTGCTGGTAGTAAAAAGAGTTCTTCGGCCTCCTTCCGTAGTCTCATGTTGTGACCTATCACGTGATACTGTCACGTATCTTGGCTTCTGCCCTTACTTACGTTGATTTACTTTTTTCACGTTAGCATTTCATATATTTTACTTTCTACATTCTAGCATCAGGGGCGAAAGGGATACTCAGGGCTTGACCTTAGAAATAACCAAAGGAGTGGAGTCTTCCAGAAGTTCCCACTCCACTCCAGGACCAAGGGTGGGCGTCACTCATAGTCCAGCAAGGTGCACAGGGCAGAAAAGACAGACGCTGGAAACCATGATGATGAAGTTGCTGAATGATGTCAATATATATGGGTTTCAACCCACAAAGAGTCTCTTCCTAAGAAGTCGGCCCTGTTCTTTGCCAGTGGCAGCAGTGGTGGGGGGTGGGGGACAGCTATCATGTTGGTACATATACAAATGAGGCTGTTCTTAGGAATCCTTAATACTGTGCCCAACTTAGTAAAGAATAACTTTCCTATTTACTATTCAAGACAAGTAACAGTCCTGAGCACCTCCTAAACTTTTCTGGGTGGGACTTAAACATCCTAAATAGAAGACAGATGAAAGCATACTTAACTGATTTTGTAGAAGACACTGGGGCGATGGAGAGGTTTGAGACGCTGGGCGAGTTGGCCCCACTCCAGCCAGGGTCGGCTCTGGATGGAAATCGAGCTTCCCGACAGGTGCCCCCAGAGGCACTGCAGACAGGTGAGCCCCACCGTGCCACTCTCAGAAGGACGTGAAGTCTGGTCTCAAAGTCCTCACTGTGCGTTGCCACGTTCAATCTCTTCCAGTGAGCTAGAGTTCAGTTAAAAAAAAAGAAAGAAAAGATTTCTTCTATGAAATGGAAAGTTAAGAAAAAGTTGAAAGCAGTTAGGTACTTTCAATAGGCTCTCGTTGACTGGGGCATCTCCTCGAAATGCTGTCAATACTTCTGGAAACTCATACATCTGTGATGAAGGTTTTGCTGTTTTTTCCTTCTTATTTGTACAAGTTCCTGATTCACAAGCACCGAAATCATCTTGTAAGCAACACCCTGTCTATGCAGAAAAACACCCGTTAATGAGGATAGAATGAGGGAAGCTAAAAATTCTTGCCCATTTCCCACAGATCCTTAATTTCTGAAGGGCCCACTGGTGCTGGTTTCCACCTATTTTTTTTTTTTAAGATTTTATTTATTTATTTGACAGACAGAGATCACAAGTAGGCAGAGAGGCAGGCAGAGAGAGGAGGAAGCAGGCTTCCTACTGAGCAGAGAGCCTGATGCGGGGCTTGATCCCAGGACCCTGGGATCATGACCTGAGCTGAAGGCAGAGGCTTAACCCACTGAGCCACCCCGGTGCCCCTCCACCTATTTTTAACTGTAGCTTATAATTTGGCTTGTGTACTCCAAGATGTGTATGTTTTAAAAGATGCCTCTCCTCATTCCGGCTAGTGGAGAATTCTGTTCCCTTCTTAACACAAACATAGGTGAATTAGCCCCCAACAAGGTGAATGACAGTTGTAACAATCATACAAACCGACAAGAGTTGTAGCTCACGATACATCAGCGTAGGTGAGATGGTGGAACAGTGCAGCATAAGGGGGAAAAACCCAAATTCAAACTGGTGTAAATATACACATATGACCTGTTTCCTACATAAATGTGCTCTGACAGAGTCCCTGGGTGAGGGGGAGGAGAGACATGCCTCTGAGGGCCACACTGTGCCTAAAGCCTTCTGCACGTGACTGTGCACATCACGTCTGGGTCAGGTTCAGGGCAAGGAGGCGAGTTACTGAGAGCTAAAAGCTTCACATGCTACAGACGATTCGGTTAGAAGACCGGTATCCTTTACTTAACGGTGAAAGAGAGAAGACAGGTCTCGGTATGAGAAGGAGACGTCTCAGAACTGTCAATACCATCTGTTACTGCTATTTATTTGTTTCAGAATAAACATGGTATTTCAACTCACTCCCAGGGTGTCACCCTTCTTACCTCTGCTCAAAAGCAGGCATGGGAGTCAGATGGAAAGTGGTGTAGACAGATACATGTACATGCATGTGTATGTGTGATGGAAAGTAGTGTACACAGGTATATGCATATACACATGAAAGTGTGTGATGGAAAGTAGTGTGTACACAGATACATGTACATACATGTGTATGTGTGTGATGGAAAGCAGTGTGTACAGTATATAAAGTAGTGTATACAGATATACATACATATATGTGTGTGTGTGTTCATTACTCATTATTTGCTCCATTATTTTGGTTTCCTATTAAACAACCCTGATGCGGTTGTCAGATCTCTTTTATCTGAAATGTTTCAAGCACAAAATTGGGCTTGATTGAGGATTCTAACTGAATTAGCCCCACCCCCACCCCCAGTTCTATAGGATCCAATTTTAAGTCGTCTCCAGCACTCAGCACTTAATGACATCTTTCTTTCTTTCTTTCTGCCTCTTTTAGTAAAATGAAAGCCAAAGAGCAGTACCGATCTGACACATGGTTAGAAACTGACCACCTGACCAAGGGTGAGTAGCTCAGATCTCAAAGGGACGGGGCTAGGTGTCGCCTAGGTCAGGACCTGCTGCCCCCCACTCTCATGGGTCCGTGTGGCCACGTGAAAGCCAGCTTCCTGCTCAGGTGGGAGCAGCCTGAAATCCCAGGTCAGTGTGTGTGTATGTGTGTGTGTGTGTGTGTACTCTTGATAAAATGTTGAAAGAGCCATTTTCTTTGGTCTAGTTTAATACGATTTGGAGATTTTTCTATCACTGTAAAAGGTTTAAGTGGAACTACCTTTATTCAGTACCATGAAATAGTTTATAAGAATGCTTTTGTCATCAATACAACTTTCTTATGTTGCTCCAGTCACTGCCTGATTTTGGAAGGCTGCCATCTGTTGCAGGCTGAGGCGAGGGTGCTCTGGCCGTCTTGAGTTGGCTACGGGTCAGGCTGGGGTATCACATGTCTGTGTGCTCTGAGCTGTCTGAGAGGGTGTGGGGAGAAATTGCACAGCGTGGGGGACACCAGGGAGACACCCAGACTCGCCCTGGAATGCTAGTGACTGTCCTCCTCTTCTGGTTTTTGGAGCACCTGCTTTTAGCCATTTCCAAAAACTTATTAACTCCTTTCCCTTGCCTCTCATTAAGATTTCCTGGACATTTTTCCATGAATCAGGAAGCTAAGAATTGTCACACTCCTTAATATATAAACTCCTTAAATTTTCTTCCACCAAGATAGTATTAGTGATACGAGAATTTAATAAAAATAAGCAGTGAATGCTACCTTTAAATGAGGGGACAGCCTGTGTTTCTAACCGAGGCCATCTCTTGTACAAGTCAGTTAGAGGACGTTCGTATGTCTGAGCTCTCCTTTCCATTTACTGCACGGTTCTGTGGCTCACACTGGACTGGGTCATGAGGGGCTTGCTCCAGTGGACGAATATTCTGGAATGCAGGGAACAGGCTCTTAAGAAACTTGAGACAGGCAAACTCTGGAAAGCAGAGTTGCTGTTGAAGAAATACGTGTGGACTGACTTTTTTGTGGACAGTAGATGAAACAGTTAAAGAGAACGCGAGTGCCCTTGTGAAGGTGAGAACCAGGATGGGTTCTAATTCAAGAGATGTGAGGAGGCACTGAATGTGGGAGAAGAGACACAGAGCATTTGGGTGGGGGCTGGCCCGGCGCGGCTGCTCCAACGTCAAGGCCGCGGTCCTGCTGGCTGCAGAACACCACTGGATCGGTACATCGGGGGCCAAAACACTGATTGGTGGGAGTCCTGATGGGCTTGACATTGCTAAGGAACCTAAAGAAAGAAAGGCCGTATATTATCACCACGCTTTATGAAGTTAACATTTTAACCTCGAGTTTTATTTTACCATTATTTCGTCTCTGAATGCTGCAGAGCAATAAAATCCTTGTTCAGTGTTCTGTGACATTTCTGAACACACTTCCTCATCTGACTATTAAGCGACCGTGTCAAGGGTTTATAGCAGAAAAAGCCACTGCTAGCTCTGTCACTTGCTGAACGCATGCCTGTTAGTCTCAGTCTGTGCTTTTCCATCTCTGATATTTAAGTGGAATTATAATCATACTTCAAGACTTCATTTTGAATACAGTATATTTCAAATTGGTACAATTGGTAGATGATAAAGTATGGAATTTCTTTAAAATTCCTTTGCAGAGGGGCACCTGGCCGGCTCAGTCGGTAGACCATGCGACTCTTGATCTCAGGGTTGTGAGTTCAAGCCCCAAGCTGGGTGTAGAGCCTCCTTTAAACAAAAAACAAAACAAAAAAAACTTTGAGGAAAAAACTCACAGTTGGATACTATATTCTGTCTACAGAAATAATATCTGGATACTATGATAGAAGTTTTAAGTATAACTAATTGTTCTGCACCTGTGAACGTTCTTACCACAGATAACACAGGTTAAGAAGTGCACATTAGGTTCCCTGGGTGGGGGGTGCAGTGTGACATTGATTCCCAAAGAGGGGACAGGCTGACACAGAAAAAGTAGCCATCATTTGCATGACTGTGTTTTTGAAATCCCCTCGGGTCTTTCAATAATGTGTTACATTTTATTTAAATGTAATACTTTTGAAAAAAAGAAAGCAAAGGTATGACACGCGGGAATTAAATTCGTGAAAACTTAGATAATTTATTTCTGTACTTTCCTCACAACTTGCTAAAAATAGTTTCATTTGCGATGCAGATCTCTAAGATACAGTAAATGTGTTTAATTCAGATGAATAAATAGAAACATTCTGATTTAAATATGAATACATGAGAAACCAGACCACCTCTGAAAAATACAGGCTGAGAAAAATTTTAAATAGATTAAGACCAAAAAAGGTATGAATGTTAGTTTTAGTTTGCTGCATAAAGCACGTCTGCCACTATCTTCCAGGGAGTCTGCGACAGGACGCAGGTTTACCCTCTGTGGCCCTCGGTGCCCCGCCCACCGATGCTGTGGCTCCGCACCAGGTAAGCACAAAGCCCCCAGAGCCGGCTCTGCGGCCTTCTAGAAGTTCCTGACATTCTCTGAATTGCACTGTGCTGCCGCCCTGAAACCGCTGTCGCACCTGCCCAGCGAGATAACCAAGGGCTTCTGCAAGCGCACGGGAGAGACCCGGGTGTGGTGGAAACAAGGCTGCAAGTTCATGGTAGGATGAAAAGTTGTTTTCGTCTTTCGAGTAAAATAACCAACACAACATTTCACGTGGTGCACTGTGCCACGCGTACAGAGAAGGGCACCAGACAGCTGTGTCGCCCACGCCCGGGTGCATGTGGAGGCTTGGCTGACCCGGGGATGCTGGCTGCCGGGTGGCAAGCCCTCCCTCCCCACGGGGCGTCCTGCTGCTCGGGGAACTGACTTCCTCACCTCCTGCCACAGGGTCGCAGCCCGTGTAGGGTCCTCCTTCAGAATGCAGGCAGTGGGGCCTTGCTGTGGGCTGCAGAGCTGTGTGTCACCCACACGGAGCACAGTGTGTCCTGCTGTCTTTCCGCTCAGGGGTCCATTATACAAATATGGTGGAGCTCCCGTCCCTGTTCCATTGTGCAGAAAACTCTGGGCATGTGTCTGGCTCCAGTCAGGAAACCAGGAACTGTATTTGTTGTTTTATTTCATTTTAAGGGTTTATTAAAGAAAGAGAAAGAGCGTGAGCACGCGTGCACAGGCGGTGGGGAGGACAGAGGCAGAGGGAGACAGAGAACCTTTAGCAGACTCCATGCCCCGTGTGGAGCCCCACGCTGGCCTCAATGTCACAACCCTGAGATGATGACCTAGGCAAAATCAAGAGTTGGACACTTAACCAACTGAGCCAGCCGGGCACACCATGTATCAGTTATTTTGACAGACACTTTATTTTATTAATTTATCTTAAACAGCCTGATTTAGGTGTAATTGATTGATATACAGCTGATGTGCATATTTAATATATGTGATCTGACACACAGGACTGGGAAGCCACACCAACCTAACAGATGTACCCATCACCTCCAGAAGCTTCCTGATGCCTCTTTTTCATTGTTGTGTAAAAACAGTTAACATGAGAAGCCCTCTTCACAAGTTTTAGGTGCACAATACAGTATCAGTATCTACAGGCACGGTGCTATGTGGCAAATCTCTAGAACTTACTCATCTTGCAAAAATGAAGTTTTATGTCTTTGACTGACATCTCCCCATTGTCCTCCCCTACTGAGCTCTCGTGACCACATCCCACTGTGCACTTCTGCAAGTGTGACCGTCGCTGATTCCTCATCTAAGTGGAATTGTGCAGTATTTGTTCTTCTGTGATGGGCTTATTCTACTCTGCATGTCCTCTGGGTTCATCCATGCAGTAAAGTCATTTTACAACAGAGGCCTGATTAAACAGGCATCAGAGGACTAAGGCAAAAAACCAAACAGTGAGGCAACACCAAGGTAGGAACTGCAGGGAGAAGTTACCATCTCTGTGGCTTGTGAGACAAATGGATGGGGTTGGGGTTCAGAACCCAGAAGCCTGGAAGCCAGGCTGCTTCACAGTCACCGAGTGTGGAAGGGAACTGCAGACTGGGCCAGTGACCCTGGGAGGTAGAGCTCTGTGGGCGATTCTAGAATCATTGTGCCCCAGGCAGAGCAAACACCCGAAGTCAGAGATCTTCGACGCTAATTCCTGGGGATTACTCGGGTCCCCCTACCATGGTAGTCAGCACAGAGCTGGGGCACACCGTGGGCAAATGACATTTTGGCCTGGGACTGTCTCTCAGTAGACCCAGTGGTCCCTGTGTCTAATCTGTGGTGAGGTCCACGGTCACTGAGTGCATGCTGGGAATAAACACACTCAAAAACTGTATGAGCCATGCATGACCCCCATGCCCTGGGGCAGCTCCTTGTGGGAAAGTCTCTCAGGCGGATTCCAAGAGAGCCTGAAGATCCCTGCCACCTGCTGCACAGATGCTAGAAAATACCCCCTGCCTTAGTCTGGGCAGGGTGAGAGAGAAGGAGAGGGACAGTCAGCTCCCTTGGCTAAGTCACAATCAGTGGACTCTGAGTGAATGAGAAGGGAGACTGCCCCCAGTGGACCTGACCTAGTCAAGCGAACCCTCGCCACGAAGTTCGTGTCAGAGAGACGTTCCCCTTGACCTTGAAGAACTCAGCCCCTCTGAATTTGACAGCTGCAAGGAAACAAATTCTGTAACAACCAGGAGAGCTACAGAAGGAGCCCAAGCCTCAGGTGACACCCCAACCCTTTCCAACGCCTTGATTCCAGCCTTAGGAGACGCTCGGCGGAGGACCAAGCTCCGCCGTGCCCACCAGGCTCTGGGCCCAGCACCGGGAGCGGACAGACAGGTTCTGTTCGAGGGAGCGACACATGCCAGCCATGTTGCTGTGTGTCAGCGAGGGGAAGCGGAGACGAGCAGTAGAGCCCAGGGGGTCCTGTGTCCAGGAACAGGTGCAGCGTGCAGCATGAAGACCGACCGAGGCCGGTGGCTCGTCTCCAGGGTCCCGCACTACCCGCCTGCTCTGTGCAGCAGCACACGGGCCGCGCTCCGTGCGAGAGTCTACTGAAACGTCATTACACAGTGACTTCAGTGGCAGCTGCGGCTGCACATCTGGTGCCGCTGCCGGAGAAGAAGAGCTCACCTGCTTCTTAGCTGCTGCCTTACAGATGTTTTTTTCCCTTTTACACCAATTGCTAATTTCCATTTTGTAAGCATATTAATGATCCCTATAGCTGCTTTTTGGCTGGTAGGAATTATAAAACAACATTAGTTTCCATACATATATCTATTTCAGAGATGTTAAAATGTAAAAAAAAAAAAAAAAAAAAAGTACAAATTATAGTTTGTAAAATACGGCCAATAACAACCCTGAAAATAACTGCAGGGAAAATGCGGCATGCCGTACTCAGAAAATAATCAAACAGATCTTCCAGAAATGAAAATTATATGGACATAGCTGGCAGGAAAAATGCGCAGAACAGACAGAAGGGAGAATTAATGAATTATAAGACAAATCAGAACAGGATGGAGACAGAAAATTCTAGAAAATACAGTAGAGGCGATGAACATAGCAGGCGTGAGGGGAGAAGTTCTAAACAGCATTTGGTCCAAGCTCTGAAGAGTGAGTGGAGATAACAGAGCAATAGTTGAAAACATAACAGGGAGACTTCTTCAGACTCAGGAGTAGATCCACAGACTCAAGAAGCTTAGCAAATCCCAGGCGTGAGCAATGAGAACAGCAATGAGAACAATGAGATCACATCCAGACACATGCATCTTATGTCATCCTGAGTGCAAAAAGAGAGATTGCCTAAACCCGATGGCAGGTGGCAAGGTGTCAGAATCATGAGAAACTTGGAGAAGAAAGACCTACTCAAGTGCCGTAAGGGCATCGCTGGCGACCTAGAAACACAGCAGAAGTACCTTTCAAGAATGAGGGTGAATTTCTCTCATGTACAGACTAATGAGAACTAAGAGAAGAGAATCTGTCAGCGACACAATCCCACTGAGGGAAATTCTCGAGAAGGTACTTCGGGCAGAAAGAAAGTGGTCCAGAAGGACGAGTCTAGGATGAAAGAGTCGAGAACAAAGGTGAACACATAAGCAGATGTAAATGAACACTGCCTGACTGCAACAGTGGACACAGTGTCTAGAGGACTGCAGAACAAAACAAGACGAATTTAACCTGTTAATTCAGGAGAGGGGTTAGCAAATCTACAACAGTCTAACATCTGGGCATTGCCCAGGAAGGAGGGGAAAGGCTGGATCACATTTGGATTTGCAAAGTTAGCAGGGTACGTCTTAATTTCCAGGGAAACTACAAATAGAATAGGAACAGTCTGATGAGGTTCAAAGGCAGAAGGAGCACTCACAGAGTCAGCTAATCTAACAAGACGAGACAGGAGAGGCAAGGAAACCATGAGCAGAGGGGACAGATGGTGATCAAGAACCAAGATGGTGGAAAGACATCTCAGTAACCACTAGCCAAACTGATTACAAGAGACAGAAACACTCCAGGGACAAAAAAGTACCGTCAGAATAGATACAATAAACTCTTAACACATACTACATACTGTTCATGAGGAAAACCTCTGAACTTAAACTAAAGAAGGTTTTAATGTCAATTCGACATTAACTGAAGGGAGGCTGAGATCACTATATAAATAATCATAAAACCCAACACAAAAAGTATTATTGGCAGTAAAAGTCACGTGATTATATAATGAAAAGCTACTTTTACCTAGAAGTCATACCAGTTTTAAATATATACGAACAAGTAGTGTACCTTAGATATATATAGTAAGAAGAAGTAGACAAATTCTCAATGATAGGGAATTACTCAGTAATTTATAGGAAATATTTGAATAAAATGATAACAAAACTGACCAACAAATACAGGACACACAACAAATGCTGAAAGCACTTTCTTCTTAAGATCTCAGAATTTTTTTTTTTAAAACGAGCAGACGGACTACAAACTAAGGCTCAACAAACATTAGTGGGTTGGACTCATGGAGAGTATGTTCTCTGAAGGTGAAAGAACAAAGTTAGAGTTAAGTATTTTAAAGATATATGTTAGGGGCACCTGGGTGGCTCAGTGGGTTAAGCCTCTGCCTTTGGCTCAGGTCATGATCTCAGGGTTCTGGGATCGAGCCCCGCATCAGGCTCTCTGCTCCGTGGGGAGCCTGCTTCCCCCGTCTCTCTCTCTCTCTGCCTGCTGCTCTGCCTTCTTGTGATCTGTCTCTGACAAATAAATAAAAAAAAACTTTAAAAATATATGTTCAACTCCTACGTGCAAATAAAGAAATACATTTTTAAGTAAACCAGGAGTCAAAGGAGAAATTCTAATAGAAGTGAGAGGACAGTTTGGACTAATAACAAAAACAGCGCACTTCAGTATTTGTGGAACGCAGCTAAAGCAGTATTTAAAACACATGCATAGCCTTCTGTACATAAAATTTAAAGAAGAAAGCCTGAAAAATTAATGAGCTAAGCATCTGTTTTTAGAAGTTACAGAAAAACAGAAATTTAAACTTGAAGAGGGTGGAAGGCAAAAAAGTAGTAACTTAGAAGCAAAACTTTATGATATAGAGAAAGTACCAAAATAGAAAGGAACAGTAAAGCCAACAGTTTCAACTTGGATAAAACCAATAAAAGTGACAAAAGCATGTGATGGTTCACTGAGAAACAAAAATGGGAAGAAAAGGCACATAAGGCCAATATAAAAAAATGATTAAAAGGACATCATATCTGAGGCAGATAGTTAAAGATAATGTAGTACATCCTAACTTTGGACCATTTCAAAATATGAAAAACGTGTAAGAAAAATTTGGACAAATTAGAAAATATCAATTATTCAAATCAACTCCAAAATGTGAAAAGCCTGAATATTCCTATAATTATTAAAGAAACTGAATCTGTTGTTAATTATCTTCCCACGATAAAATTCTAGGCCCAGACAGCTTCTATCAAACATTCAAGAAGAAATGATTCCAATCTTCTGGAACTCTTCCAGAGAACAGAAAAGGAGGAAATACTTCCTGTGATGGTTAGTTTTGTGAGTCGACTTTACTGGGCCACAGAGTGCCCAGACGTTTAGTCAAGACGAGTCTGTGAGGGTGTTTGGGATGAGACAGCAGTTGAATAGAAAAGATTGCTCTACCCAGTGTGGGTGACCTCATCCAATCAGTTGAAGGCCTGGATAGATGGCATACACTGACTCTCCTGTGAATAAGAGGGAACTCCTTCTGCTTGACCAAATGGGCAGGGCATTGGTCGTTTCTTGGACTTGAATAGAAACACTGTCTTTTCTTTGGTCTTAAGCCTGCTGGCCTTTGGTCCGGGACTGACACCTTATAGCTGTCTTAGACCTCCAGCTTGCTGACTGCAGACCTCAGGACTCTGCAGCCTCCATCAGCAAGTGAACTAATTCCTTTCAATAAATCTTTGTATGTTTACAAAGTTAGGATGACACATATAAACATATGAAGATACATAAACAAATAATATGTATATTTATTTATTACGAGGAAGCAGCTCACATCGTTATGGTAAAGAACCGACAAGAGACAGATCTAGATGTATTCCCCCCGTCGGATCTGTTCCTCTGGACAGCTCTGACCAGGAAGGATTTTGAGGCCCAGAAGTAAAGTCTCCTCCAACAAATACTTAGAAATGAGGAAGTGGCTTTGGAGCTGGGTGATGGGCGAGGCCAGGAGAGGCTTGCAGCACAGCCAGAAAAAGCCCGGACTGCCAGGAAGGGTCTGTGAGTAGATTATAGGCATTCGGGTGATTCTGGTGGGAGCCGGGAGGGAACGTGGGGAGCTGGGTAGGAGGCCTCCATCTTCTTAGAGAACAGAAATCATCACGGCAGAGTGCTGGTGGGATATGGACATGAAGGGCTGTTCTAGACAGTTCTCAGACGGAAAGGAGGGAGAGCTTACTGGAAAGCCAAGGGAATACAAACTTTGTGGTAAAGGAGCAAAGAACACGGCTGAACTGTGTTCTAGGGTTTTGTGGCGGGCAGAACGTGCCCTGTTGGGCAGAGGGGACTTCGAGGCCAAGTGCTGGAGGTCTGGCTTGGGTCCTCATTGCCGCGAGAGGAGAGGAATGAGTTGAAAGAAGGACTTGTCCAGCAGCCGGAGCCAGAGGGGAATGCACCCTGCGGAGGGGCAGAGACTCCAGGGGAGGAGGCGGCCAGGAAGACGGACCAGATGCTGAAGCTGCGCTGTGGGGAGCCCGGGCTGCCTGGGGCCACGGTAGCGGGGAGGGGGGTGGCAAGGAAGGATCCTCCCTGGGGAACTTGGACGGAGCCTGGCCCTGCCTGCGCGCCTCCAGCCTCTAGAACTTCTACCTTCGTCCGAGGGTTGCTTCCACTCTCTCTGCAGGCTTGTCCGAGGCTTGGCCGCACAGGATAGACACGCTGAGTGTTGGGCAGGGAAGGACAGTGTCCAGGCTCCGTGGAAACGAAGATTGTATCAGTCGAGAAACAGACGACTCCCGGGAGCAGCCCGCTCTCTGCTGGAGCACACGGGGAGTGAGGACTGACCGGGAAGGGAGCGAAACGAAGCACGAAGGGAATCTCGTCAGGGTCATGTCACCGTCACGTCTTCGGTTACACGGATGCTGCTGTGCCGCCTGTTCTCTGTTGTGTTGCTGAGGAGATAAAAAACCTTTTCTTCTTGACCCCATTCTAACCCTGGATTTAATAGACTATGCTTCTGCAAACTGAAATAAAACATTTTTCACATTATAAAAGAAAAGGAATCAGAAACTAGAACTTTAGGAAATTCTTGAGCCCGTCCATAGCGCTAAAAAGGAGGAAGCTTTTTCGGAGAACACTGAGGGCGTGCCTGTGTCACCATTCGATAAAGACGTCAGGGCTGTGACTCAGGATTTAAGCAGCCCTGTCAAGGCAGGGGCCAGGAACAGAGACGGCGATCAAACAGCAGAGAGGCTGCCGGTTTGGAGGGAAAGAGACAGAGCCGGCTGCGGGAAGGGAGGACTGGATTGTACAAGGCTGGACCACAGAGCTACCAGGCTGTGAACGTGCACTGTTCCTCAGCAAAGGGGAGAATGACCCTGAGGGCAATTCAGAGACCCTAAGGGCTGGGGCGCCTGGGGGGCTCCGTCAGTTAGGTGTTTGCCTTTGGCTCAGGTCTTGATTTCAGGGTCCTGGGATTGAGACCGGAGTCGGGCTCCCTGCTCAGTGGGAAGGCCGCTTCTCCCTCTTCTCCCGGCTCGAGCTCTCTGTCACTATTTCTGTTTCTTTCTCAAATAAATAAATAAATAAATAAATAAATAAATAAATAAAATCTTTAAAAACAAACAAGCAAACAGACCATAAGGGCTGACCCTCTCACCGCAAGCTCAGGGACAAGGCTGTGTCTGTCCTTGGTTTCAGAGGGCAGAAAAGCTCCAGAGCACCAGGTGGGCCTGGGAAGGGAGGACAGGGAGCCAAACAGGTTGACCCTCCAGCCTTAAGATGGGCTGGTATCTGCCTGTTTGGACTTGCTCGGGACCTGCCACTCCTTCCTTCTTCCCCGTTTCTCCCCTTTTGGAGTGGCAAGGTCTCCCCCTGGGCCTGTCCCACCAGTGTATTTTGGAAGCAGTAACGTGTACTTTCAAAGATTCCCCGCTGGAGAGGAACTTGCCTTGGGACGAATCTACTTCCAATCCCTCCCAGACCTGATTTAGGTGATTCTGAGACAGGACCTCGGACTTCTGACTTAGAGGTGGTGCTGAGCAAAGGCTTCCAGGGATGCTGGGGTGAAATGCAAGAATTGTGTGTGTGAGGATGTGAATTTTGGGGGACCAGGGACAGTAACTATAAAACAAGTTGTGTTGTCCCACCCCCCAACCCAATTCTTATGTTGAAACCTTGATGCTCAATGTGACTGCATTTGGAGATGGGGTTTTTACAAGATTATTAAGGTTAAATGAGATAATAAGGTTGGGGGCTCTACTCTGATGAGCTTGGAGGGCTTCTCTCCCTCCTTCCCTCCCCTCTAACTACCCTCCCCACTCCCCAGTGAGAATGCAGTGAGAATGGGGCCACCTGTAAACCAGGGAGAGGCTCTCATCAGAACCCAACTGTGCTGACCTTCCTCTTGTCCCCCAAGACACAGTACTTTGTTCTGGCAGCCCTAGTTAACTAAAACACACCCAGATCACTCTCAGTGGCTAATGTAACTTCGTGAGGACACTATTAGAAGGAAAGATTACAGTCTAATCTTACTACAGTGAAAAGAATTCTTTTTTAATTAGTATTTTATTTTATTTTTTTTTAAATTTTATTTATTTATTTGACAGAGAGCGATCACAAGTAGGCAGAGAAGCAGGCAGAGAGAGAGGAGGAAGCAGGCTCCCCGCTGAGCAGAGAGCCAGATGTGGGGCTCTATCCCAGGACCCTGGGATCATGACCTGAGCCGAAAGCAGAGGCTTTAACCCATTGAGCCACCCAGGCGCCCCTAATTAGTATTTTATTGGCTTTACATCTGCTGTGGAAAATACAGGTTTTTGTTTTAATTGAGAACATAGCCTTAAGTTTTAACTACAGATTTAAACAATTGTTGAGGGTAAGCCTATAATAAGGATGCTCCCATGGTTATTAAAGAAACTTGTATACAACCCGGCATTTTGGCTGAAAATACAGACGCATTTTCAAGCTATAGTTCTGAATTTTAACAAGGACATGTATGGTTTCGCCTGTGCTGATGGCAATGGTATTCCTTGGAGCGAATCAAAGATAACAGATGTTGTTTTCAGTATGTTTCATTGTTATTGCCCAAAGGTGGAACATCTTTGTGAAACACCAAATCTGACCTTTTGAATGAGCCTAGCTAGACAATGGAAATTCCCATGATGCTGAACACGAAAAATTATTTTGAAAAATTGCTGAACTGAATCCAGTTATATACATAAAAAACTAAAAGCCAAAAACCACAATCTGGCTGATTTGGTGCCAACCCAGTAAGGCAAAGTTCAACACCAGAAAATGAATCAGCATAGCATATTAACAGATTAAAAAAAAAAGGTCTTATTTCAATAAAATCATAAAAATATCTGATAAAATTCAATATCTTCTTTTTTAAAAAAAGATTTTGTTTATTTATTTGACAGAGAGATCACAAGTAGGCAGAGAAGCAGGCAGAGAGAGAGGAGGAAGCAGGCTCCCTGCGGAGCAGAGAACCCGATGCTGGCCTCGATCCCAGGACCCTGGGTTCATGACCTGAGCCGAAGGCAGAGGCTTAACCCACTAAGCCACCCAGCAGCCCCCAGCCACACAGTTTTTAACAGCATTTAGGAACAAGATAAAGATGCCAGCTGTGACTATTTCTATTCGATGTAATATGGAGGGACTTTTCAATGTATTATTAGAATTAGTAAAAAAAATTTAGCAAGATGGTTGATTTGCTAATATATATACATATAGAGAAATACAGAAATCAATATACAAAAGTCAGTATGTGGAATAAATTTTAAGTATAGAATATACTGCGACTACCATGTTGATATGCAGAAATTGAATGGATTTCTATATCAGTTGAGAAATATGTAATTACCCTTTTTAAAAACAGACATCATTAACAATAATAGCATAAGAAATCGAGTATTTAGAAATTACTCTAATAGTAGCTACAAGACCCCTGGGAAGGAATATTATAAAATTGAAAGGAAGGGCATCTGCAAAGGCCTGAATGAAATAGGGCAGTGCTATAGTCCTAGATTGAGACTTGACACTGTAAAGATCTCAATTCCCCTTAACTGATCGTGTATCAGTTCAACCAACATTCTATCAAGATTGAAGATTCAGAAGACTATATCAAGATTCAATAAAATCCTGATAAAAATCCCAATTCCCCCCCCATGGAACTCGAAATGTACATGGAAACGCAAAAGACCAAGCAAGAAAGAATGTTTTTGAAGATGAAATTGGCTGAGCTTGCTCTATGAAATGTCAAGATGTTAAAGAACGACAGTAATGCAGGGCACCTGGTGGGCTCAGTGGGTTAAGCCTCTGCCTTCAGCTCAGGTCATGATCTCAGGGTCCTGGGATCGAGCCCCGCATCGGGCTCCCTGCTCAGCGGGGAGTTAGCTTCTCCCTCTCCCTCTGCCCCTCCCCACAGCTCCTTCTCTCTCTCTCTCTTAAAAAGATCTTGAAAAAGAACCACGGTAGTTGAAACAGTAGGGTACTGGCAAATGCGCAGACACACAGACCAATGGAACAGAACAATATCTAGAGAAAAAGGTACAAAGGCGGACGACAGAAACACAAGGCTCAGAGTGGACAAAGACACTTGCTCCTGGACAACAGGCGAAGGCTTGTGTGCCGAGTCTGGGAAGAGCCTGCGCCAGAGAGAGAAAGTCGTCCGCTCAGCACGGGAGGGGCAGGACACTTCCCAGGCAATTCACAGAAGCAGAAATCCAAAGACAATAAACACATGAAAAAATGCTAGACCCCCTGAGGCACGAGACTGCAGGGCTCATAAATGCTCGGCCGGCAAGCGCTGGGGGGCCCGTGGGGGCCTGAGGCTGCTGGGTGCCCTACCTTATGCTGCGGTGGCCTTGCTCCTCTGTCCAAAAGTACAGGAGCTTCACGACTGACAAACCCAGACGCTCGGCCGCTGGGCAGTGAGTAGAGGAATGGTGGGGTCTTGTCATACGATGAATTCCAGCTGAGCAGCACAGACGACTGAGCCACTGTGGTGCGCACCGCACGGACGAGTCTCGCCACCTGGTGTCGAGGATGGGTCACTAGGTGACCAGCTTGAGGGGGCCCATGATGGAATGGGCATCAGTGAGTCAAGGAATTCTAATAACGCACTGTATGTTAAGTGACTGAATTGAATTAAAGTTTAAAAACCCCATGGCATTGAGTGAGAAAGCCAGGCACCCAGGAGCACAGGCCCGGAACAAATGAGACTATAGCCCCCCTCAGCTCATTGGCAGGGGTACCCTCTGCTCTGCAGGCCTGGGGCAACTCAGCCGGCAGCACCACTAGCAGAGCCCGCGGTCACTTCCCGCTGCCAGTGCTGGTCGGACTGGCCTCCGTGGTTCTCGCTGGGACTGCGAGACTCATCTCCGCACCAACCTCCAGGGACCTCTGGGGACTGAGACTGATCACTGACAGCCCCGGAGAACACGCATGTGCCCAGAGCCACTTTTTACTGGCGAATTTAAAGCACAAGCCTAGGAATTAGGGTGTGGGGAGGGAGAAGCGGGGTCACCCAAGCGGTCAGGTGTCTAGGCTACCCAGGGCTTTCTGAAAGAGAAGCCCTAACCCTGACGCCGGTGGGGGGAGTGGGGGACAGTCTAATTCCTGCTCGTGTGGCTCCTCGCTGTGTGCTGCAGCTGGAGGTATGATTATTCGGGATGGATGACTTTTGAAACCGAGGCCTCCGCAGTCCTCGCAGAAAGTCAAGCATTTAAATTAGGGTCAGAGGTCTCCAGACAGGCACTGACCCTCTGCAGGGTTTAGGGATGCATACTTAATGTGGCAAACTTCTAAACAAATGCAAAGAGGTGACTACTGTGCCCAAGAGGGTTTCCTTTAGGGAGGAGGGAGGTTGTGACTGGGTCGCAGGAGTGGCTCCCGGCCGCCAGCGTCCCATTTCGGATTGTTAGGGTACGGAGTCGACCACCCCTTAATTAGACAGAGAACACTCTCGATAATGCAAGTCACACAGTGAGGTTTATTTCCAGCTAGCTGGGGTCCAAGTATCCACCCGGCGCAGCGGGTTTCAACAAGGACCCCGAGCACTCAAAGCCAAGGGTTTATATAGCATTTTCAAGGCACTTCTTCATAGCTACATACATATGCACCCCACTTTGACAGTTTAACTTTGTTTAACCTTTTGCCACACCAGCGTCACCCTGGTGTCATCCTGGCTGTTAAGCGAGATTTAGGTTTAGAGGAAATTTAACTTTATTTACATTTCCTTCTGCCTCAGCCTCCTTCCGTTTTATGGTGCAACCTTAGGCCTTGAGGAACTGAGCCCTTTGTCACTGGAAATTGGGCCATTGAAGAGATAGCCCTTTTTGTTAATCACCAGGACATTTGCAAACCAAGGGAGACTCCTGTCTTGCAGGATTGTGATCTCTGCAAGTTAACTATTTGTTTTTCTTTAACATTTGGTCCCTATGGCACCATTACCTAACCTCCCTGGTGGTATATGATTAAGTTGTTTTTTCAGGTTTTAGCTACTTTCTCTCATCTCAAGTTACGTGTGTCCTGTGGGCTGGTTAGGGACGCTCAGTAAAATGGCTTCTCGGCCTTCAGGATGGCCATTCTTATGCTAACCCACTCTTACAGTGCAAGGTGCCAGCTTTTGCTTTGCCAAGATGGCTGTACTTATGTCAGGGCTAGACTCGAGGTGGGTACAGCCTTGTTTTTCTTGGCCTTCACACCTGCAGCTGATTTCTGGGACTCCCCTGGGGGAGGGGAGCAGGGACTGTAAAATAGGTCCTTACAGGATGTCCAGCGGCATGCTCCAGGATGTGTGCATCGCAGTGATTAACATTCTGTGACTCAGGCCCTTGCCCTGTATTTGCTGCATCTCACGCTGATAACACAATTCTCTGAACAAAGAGAAAACCAGTGTGGACAGAACGGCCGGCGAGACAGAGGGTGAAGACCTGCGGCTGGGATCAGAGGCTGGGAGGGGGGATGCAGGGCCAGCCGAGAGCGAGGCGGGAGGCCCTGAGTTTCCTGTGTGCCCTGTGATGACTGCCGGATGAGCACGGCGCACGAGGGGCCCTGCCAGGCGTTGCCAGGCTTTGAGTTCCAGTCTTCAGCAACAAGCCCAAGGACGTTGTTGGGAGCCTTGCTGATTTCTTCACTATTAGCCACAGAGAAAACGAGATTAATGAATAGGAACTAATTCACAAGCAGATTTCTGAATTCTCCACGCCAAAAAGGCACCCATCAAGTACTACGTGAATAGTGCGTCCTATTTCACAAAAAGGGTCACACGAATTAATGGCAGAAGACACTGTCTCCAACTTGAGAAATGAAAAAACCAGGACATTTGGGGATTTAAGCCATGTATCTGAAGCGGCCCTGAACGGAAAACAAGTTCAGGAGTAATTTACTAGCAGAGAGCGTTGCTTTGCATATCGTCAATGATTTCTGCTTCTAATTACTCGGCCCGACTGAAGAGCTTGTGGTTTGTTGCCCAAGAACATGTTCATGATAAGGGGCTGGAGCTACAGGCAGTGAACGGGGAAGAAGTAACCAGGAAGACACGGGCTAGTGTGACGAGGCTTGTTTGCACCACCTTCCTGGCCCCAGATGTCCCCTCTCTGGTGACAGGAATGTCCTCCCTTCTCCTGGGACAGGGAGGGCACCTTTCACAGGGAGAAGATTGCCTGCTTTCAGGAAAAAGGAAGGTCAGACTGTCCTGAGCGCACTGACTCTTTCTCAGGTGCCTTTAATTCAAAACATCCGTATGCCTGAGTGGGACACCTGCAATAGATACCCGTGGGCAGAATTCTCTTTAGTTTCTAGTCCACGTTTCGGTTACCCACTCTGGATGGAATCCACTTTTCTTTCGACTTCTTAGCATTTTCTTTTCTCTTTCTTCCTTCCTTTTAAAGATTTTACTTATTTGAGAGAGAGTGCACACGAGCAGGGAAGGGCAGAGGGAGATGGAGAAGCAGGCTCCCCACTGAGCAGGAAGCCGGATGCGGGACTGGATCCCAGGAACCCGAGATCACGACCCCAGTGGAAGGCAGACGCCCCATGGGCTGAGCCCCCCAGGTCCCTGTCCTGGTGTTTCCCAGGGGAAGGGCAGGCGGGAGCGTGTGGAGCAGCGCTCGGTGCCGTGGTGGGAGCAGATCGCTCCTGGCGGCGGCGTGATGGCAGCAGCCTCATGTGTTCAAACATGTCTAACAAAAATGCTAGAATTACAGCCGCTTACTGAGAAATACTGTAATGTTCACGGTGGACATTAAGAACCATGAACTCTAAACACTGAGCTCCTGCTTTTCGTTTTTTTTTCTAGACAGATCCGGTTGAGAACATGTTTGAACAGAACCTTGAGATCAAGTTCTACATCAGTTCTGGACCCGCATCTCTGTCCTCACACAGTGGAGACGAAGCCAACCCCGTTAAGGTGCCACCTGGGAGAGCTTGGCTCCCACCCTGTCGGCATGTGACACGGCAAAGGGAGAACGAGCCCCGGTCAGACAGACGGCGCCGTGTCTCTCCTCATGGAAAGCACTGCGGGGCCGGCATGGTCTCTGGTCCCTTAGCGGGTCCTCAGGTTAACTGGTGGCGCTGGGGGATTTGGTGCTCACAGGAAAACTCTGCTCCTCAAAGCCTGTGACAGACAACACAGCCTCCATGGGCTCTTGAGGAACAGCAGCTTGCGACTGCGTCTGCTCCGAGCACTCGGGAATCAGGGTAGAGCAGGAACCTGCACTGGAGCATCCAGTCCAGGGCTCGGTGTAATTAGTAAGCTGTAAACTATCTGTAATATATGCTTATGTAAACATAAACATAGCTGGAAATATTTTCTCTTCTTCTATACGATGGCGCGTAAAACAACGTTTCATTAGCTCTTCCTTCACGTTAATTAGAGACCGAGTCTCTGCAAGAGAAAATGTTCCCTGCAGAAGGTGAAGGGGTCGGTGCCTCTCTGCTCAGGTGCTCCCTGCTCAGAAACGCTGTGCCCCTGCACCCCGGTTAATCTGGGTAGGGGTTCTTTGCTGCCGGCTTTGGGGCCAGGGGCTGGGCCGGAGGCTGTGTGAGGGGTACGTGTGGTTTAGTCGGGAAGGCTCCAGTGTGGCCTCTAGTGGTGCCAGAACTTACCTGCAAATTCTGCTCTGCTCGGAGTCTCCAAAATTTTGATGACCATTTATCTTACTGGTTTAAAAGTTTAGTGACTGAAGCTTTTCTATCATAGAGGAATAACCCACCATGAATCCCCAGGTCTACTGCCCACGAGGCAGCCAGTTTTGTGTCAGATAGAGAGACGAGGATGAAATGGAAGGCACTGCCCGTGTGACTGGCACTGTCCTCCCCCTGGGACGCCCCTGCCCCCTTCTTGTACTCGGCGTCACATGCACGGGTACAAGTCCACCGCTGGGGACTGCTCAGCCGGCATGAAGCACGCGCACATGGAGTCCCTGCTCCTGCACAGCGGGCAGTGCTGAGACGCCTCCCTTGCTCCGAGTGGTGTTCCGGCGTGCCTGGGCCCGTGCGCTTAGATCTACAGGTCGGTTCTCCTCTGGAGGCGCGTCTGGGTTCCTGCCCTGTCTCACCACCGCAGTGTCTCCATTATAGTGAGCCTGTCTGGGCCCTGATGCTTCTACGGCGTCCCCTCTCCCCAGTCCAGGGTCTCAGCTATCTGCGGCCAACCAGGCTCCCGAGCAGGTGACCTCTGCCTGACAGGTGCTCAGGATGCCTGACAGATGCTCAGGAGGCCCCCAGGCCCCGAGCCTAGGGCCTACAGCATTCAGCTCGTGTCATCTCATCCCGCGGACACTTCAGCAACCCCCCTATCACAAGATGAAGGGAAGGGATGGGACAAAAAGATGTTTTGGGAGAGAGAGAGAGACCACATTCACCTAACTTTTATTACAGTGTATTGTTCAAACTGGTCAAATTTGATATTGTTGTTCATCCCTTACCGTTCCTAATTTATAAAACAGACTTCTTCACAGGTGTGTATGAATAGGAAAATGTATTTATGTATATAAGGTTTGGTACTATGTGTGGTTTCAGTACCCACTGGGGGGTCTGCTTACATACGGGCGAGTTTGTTCACTATTTTCACATACATGCGTATTTTCAATGTAAAATTTTGGCAACAGAGTGCTTTAATTTCCAGGGAATAGTTGCAGGTTTTATGGAAGCTTTGCAGGTACGGTATGAATTTAGTTTTCCTAGCCTACTTGTAATTTACTATTACAAAATTATTGACTATATTCCCTATGTTGCACTTTTCATCTGCATGAGTTATTTATAACTGGGAGTTTTTATTTTTTATTATTTTTTTAACTTAAATTCAATGAGTCAACATCTAACACATCACTGGTTTCTGATGTAGTGTTCAATGACTCAGTGGCTGCGTGTAACTGGGAGTTTGTATTTCTTGGTCCCCTTCATCCACTTTATCCGTCCCACCACACTTCTCCCTTCTGCCAACCACCAGTGTGTTCTCTGTTTTTATTCAGAGATATTTATACTCACGTCTTCTTTATCCCTTCATACTGGGGGACACTTGTGCTGCTTCCATGTCTTGGCTACCGTAAATAATGCTGCAATAAACAGAGGAGTGCAGATACCTTTTCAAATCAGTATTTTCACTTTCTTTGGGTCAATACCCAGCAGTGGAATTACTGGATCACATGGTACTTCTATTTTTAAATTTTGGAGAAAGCTCTGCATTGGTTTCCATAGTGGCTGCACCAGTCTGCATTCCCACCATGGTGGATCCGGGTTCCCTTCTCTCCCTATCCTTGTCCAGACGTATTTCTTGCCTTTTTGATAATAATCATTCTGACAGGTGTGAGGTGGGAACTCACTGTGATTTTGACTTGCATTTCCCTGATGATATCGAGCATCTTTTCATGTGTCTGTTGGCCATCTGTGTGTCTTCTTTGGGAAAAAAAAGTGTCTATTCAGGTCCTCTGCCCATTTTAGAGTCAGATTATTTGGCTTTTTGGTGTTGAGTTGCATGAGTTCTTTATATATTTTGGACATTAACCCTAACTGGATATAGTATTTGCAAGTATCTTGTCCCATTCGGCACGTTGCCTTTTCATTTTGTTGATAGTTACCTTTGTCGTGCAAGTTTTAAAAAATTTTGGTCTACTCCCAGTAGTTTATGCTTGCTTTGTTTCTCTTCCCTGAGGAGACATGTCCATAAATATGTTGCAGAGGGTGATGTCCAAGAGATTACTGCCTATATTTTCTTAGGGTTTTTATGGTTTCAGGTCTCACATTTAGGTCTTAAACCCATCTTGAATTTATTTTTGTGTATGGTCTAAGAAAGTGGTCCAGTTTCATTCTTTTGCATGTAGCCGTCCAGTTTTCCCAACCCCATCTGTACCATCCTTTTCTTACTGAATAGTCTTGGTATCCTTGTTGAAAATCAGTTGATTGTATAAGTGAGGGTTAATTTCTGGGCATTTCATTGGTATATATAACTGTCTGTATGTCAGTACCACACTTAGCTTTCTAAGTGTGAGACCCCCCCACCCCAAACTCTGTTCTTCTTTTCAATACTGTTTGGGCCATTTGGATCCCTTGAGAGTCCATATGCCTTTTGGGATAAATTTTCCTATTTCTGCAAAAGTGTCTCTGAGACTTTGATAAGAACTGCACTGAAACTGTGGCTCATTTTGGGTAATATGGACATCTTAACAATATTAATTCTTCTAATACATGAATATGGGATGTTATTCCATTTATTGGCATCCTCTGGATTTCCTTCTCCAATGTTCTGTAGCTTACAGTGTACAAATTATTTGCCTCCATGGTTAAGTTTATTCCTAAGCATTTTTTTCTCTTCCATGCTATTACAAAGGGGGCTTTTTCATGTATTATCATGTCATCTGTGAATAAATGTACACAGGTCCTCTTCCCGTATAAATTTTAGAATAATATTGTTTATATCTGTAACAAAGCATTATAGTACTAGCATTTTGAGAGAGGCAGCATTAAACCTGTATTTATTTATAAAAAGATTTTATTTATTTATTTATTTGACAGACAGAGATCACAAATAGGCAGAGAGGCAGGCAGAGAGAGAGGGGAAGCATGTTCCTGCAGAGCAGAGAGCCCGATGCGGGGCTTGATCTCAGGACCCTGAGATCATGACCTGAGCCGAAGGCAGAGGCTTTAACCCATTGAGCCACTCAGGCACCCCAAAACCTGTATTGAATCTAGAGAGAACTGGCAGCATTCCTATGTTGAGTCTTTCCATTCATGGGCTCAGTATGCCTCTCCTCTGACTTACATATTCTTGGACTTCTCTCAACAGCACTTTGTTGTTTTGAGCACACAAGTCTTGGACGTGTTTTGTAAAGATTTACAGCTAAGTATTTTTTTTTTTTTTTTTAGCAACTGCAGATGGTGTTGTCAAAGTATAGTTGATTTTTGTATGTTGATCTTGTATCTTGAGAACCTTAAAGCTCATTAATTTCTTAGGATGTTTTTGTTTGTGCGTGTAAATTCCTTGGAATTTTCTATGATCATTTCATCTGAAAATTGGTATAGTTTTATTTCTTCCTTCCCAATCTGTATGGCTTTTGTTTCCTTCTCTTGCCCTACTGCCCTGGCTAGAACTTCCATTGCTATCACAGAATGATGGAGATCTCTTGTACTCACATTAAGGGAAAACAACTCAATCTTTCACCACTAATTATGATGGTAGATGTAGGATTTTTGTAGATGCTCTTTACTAATTTGAGGAAATTTCTTCCGTTCTAGGTTGCAGAGAGTTTTTATCACAAATGAATTTAAATTTTTGGAATGTTACTTCTGCATTAATGTATTCTATGATGAATTTTTGTTTGTTAGCCTGTTAATATGACAGATAGCATTGACTGATTTTCAAATACTGGGTCAGCTTTACTTCTCTGAAATAAACACAATACTCATAATGTATATGCTTTGTGTACACTGTGGGATTCTATTTGCTAATACACTGGTTAAGACTTTTGTATCCACATTAACCCAGAATGTCTGTCCGCAGTGTTTTCGTGTATGAGCTGCTCTTGTCTGATTTTGCCATCATAGTAATATGGGCTTCATAGAATGTGTTGGAGAGTATTCTCTTTTATTTAGTGAAAAAAATTGTAGGATATTATTTATAATTATTTTTTAAGCATTTGCTATAATTTTTGAATAAAGCTAATCTGGAGATTTCTTTTTGGGAGTTTTTAAGTTATAAATTTGATTTCTTTAATAGTTTTCAGATTATTCAAATTACTTATCTCCTATTGGGTGAATTGTGGTAGTTTGTACTTTTGGAGAAACTGGTCCATTTTATTTAAGAGCTTTCATTGTGGATATATAATTTACTACTCTATTGTGTCAACACTTTATCTGATCAAAAAAAGTATGGCAACTTCACCTCCCTTTACATCATTTTACTCTTCCTCACTTGTAATAGAATTGTGTTACATCTCTCCCTCTATGTACTGAGGGATATTAGACAGTGTTACAATGTCTGCTTCAACCAGCTAACATAATTTAGAAAATCTATCAAGACCATACTTTCAGGGATCATCTCTACAGTCTGTTCCTAGAAAAGTTTCTCTCCACGTGTAGAATGTCCAAAACCACAAGGAGGAGATACAGTGTCCCTTCCCACTGGGTCTGGATGTTGCTTCTCCAGCTTTCCTTTGCCACTGATGATCATTTTTCTCCTCCTCTGGGGGAGTAAAAGGGAAGGGACACCCTTTGAGAGGCTTCTAAAAAAAAAAAATCTATCCTATTTACCTGTATTTTCACTCTTGCCACATTCTTTCTTCCTTTTGGTTCTTTCATTTCCCTTCTGTGTAGAGAACTTACTGTAACCATCCCAGGTATACTGCAGACAAGTACTCTCCAAGTTTTTGAGACTGTTTTGATTTAAAAATCACTTAAAAATTTAGTGGGCTTTAGGGACACCTTGCTGACCCAGTCTGTAGATCATGCAACCCTTGGTCTCAGGATTTTAAGTTTGAGCTGCACATTAGGTGTAGAGATTACTTAAAAATAAAATCTTTTCTTTTTTTCAGAAAGATTTTATTTATTTATTTGACAGAGAAAAAGTGAGAGGGAACATGCAGGGGGGGGGAGGGGCAGAGGAGAGAGAGAGAAGGAAGCTCCCCGCTGAGCAAAGGAACCAAGCAGGGTTCCTGGGGCTCGATCCCAGGACCCTGGGATCATGACGTGAGCTGAAGGCAGATGCTTAGCCAAATGAGCCATCCAGGCATCCCAAGGAACCTCTTAAAAAAATAAAATCTTCGGAAAAATTTAGTGGACTTTATTTGGGGCTAGTTTTACATTCATAGAAAAATTTAGTGCCAAATACAAGTTCTTACTTACCTGTCTCACCACCACCCACCCGCCCCCATCCCAGTTATTTCCATTGTTAACAACTTGCGTTAGTTTGGTACATTTGTTACAGTTATGAGTCATTATTATTATTAACTGAAGTCTATCGTTAAGGATCACATTTTGGATTACACACTTTATGAATGTACAACCAGATAAATGACAAACGGGTAACAGACAGATCCATCACTATGGTATCAGAAACGCGCAGTTCACTGTTTTAACGACACCTGTTCCCCACCTATTCTTCCCTCCCTCTCTCCACCACCTCAAATCCTGGAAACCACCAGCCTTTCCACTGTCTTCACAGCTTTGCTCTTTCCACTGTCATATAGCTGGAATCGTATAGCTTTTTCAGATTGGTTTCTTTCATTTCGCAATGTGCATTTAATACATTTTTTCCCTCTGGCTGCTTTCATTATTGTTTTTTTTTAATTTAATTTTTTGCCTTTAGTTTCCAGAAGTTTTACTACACTGTGTCTTGAATGTATTTCTTTGGGTTTATCCTATTCAGAACTCAGCTTCTTTAATCTATTGTCTATGTCTTTAGCTGAACTCAGGATTTTCAGACATTATTTTTCTGAGGACTTTCTCAGCCTCACCCTTTATACTCTCCTTCTGGGACTCTGATGTTAGATCTTTTGTAATAGTCCTATTTTTCCTGTCTATTTTGTCTATGATGTTTATATAGGATAATTTATATTGTTCTTATATTGTTCTATCAAGTTCATGAATTCTCTCCTCTGTTCTGTTCTTCTTTTGAGCCATCCTCTGAATTTTTAATAGTGATTACTGCATTTTTTAAGTTTCTCAAATTCCACTGGTTCTTCCTTACAGCTTCTATTTCTTTACTGAGACTTTTTACAAGTTTTTTAAAAATGCTTTTGCCAGAATGTTTCTTTGATTCATATAAAAATTAGAATCTCTTCGTCTATAGCTACAAAAATTCTTTCTGGGATTTTGATTGGTGTTGCATTAAATGAATAGATTAATGAGAATTAATATACTCACTATATGGCATCTTCCAATTCATGAACATGGTATGCCATTCCATGTATTTAGGGCTTAACTGCTTTCATCAGTGCTTGGTAGTTGTCAGGCAACAGAGTCTGCATGTTTTGTTAGGCTTATTTACATATGTTTATAAATATATATTTACTTATTTAGTTATATATATGTGTGTGTGTATATATATATATATATATATATATATATTTAAATTTTAGAGGTACTGTGAATAGTACTTAAATAGTACTTTAAAATCAGTTTCCTATAGATTCAATGCAATCCCAGTCCAAACTCTGGCAAGTTATTTTGTGAATGTTGACAAACTGATACTATAGTTTATACACAGAGACAAAAGACCAAGAATAATCAATATAATATCAAAGGGGAAGAACCAAGGTGGAGGACTGATGCTACCCAACGTCAATACTTACTATACCGCCACAGTAACCAAGACAGCATGGTATTGGTAAAAGCAAAGACAGACAGATTGATGGGACAGAACAGGAAGCCCAGAAATAGACCCACATAAATATGATCAACTGATCCTTGGCACGAGAACAAAAGCAAAACAATGGAGAGAAGGTGGGCTTTTCAACAAACGGTGCTGGGACAACAGGACATCCACCTGCAAAAGAATAAATCTAGACTCAGAGCTTACACGCTCCACAAAAATTAACTCAAAATGCACCACAGACCTAAATGTAAAATGCAAAACTATAAAACTCATTGAAGAGATCACAGGAGAAAATCTAGATGACCTTGAATTTGGCAATGACTTTTTAGACACAGTATCCAAAGATAAGCTGGGCTCTATTAAAATGAAAAACTCTATAAAGACAACGTCAAGAGAATGCAAAGACAGTTGACAGATTGAGGGAAAGTATTTGCAAAGACAAATTTAAACTGCTATCCAAAATACACAAAGAACTCTTAAAACTCAACAATAAAAAAACAAAACAATTAAAAAAGAGCCAAAGACCTATACAGGTACTTCAATACAGAAGATACATGGATTATAAATAAGCATGTGATCTCCAATCCGATGTAATCGGAGAAGTGCAAAACTTAAAACAACAACGAGACACCACTCCATGCCTGTCAGCCTGGCCAAAACCTGGAATGCTGACACCACCTCACGCCCGTGCGGCCACAGCGACTTTGACCATCGCTGCTCAGAGTGCGGCATGGTGCAGCACCTGGAAGGCGGTCTGGCTGTGTCTTACAGATCTGAGCACACTCTTCCATACTACCCTGCAGCTGCACTCCTCGATCCTTACCTAAATAAAATGATAACTAATCCCTGTATCTAATTATGTACATGGATGTTTATAGCAGCTTTATTTGTAAATGCCACAAGGTGGAAGCAACCAAGATGTGCTTTAGCAGGTGACGGAAAAATGGTACATCCAGACAATGGGACATTACTCACTATTTAAAAGAAACAAATTATTAAACCATGTAAAGCCATGAAGAGACCTTAAAGTATTCACACATAAAAGAGCTCATCTGAAAAGGCAACATACTGTACGATTCCAACCACACGACATTTGAAACAGGCAAAACCACGGGTCTAGTGAAGCAATCGGCACTCGCCATGGTTCGGGGGAGAAAGGGTGAACAGGTGACGCACAGAGGATTTCGGAGGTCGTGAAGATACTCTGTACGGTACCATGTTGGTGGACACATGTCTGCACATTTGTCCAAATCCACAGAACGTACAACACCAAGAATGAACCCTAGCGCAAACTATGGACTTTGAGGGATGATGTGTCAGTATTTCACGGATTCTAATTCTGGTGGGAGATGTTGATAACTGGGGAGGCTGTGCATGTGTGGGGGCAGGGGATAGGAAATCTCTGTACTTTCCCTCAATTTTTCTATGAACCTTAAACTGTTCTGAAATATTGTCTTGATAAAAAAAATCAGTTCCCAATTATTTATTGGTGTTATACAGAAATATGATCAATTGTGTTAACCCTGTGTCCTGTGATCTTCCCAAACTTACCAGTTTAAGATTTTTTTCCTTTGACATTCCTTGGAATTGTCTATGCACACAATCATAACATCTGCAAATAGGACAGTTTGCTTTCTTTCCCAGTTCAACCTAGAACACCGGCTAGGATTTTCAGCTTGATGTTGAATTAAAGTGGTGGTAGTGGTCATTCTTGCCTTGTTTTCATTCTTAGGCGGAAGCATCCGATTTTTCACCCTGAGTGGTAATGCTTGCTTTTGTTTTTTTGTAAATGCCTTTCATCTGATTAAGGAAATACTTCCTATTCCTAGTCTGTTGAGAGTTTAATCATGAATGGATATTGAATTTGTCAAACGCTTTTTGCATCAACTGGTACGATGTGGTATCTCTTCTTTAGACTTAAGATAGTCTCTTTTTAAACAAAAGAAGATTAAAACAAGGGTAATTCATCAATAAATATCTAATATTTAAGAGAAAATCTTTATCATATTCATTTTTATAAATTCATATGAAAAAGTCTATTTAATGGGACACAGTAAATAGCACAGTGAATCTCCATCAATTTCTTTTTAAAGTGCCTTGATTTTTTTTTTTTTACCTTATTAACATATAATGTATTGTTTGTTTCAGGGGTACAGGTCTGTGATTCTCAGTCTTACACAATTCACAGTCTCACCACAGCACACACCCTCCCCAATGTCCCTCCCCCAGCCACCCCATCCCTCCAACCCCACCCCCACTCCAACAACCTTCAGTTTGTTTCCTGAGATTAAGAGTCTCTCATGCTTTGTCTCCCTCTCTGGTTTCATCTTGTTTCATTTTTCCCTCTCTTCTCCTATGATCGTCTGTCTTCTTTCTCAAATTCCTCTTATCAATGAGATCATATGATAATTGTCTTTCTCTGATTGACTTATCTGACTTAGCATAATGCTCTTTAGTTCCATCCACAACATTGCAAATGGCAAGATTTCATTTTTTTGAGCCCTTTTGAAAGTATTTTTGTAAATTTGGCACATGTCCCCTACCTCCTGCATTTACTACCAAACTTGTAGGTTTTCTCCACGGTATGTGCCATCCTGAAAGGACGGACATTCCTCAAGTCTGTATACCTACATGTTCTGCTTAACCATTTAACAACTAAGTGTACTAGTAACACCTGTAAGCATCCAATTCTTCCCATTTCAAGAAATATTTTCTGAGTTCCCAGGAAAGAAATATTGTATGTCATATAGACAGCTAAGTTTTACAGTTGTTGAAGTCTAACTATATAAAGGTGATCTAGATTATCTAAGAATATTTTTAGATAATTAGTACTAACTCAATCTTGCTGAACCCTCTGTAATTGATTTTAATATATTTCCATATATGTACAGCCATTAAATTCTTATTCACAGTTACAAAACAGGTATTTCAAAGAGTCTTTTGAGGACTCTGATCATATATCTACTTATTAAAAGTCCCTTCCAAATACACTTATGATGGGTGTTCTTTTAACGTGGTCCACATGCTACGACATATTATTTGAAATAATAATATACCAACCTGCAACACATTGTATAAGATAAACACACACTTTGTTTGTGGGAAGGGAAGCATATACTAAATCACTTAAAATGTCTTTTCCCCACTGTAAGAATTTTAATTTTACTATGTTTTTGTCTATTAACCAGTATAATCCTTTTGCCTCATTGGGGGAATTACTCCATCCTCACAGTTTTGGAGATCTATGTAACGTGTCCTTGTCTATGTTCATTCCCTTGATTCAGGTTGTAGATTCTACTCATCTTCCGGTCCACACTCCAACAATAAAGAGAAAGGAATATCACAGTAGCATCCGCCTTCCAACTAAGGTACTTGATTTAATTATAAGCTGAGCGGGTTCCTTTCAAAATGAGAATAAACTGGTTTTGCTGTTACTGCCTTGTTATTTACCAAAATTTTTTTTTTTTGCAGTTACATTCATCAAGCCTCCAATCAGATTTAAAAATTAACACAACAGAAAATTCCATTATAAAAATCTTCTTAAGGTTTGATTACAGCACAGGGGTGAAACATTTTGACTACTTCAGGGGAATGTCTTTTCTATTAAATGGGCTTTGCATGCCTGTCAAGTCTCATTTAGAAATCTTGGATGATGGTAAACTAATTAACTGAGTTTTGCCATGAAATCCACTCAAGGGATCCTGTATCTCATAACTTACTCCCAGATAAATTCCAAATTCAGCCATAATTCAAATGTAAAACTGAAACCACATATTAGAAATACATTAGAAAGTCTTATAATTTTGGAGGAAAGCCTTCATTTTTTGAATCAATGTACTGCCTATTTAACAAATAATTAAAAATGACCAAAATATTCAAAGCATTCCTTTTTATTAGCAATAAGTAACCAGAAGCTGTAACAAACAGCAATAAAAAGGAAATTCATAAACACAATAAACCTGTTTTCCCAAACCTGATAGCAAATACTATCATAAATGATTAAACACTAAATCTTTTCAATTAAAACCAGGAACAGTACAGAATTACCCCATATCACCGTTAGTATTCAGTCATTTCTAGGAAATGCAATAAAAATGAAAATAAAATGGCTGGAATATACACTGGAACATAATGGTCTTTCACAAGGTCAGTATGACTGTTTGCCCACAACACCCAAGAGATTCTGGTTTAGAAAAATAACCTACTAAAATTAATAAGGTAATTTGAAAATAAGGTAAATATATAAAATAACATGGGTTATCTCTGTAATATAATGAATATCTAGGAAAGAAATAGAAGACATTTCCATGCCAAGATCAACAAAAATATACATTAAGGAAAACAGAATAAAACACGATGAGTGTTCTGTCAAAATGAATGTAAGGCAGTATCAATCTGAATATCGAAAGTATTTTATTTTCTTCTTTCTGGTTTTCCTTCCTTTGTTGCGGTTCATCGCAGTGTATTAGAAAAGGTATACATCTCTGCTAACAAAAGCCAAGAAAGGGAGAAAAAGAGCAGGTGCAGATGTCAGCTTCAGGCGGGAGGTGAGAGCGTGGGTGAGATGGGCAGAGCTGAGGGATCTTAACGCTGAGTGATGGGGACGCCTACTGACCAGGCAGCGGGTCCCTTAGAAGCCTAGAAGCACTCAGGGACTGGAGACACCAGGTCCCCCAGGAGGTGAGGGTGCTGTGCAGCTGTGCAGAAGGGGGCAAACCGAAGACCTGAATAGGGGGTGTGGGGAGCCCCACCCCACATGGGGTCCAGGGCAGGGCAAGCAGACTGCCCTTCTGTCCACGGTATGATGAGGAAGAAGATACACGAAGGACGGCAGACTTGCCAGCGGGTGTTTGGAGAAGCCAGAGTTTGTTAGGATTCCCGTGTTGCCCTTTTACGGTAACAGTAATTTTGAGGACAAAGGGGACTGATCAGGGACTGGCCGACCCTCGGCGGGTTACCGATCTGCTGCTCATGGTGACGGCACATGCAGCTCTCCTCAGTGGGGCTTTGGTTTGGAGTTTCAGGATGCCTCTGTCCTACAGCCACACAGCCTGCCTCGCTGCACCCTCCAATTCACGATTTTTTTTATTGGTAGACAATGAAACACATGATTTGCTAGAGAGAAAATTTTAAAATTATTCTTTCCTTCCACAGAAGGTATAAAAACTGTGTTCCTTCTGGCTTTCTCCTCATTCAAGTATGTAGGCAGAGGCCGTCTCACCCGCCACGGCAGCATCTGTCAGTTGAGACAGCATCGTTGCAAGGTTCAGAATATACTGGACCAAATAAAAGCCAGGCCCGATTTATTCGGTTCCAAACAGTATTAATGAGTATGTGATCACCAGTAGATGATTCTCTTCCTCCTCCTCTTTCTTTCTTTGGTAATTTTTTGGGATCCCTTGCTCAACATTTCGTAGTTAGGAAGGAATGAGGGGACAAGATCTTCCGTTCTGGTGAGAAAGTCGGGGAGCTGCTTTTCTTTGTGCATAAAATGGTATCTGTGACCAGAACCACCGCTTCAGTGTGATTTTACCTCCTGTGCTTGGTTGGTCTGTCTTGTAGAGTAAGAGCCACCGGTTTTTCCTCACGTCCTTCACGGCCCCCACCAAGTGTCACCAGTGCACGTCTCTGATGGTGGGTTTGATAAGACAAGGCTGTGCCTGCGACGGTAAGACCCGGGGAAGAGTGGTGCGGGGGGCCAAGGCCGGTGTCTCTACGTGGTCCTTACGTGCCCTTGTCTGCAGGGGCTCCCGCAGCAAAGCACACACCCGGGTGGGTAGAAACACAGACGTGTTGCTCATAGGCCGGAAGTCTGGTTCTGGTGAGAGCGGTCTTCAGGGGGGCAGAGCACGGACTTCTGCCTGTGCCCCCACAGGGTGAAGGGGCCTCCCTCATCAGAGCATTCATCCCAAGCATGAGGGCTCTGCCCGCTGCTCCCTAGCGTCTCCCACGGACGGGCCCCACCTCCAAACATCACTACATTGGGGGGTATAATGTCAACATATGGATTTTGGGGGGACACATTCAGTCCGTTGGAATACGTCATTAAGCAAACATTCTGTTGTCTCTGAATTGCAGAAGCATGGCAGGAAAGGGATTCCTTTGCTAAAAATCTCTCGGAATCTGTTGCATTTTGGAAAGATTGGACCCTTGGTCATTGGGAATGTTAGGGGGACTGTGGCACTGTGAGACGGCAGCCTTTGCGGCCTGTGCGTGCTATCCCCGGAAGCCCTGCTGTGCAGCCTTCAGGCAGGGCCACATCTTTTAAGAACATGCATTTAGGAATATTTCGTTCCCTGTAATACTGCTAGAGCACGATGACCAGATTCAGGAGTTCATGCGGCAGGAAACGGATGCTATCCGTGAGCTGTAGCTGCTTTATCCGACTCATTCAATCTACTGTAAATACTACTCTCAGGGAGCAAAGTGCTTTTGGAAATATCGGACAGTGGGTCACTGTGCTCTAGGACGAGGAATGAGGGAAACTTCTAGGCAACAGACCCTGTGCTGTGGTGGGTTCCTTTGCCAGCGCTGTCCAGTGCTCACTCTAGGACACGGTGCTGAGCAGGACAACATTCCTGCCCTCAGCACTGCCACCGTCACACCCCCTTTACCATAAATGCAACCTGGTGCATGAGACAAAACGGGATCTAAAATGGGGAATTTGGAGCTTATAATATCCTCCCAGGGCGGGGTGAGGGGGCAGGCTCTGAGCAGAGTGCTTCAGCGGCTATCAGGGTCAGAAAAAGAGGACAGGATCAGGAAGCCGCCACCACTGCTGCACTCCCTGTGCCCGCTACTGCTGCCAGGATCAGGAAAGGCCCTGCCCTGTCTGCAGCATCAGGACATCCCCCACAGAATAAAGCCTCCGCCCTGCAGCTGGCACCTCACCCCCGTCCAGGCAGGGTCCACGCAGTCCAGCGGGTGGTTGGCAGCTGGCACCGCTCCCAGCCAGGCTGCTCATCTCAGTCTCACAGGAAGTCCTCTTGTCCTCTTGCTGGTGCAACTTCCAGCAGGCCAGCTCTGCTGCAAGGGAGGCTGGGAAGTGCAACTTCAGTGTGCTGATGCTCCAAGAGTGGACCAAACTGCAGTGGAGGGTGAGGGAGGGAAACCATTGTGTCTCCTGCTGTCACGTCTCTTTATTCCCTCCAAAAAGCATGTGGGTTCTCATGTCACACAACCTGTGTAGAAAAGGCTCCCAGAGCTTGTCCAGTGCCTTCTCAGCAGAAGAAAGGTGCCCTCTGTCTAGACGCACAGGCAGGCATGGGAACAGCCTATGAAGGCCGTGTCTGGGTAAGTGTCAATATTTAGGGTTTAGATGAACTCTCATTAAGTTTATCAATCACCTCGCACTCTTTGAGCACATTCGGAAAAAAATTATATCCATGTAATATCTATAACGGATTATGCAGTGCAAATTATGAGCAAATGAACATATTTGTTCCATCATGAGAAAACAGTTTGAGAACAAAATTCAGTTGTCCCCAGTAGGATATATATATTTTTAAAGATTTTATTTATTTATTTGACAGAGATCACAAGTAGGCAGAGAGGCAGGCAGAGAGAGAGAGGGGGAAGCAGGCTCCCTGCTGAGCAGAGCACCCGGTGCGGGGCTCTATCCCAGGACCCTGAGACCATGACCTGAGCCGAAGGCAGAGGCTTTAACCCACTGATCCACCCAGGCGCCCCATCAGTAGGGTATTTTTAAATGTCTCAAAGTTTTCTGTTCAAACTTCATCCTGTGATGAATAAATGTTGGAAACTGTGATGGAACTCTGAATTCCAATCTGCAATGACAAATTTTAAGACTAAAAGTAAAATAACTTTTTTGATAAATATTTAAAATCAAGTTGAATTTGAGGCATGGTGTTACCAAGTTTGAATTTAATGTTACCAGATACAAAGAAATTATTTGAATGTATCACTAGTGTAAACTGAAATGGTGCCAGTCTTATTTTAGAAGAGATGCTCTGTCTTCAAAGGAATTCCCTGTTGTTTTGAAATTTCAATATACAGTTCTGTCCCACATCTTTAACAAGAAAAGTGACAGATTTATAACATGTTTATTATTTTAATTGTATGTGCAATAATTGGATAGCATGTGATGATTTAGCTCATACCGTTTTTATTTGTTGATGTTTTTAAATCCAAACTAAAGATCCCAAAGAAGGCAGGGGCGAGGAAGGGATGGCAGAGAGCCCTGGCTGTCGTCTGTGACTTCAAGCTCTTCCTGTACAACATGGATGAAGAAAAAGACTCCAAACCCAACGTTGTCGTCAGTCAAGTGATTGACATGAGGTAAACTTTGAAAGAGAGAATTTTTTAATTAAAAAAATGGGAATAAAAATGGCTTCTGATATTTTCTTTTTTGCCCAAAGTTTACATCACCAGCCCTAAGGTATGGATCATAATTCAGTGGGGTATTTGTAAGGTTCTTACTCAGAAGTTATCTTCTTGGTGTGTGTGCGTGACAAGAAAGGACAGCATCTCAGAACCAGACACTTCCTGTGAGATGGAATTGACACACCATAAATGTCACCATTTTAAAGTGTTCCGTTAGCTGATTTTCCCATGTTCACAAGCTCGTACAACCACCACCACCATCTAATTTTAGAGCATTTTTGTCAGGCCAAAAAAAAACCATATTTGCCTTATCTCCATTCTCCCTCGCCCCAAGCCCCCAGCAAGGGGAAGCTAGTTCTTTGTGTCTGGATCCGCTGCCCCAGTTATGGCACGTAACTGCAGTCACAGGGGTAGCCTGCCGCGGGCCTCCCGCACGGACTGCGCTGTCTGCCAGCCTCCTCCATGTCGCCTGTATCCTATTTCATTACTTTTCATGGCTTATGCCCTTCTTCGGGTTGAGGAAATTCCCTTCTATTTCTAGTTTGTTAAGTGTTTTTATCAGGTGTTGGGTTTCGGCAAATTCTTTTGCTGTGACTGTCGAGGGGACCATATGGTCCCTCCTTCATTAGCATGTCGTATTACACCGATTTTTTAGAATACAGAACCTACTGTACATTCCTGGGATAAATCCCACTTGGTTATGGTGTGGGAAAAAACAGGAATATCCTTTCTACATGCTGCTGGATTGGATTTGCTGGAATTTATTGAGGATTTTCCTGTCTGTATTAATACAGAATATTGGTCTATAGTTTTCTTTCATTAGATATTTTTGCCTGGCTTTGGTGTTAGAGTAATAATGGCCTCAGAATGAGTTGAAAAGTACACTTTCCCCTCTTATTTTTTTTGAAGAGTTTGTTAAGAGTTGGTATTAAATATGTTTGGTAGAATTCACCAACAGAGCCATCTGGTCTTGAACTTCTATTAAAGGGAAGTTTTCTGATTCCTGTCTCAATCTCTACTTGTTATAAATCCACTCAGATTTCCATACCCTCCTGAGTCAGCTTTAATATTTTGTGTTTCCTAGGAAATTTTCTATTCTTTTGAGATTTTCTAATTTTTTTGGCACGTGATTGCTCATAATATTACCTTATACTTCTAATTTCTGAGAGGTCAGTTAGTTATGTGCCCTCTCTCATTTCTGATTTTAGTAATTTGAATCTTTTCTAATTTTTTTCTTAGTTTAGCTAAAGCTTACCAATTTTGTTAATCTTAAAGGACCAACTTTTGCTTTTCTTGGTTTTCTCTTCTTTTTTCTACATTCTGTTTCTTTAATTCCCACACTCCGTTCTTTGTCACTTCCTTCCTTCTGCTAATTCTGGGTTAGTTTGCTTTTCTTTTTCTAGTTTACTAAGGTGGAAAGTTAGGTTATTGAGTTGAGATCCTCAATTATTTCTTTTGTCCCCTTTCATCCTTTCCCTTGCTTAGGGCTCCCACGATGTGTATCTTAGTGCTGTTTATGGTGCCCCGCAGGTCTCTGAGGCTCTCTTCGCTTTCCTTCATTGTTCTTTCTTTCCTTTCCTCAGACTGGATCATACTAATTGGCCCGTCTTCAAAGTCAGCAATTTGGTCTTCTGCCTACTCAAAACTGTTTTCGAGCCCCACTAGTGAATTATTCATTTCAATTATTTCACTCTTCAACTTCAGAATTTCTATTTGGTTCCATTTTTACCATTTCAAATTCATTATTGATGCTTTCTATTTGGTGAGACATCATTCTTATAATTTTTTAAAAAGGTTTTGTTTATCTATGACAGAGACACAGCGAAAGAGGGAACACAAGCAGGGGGAGCTGGAGAGGGAGAAGCAGGCTCCCTGCTGAGCAAAGAGCCCAAGATGCAGGGCTTGATTGCAGGACCCTGGGATCATAACCAGAATCAAAGACAGATGCTTAATGACTTAGCCACCCAGGCATCCCACATCCTTATAATTTTCTTTAGTTCTTTAGCCATGGCTTCCTTTAGGTCTTCAAACATATTCAAAATGGATGATTTAAATCTTTGTTCAATAAATTCAACATCTGGGTTTCCTGGGGAACAGTTTCTACTGGCTATGTTTTTCCTGTGTATTTTTCATACTTTTGTGTTTCTTTCCATGTCTTACAAATTTTTCTTAAAAAGTGGACATTTTGGGGCACCTGGGTGGCTCAGTGGGTTAAGCCTCTGTCTTCAGCTCAGGTCGTGGTCTCAGGGTCCTGGGATTGAGCCCCCCATCAGGCTCTCTGCTCAGCAGGGAGAATGCTCCCACCCCCCCCCCCCCCGCCTGCCTCTCTGCCTGCTTGTGATCTCTGTCTGTCAAATAAATAAATGAAATCTTAAAAAACAACAACAACAAAAAAAAATCCTAGACATTTCAAATAATGAAACTGGCAGCTCCGGTATCAAATCCCACCACCTCTCCAGGATTTGTTGATGTTGTTACTTGTAATTGTTGTTTGTTTCTTTGGTGACTTTTCTGAACTCATTTGTAAAGTCTTTACTCTTGGTCCTATGAGGTCACTGAAGTGTCTACTTTGTTAGCTTAGTGGTCCGCTAATGATCGTACAGAGGTTTTTTTTAAGCATCTGGACGGGGTATATCTCTGCCGGCCTCTCTGCCTACTTGTGATCTCTGTCTGTCCAATAAATAAATAAAATCTTAAAAAAAAATAACGCCATTTACAATTACACCAAAGACAAGAAAATATCTAGGAACAAGCTTATTCAAAGAAGTAAAAGACCTGTACCCTTAGAAAACACTGATGAAAGAAATTCAAGACAATGCAAAGAAATGGAAGATACTACATGCTTTTGGACTGAGGAACAAATATTGTTAAAATGCCTATACTACCCAAAGCAATCTGGATTTAATGCAATACCTATCAAAATGCCAACAGCTTTCTTCATAGAGCCAGAACAATATTACAATTTGTATGGAACCACAAAAGCCCTCAAATAGCCAAAGCAATCTTGAAAAAGAAAAAAATTGGAAGTATCACAATTTCAGAATTTAAGTTATACTACAAGGTATTAGTAATTGAAACAGTATGGTACTGGCATAAAAATAGGCACACAGTAGTGCAATTGCAGGGTCATAGGGAAGCTCTATTTTTAATTTCTTGAGGAATCTCCACACTGTTTTCCAAAGTGGCTGCACCAACTTGCATTCCCACCAACAGTCTAAGAGGGTTTCCCTTTCTCCACATCCTCTCCAACACATGTTGTTTCCTGTTTTGCTAATTTTGGCCATTCTAACTGGTGTAAGGTGGTATTTCAATGTGGTTTTAATTTGAATCTCCCTGATGGCTAGTGATGATGAACATTTTTTAATGTATCTGATAGCCATTTGTATGACTTCATTGGAGAAGTGTCTGTTCATATCTTCTGCCCATTTTTTAAAATATAGTTGTCCGTTTTGTGTGTTTTGAGTTTGAGGAGTTCTTTAGATCCCCGATATCAACCTTTTGTCTGTACTGTCATTTGCAAATATCTTCTCCCATTCCATGGGTTGCCTCTTTGTTTTGTTGACTATTTCCTTTGCTGTGCAGAAGCTTTTGATCTTGATGAAGTCCCAAAAGTTCATTTTCTCTTTTGTTTCCTTACCCTGCAATTGCACTACTGGGTATTTACCCCAAAGATACAGATGTAGTGAAAAGAAGGGCCATCTGTACCCCAATGTTTATAGCAGCAATGGCCACGGTCACTGAACTATGGAAAGAACCAAGTTGCCCTTCAATGGACGAATGGATAAGGAAGATGTGGTCCTTATACACTATGCAGTATTATGCCTCCATCAGAAAGGATGAATATCCAACTTTTGTAGCAACATGGACGGGACTGGAGGAGATTATGCTGAGTGAAATAAGTCAAGCAGAGAGAGTCAAGTATCATATGGTTTCACTTATTTGTGGAGGATAACAACATGGAGGACAGGGGGAGATGGAGAGGAGAAGGGAGTTGAGAGAAATTGGAGGGGAGGTGAACCATGAGAGACTATGGACACTGAAAAACAATCTGAGGGTTTTGAAGGGGCTGGGGTTGGGAGGTTGGGGGAACCAGGTGATGGGTATTAGAGAGGGCATGGATTGTATGGAGTACTGGGTGTGGTGCAAAAACAATGAATACTGTTATGCTGAAAAGAAATAAAAAATTAAAAAAAAAAGAAATGAAAAATAATGTTAACAATAAGACAGTATTTTAAGAATTATAGAAATATTCACAAATAAATACTAGTATACCAATTAGATCTTTTAAAACCTTTGCAAGAACTCTATTAAGTAGGTATTGTATATTCTCATTTTATATTTGAAAAAAACAACTGACCTTCAGAGAGACTAAGTGAACTTACTATAAGCCCCAAAACTGGTACATGGAGCTGAGATTAAAACTGACACCTCTTAAAAAAAAAAATAGGCACACAGATCAACGGAACAGAAAACCCAGAAATAAACACATAATTATATGGCCAATTAAACTCTGACAAGGTAGGAAAGAATATACAACAGGAAAAAGACTGTTCAAAAAATGGGGTTGTGGGGGCACCTGGGTGGCTCAGTGGGTTAAGCCGCTGCCTTCGGCTCAGGTCATGATCTCAGGGTCCTGGGATAGAGTCCCACATCGGGCTCTCTGCTCAGCAGGGAGCCTGCTTCCCTCTCTCTCTCTCTCTCTGCCTACTTGTGATCTTTCTCTGTCAAATAAATAAATAAAATCTTTTAAAAAAATGGGGCTGGGAAAAGTGAATGAAAGTGAGCCGCTTTCTTTCACCATCTGCAAAAGTAAAATCAAGATGGATGGAATACCTCAACATGAGACCAGAAGCCATAAAAATCCTCAAGGAAAGCATAGGGAATTATTTCTCTGATGTCAGCTGAAGTAACTCTTTTTTAGCTATGTCTCCTGAGGCAAGGGAAGTAAAAGCAAAAACAGTTATAGAAATTGTTTCTGCATTGCAAGAACAACAGTCAACAAAACTGAAAGGCAATCTGCTGAACAGAAGATATCTGCATACGGCACATGTGATAAAGGCTTAGGATCCAAAACATATAAATAACTAATACAATTCAACCCCTCAAAATCAAATAATCCAATTTAAAAACGGGCAGAAGACATGAACAGCCATTTCTCCAAAGACACATCTGGGTAGCCAACAGACACATGAAAAGATGCTCAACATCACCCAAAGGAAAATGCAAATCAAAAGATCCCACCTCACACTGGTCAGAATGGCTAAAATAAAAAACACAAGAAACCACAAGTGTTGTCAAGGATGTGGAGAAAAAGGACCCATCTTACACTGTTGGTAGGAATGCAAATTGGTACAGTCACTATGGAAAAGAGCATAAAGTTTCCTCAAAAAGTTAAAAATAGAATTATCCTACAATCCAGTAATTGCACTACTGGGTATTTACCCCAAAACACTTAATTCAAAGGGATACACGCATGCCTATGTTTACTGCCACATTTACAATAGCCCAACTATGAAAGCAGCCCAAATACATGAATGGATAAGGAAGATGTGGTGTGAGCGCGCACACACACACACTGCTCAGCTATAAAAAAGAATGAAATCTTGCCATTTGCAACAACATGGTTAGAGCTCAAAATCAGTTAGAGAAAGACAAATCCATATGATCTCACTTATATGTGGAATTTAAGAAACTAAGAAGCAAAGGGAAAGAGAGAGAGAATGAAATCAAGATCGAGACCCTAACTACTGAGAACTGATGGTTACCAGAGGGGAGGAGGGTGGGAGGATGGGGAAATGGGGGATGGGGATTTAAGAGTACACTTACATGACGAAATAAAATACAATAAAATATTAAAAAAACATAAACCAATATTCTTTGATTGTAAACTTAGGTGCAAGAAGTTTTTACAAAACATTAGTAAATCGAATCCAGTGTTCCATAAAAATTACACTGCATCATGAACAAGCGTGGTGTATCTCAGGAAGGCTGGATTATGTTCCAAAATCAATTTACTACATTAACTAATGAAAAAGGATCATGTCAACAGATACAGTAAATGTGTTGGACAAAATCACACTTATTCTTGATGAACTCTTAACAAGGGAGTTTCCTCATCCTGCTAAGAGTATCTATGCAAATCTTGTTAATATCATAATTAGTGGCAAAAGACTCAGTGCTTTCTTTCTAAGAGCAGAAGCACGACAACGATGTTTACTCTCACCACCCTGATTTCTTTAACATTGTACTGGAAATCCCAGCCAGGGAAGAAAAAGAAATAAAATACATCCAGGTTGGAAAAAAGGAGGCAAAGTTATTCACAGACAAAATGAACATCTATGAAGAAAATCCAAACCCATCTATAGAAAAGCTCTTAGAACTAATATACAAATTTAGCCAGGTGGCAGGATGCATGATCAATATATAAAAATGGATGCACTTCTTTGTACAAGGACAAGTAATCAGAAACTGAAATTAAATAAGAGCATTTGCAATAGCACCAAAACATATTAAAAGTTAATAATCAATCTGACAAAAGATGTGTAAGACTTGTACACTGAAACAATAAAATATTGATTAAAAAATTAACGAAGACCTAAATAAATGGAGAATGACTGTGTTCATGCACTGGAAAGGTCAGTATTTTAAAAATGTGAGCATTCCCAAAATTGATCTATATTTTCAACATGATCTTAATCAAAATCCTAGGAGGCATTTTCACTTTTGGTAGAAATTGACAAAGTTAATTTTAAAATTCATAGGGAAAGGCCAAGAGGTAGAAGAGATGAAACAATTTTGAAAAGAAGAACAAATCCAGAAATACATACACAAATACATACATATATAAAACATTTGAAACATACATACAAAATGTATTTGCAAATGTACGAGATATACTTACATATGTGTACACAATAGGGTTGTGTGTATATTTATGGATTTTCTATCCTATGAATAAACAGCTAATCCTGACACAATACAGGTGGGAACTGTGCAGTCTACTTACACACAAATTTTTTTTGATAAATAGAAGAGTTCAGCATACTGTATTATAAATGAATTTGCTTTTCCTTATGATTTTAATAACATTTTCTTTTCTCTAACTTATTATAAGAATATAGTATGTAACATTTATAAAATACAGAATATGTGTTAATCTACTTGTTTCTGCTATCAGAAAGACTTCCAATTAACAGTAGGCTACTAGCAATGAAGTTTCAGGAGAGTTAAAAGTTACACAGGGATTTCTGACTGTACGGGGATGCTCAGTGCTCCTAGCCCCCACACAGTTCACAGATCAACTATATACAATATTTTCTAACAGTTGCCAAGTCTATCAACAAACGGTACTGGAATTTTAGATATTTATGTAAAAAAAAACCCACTTTGATCCATACTTTTTACCATATGCAAAAATTAACTGAAAATAGAACACAGAACCAAATGGAGAATGTAGAACTATAAATTTCCCAGAAAGAGACATAGGAGAAAAGCTTTCTGATCTTGGATAAGACAAAGAATTTTTAGATATAACACCAAAGCACAACATGTATGAGAAAAAAAATTTGATAAATTGGATGATACCCAAATTTAAGACTTCGGCTCCTTGAAGTCCGCTGTTGTGAGAAGCAATGAGCTGCGGCGTGGGGGTGATCAAACTCCTGACAAGGACGCAATGTACACAATGTACAAATAATTCTTAAAACTCAATATAAGAGAGTAAATAGCTCAACTTTCAAAAAATGGGCAAACATTTGAAAAGATAATTTAACAAGGAAGATACACATATGGCAAGTAAGCATGTGAACAAATACTCAATATCCTTAATTATTAGGAAAATTTAAATAAAACCACCATGTGATGCCATCACACATCCTTAAGAAAGGCTAAAATTGAAAACCCTGAGCATTTCCAGTGCTGGGAGGATGTGGGGACCTGGAACATTCTTGCTCTGCTTTGTAAATCGAGTAACCACTTTGGAAAAGCGTTTGGCAGCTCGTCATGAAGTTAAATGCACGCCTACTACAGCATCCTGTCTCTCTGGAGAGGCTGGAATACCTGGAAATCCTCCCGGGAATTTTTTTCCCCAAGAGAAATCACATGTGCCTGGATAGTCACAGCTGCTGTACTTACAAAAGCCCCACACTTGAAAGCCTCCCGACACCAGCACTGGGAGAGCGGGTACATTGTGGCCTGGCCACACCACGGAATACTGCTCACCAGCGAAGGAAACGCAGACGGATCCGTGCAACAACATGAGCAACAGCCACGTGAAAACTACATATCGTGTGTCTCCATTTATAGAAAATGCTAGAAAATTCAAACTACAGCGGCAGGAGGCAGATCAGAGGCTGACTGGGGAGGGATTACAAAGCAGTCCCAGGAACCTTCTTCTGGTGATGGACGGGCATGCTCGTCACTTTGTGGTGATGGTGTCACAGGTGTACACACACACCAAACTTTCCTAACTGTCCGCTTGAACACACATGCAGTTACAGGCCAGGTACCCCTCGGTAACAGGTGAAAAACCTACCCAATCATCTCATCTGAGGGCACAAGGCCCTTACTCTAGGCCTTTGGAGCCAGTAGGTGCTCCCATTCCAGTCCTTGAGGACTGTCTGAATTGGGGTCAGCCTGAGTTTCCTGAGGTTTTCTTTTCTTTTTTCTAAAGATTTATTTATTTGAGAGAGAGAGAGAGAGAGAGAGAGAGAGTTCGTGAGTGGGAGGAAGACAGAGGAGAGAAGAGGCGGACTCCCTGCTGAGAGGGGAGCCTGCTGTGGGGCTTGATCCCACAAGCCTGAGATCACAACCTAAACCAAACCCAAAAGAGAGCACTCAACCATCTGAGCCCCCGGCTGCCCCTACTTGGGTTTTCCAGTACGCTCTGGCCAAGCACTGCTGATGCAACAATCTGATTGCGATCAGTTACTGCAGGAAAGAAAGTAAAAAATCAACAAAATTAAAATGGATGATTATGTTTATATATTCTTACTTTCAGGTGATTCCACTCACTTTCAGTGTCTTGATTTTCCTTCAGGGATGGAGCATTTTCTGTCAGCTCTGTCTGGCTCTCCAATTTTATTCCTGTGAGGAGAAAGGAAATGCCCTGTGTGTTTACAGTAAGCGCGCCTGCTGCCCTGGGTCTGGGGTGGGGGCGGTGCCCCTTGTTTCAGCCTGTGTGCTGCAGAAGGTCCCGGGAGGCTGAGGTTTCAGATGTGCTGGGGGATCATGTCTCCCTTCCTACCTCCCACCTGCCACAGTGAATCTATTCCCCTATTTCTATTTGGGGATAATGGAAAGGGCTTTTTACAGGAGCCACAGGGTTTCACCCCACAGTTAAATCTGAGCCTGAAAATGCAGACGTTCCTGAGGCGGCCCATTCACTCTACAGTACTAGCCAACAGGACAGGTGTCAGATCTGTAGCTGAAACAGAGGCTGACTAAGCAGAGCAGTATTGAGAGTACGAATGAAGAGGGGGAACAGTGACAGAGAAAGAGAGATGACCTCCTTCAAGGTCATCATGACCAGTGGTTCGTCGTGGACCTGCAGCCGCTGAGTGTGCGGCTTCCCAAACTAGAAACTAGAAGCACTTTGAAAAATGTTTCCTTTGAGGCAACCTTTTGAAGTCCATTCAAATTCAAACCAAGAGTACAAAATAAGAAATCAAGCAAGAATGTCCTTTTGCAATCTCTCTTTTTAAAAAAGATTGATTTTAGAGGGAGAGAGAGAAAGTGCTTGCACAGGGGGAGGGCAGCGGGAGAGGAAGCGGGACACGGAGATTTCCTGCTGAGCGCGGGGAGCCCAACTCGGGGCTCCATCTCACAACCCCGAGATTATGACCTGAGCCAAAACCAAGAGCCCAATGCTCAGCTGATGGTGCCGCCCAGGCACCCTGCAATCTCTTAAAAAATGAACACTTTGCTCTTTAGAATTCATATACAAAATTAAAGTGATCTTGGAAGTGATTCTTTATCCATAAAGTGACAGAGAAAGGAAAGGACTGCGGTCCCCTTGTGACCCAGATGGTTACAGTCAATCCATGACTCTTGTATTCAACAAAGGCTGCACAAAGGTGTTCCTGGGTCCTTAGTCCCGGGAGAGACGTCCATGCAGACTCGACTCAGCCACCAAAAAACCCTACAAAGGCCTGGCCATTGGCACTGACTTAGGAAGCAGGAATTTATTACGCTACTGCTGCTTAATTGATGTTTACAAAAGAAGGTTTTACATATAAATTTAGAGCATTGCTAGGCTAAGTATGTATTTTTAAGTTTAAATTTTATTTGTCATTCACTAGTAATGATGTATACTACAGGCACGCAGCAGCCAGGAAAGCATAAGCACTTCTAAGTATCTGCGACTTAACAACAAAGAACCCCTGAATGTTGAATAATAGCAGACTTGATTATGATGACTGCGATTGAGACACATTGCCTGACTGCATTTAAGAAGACACCAAAATGTACACAGCTGTATCTGGAGTGAAGAAGCAGAGAGGCTCAGAGTGGGGGTTCTGGCATCACACTGCTAGCAGTTTTCCCCACTGTGCCTGCCTTCTCACCTGGAAAATGGGCAGAGCAGTGGTGTCAGCCTGCTGAATTTTTCCATGGGGGATTAGATCAATTAACACGTGTGCATTTCTTAGAGCAGTTCCCGGTGGAGTCAACACTCAATAAACGGTACCTATTTTCACTGATGAAATTCAGTATTATTTAGACAGAGTATCCAGCGTTCTTATGAGGATCACAATAGAGGTGATTCTGACATTTTGCTTTTGGCCTGGGTTCTGATGCTCAAGTCATTTATTCTACTAACCGGGTAGAGGGTAACGGTATTAGAAGTGACATCTACCAATGGTGATTTTGATGAAAAGTGCTGAATGGGCTGGCATGAAGAGTTCTGCTTTCGATAACTGAGATGTTCCTTAAATCATTGCAGGTCACGGCATCGCAGCTCTCAGCACCTCGCAACCGGTACTCGGTACCCATCCTAGCAGACAGCGAGAACGAAAAGTGGGAGTGGGTGCGAGTGTTGAGGGACCTGCACAAGACGCTGAGAAAAAGCCCCTCCAGAGACCGCTCAGTCTATGTGCTGGAAGAGGCTTATGATGGCAGCCTGCCCTTGATCAGAACCAGCCGGACAGCTGCGATCATAGGTACAGACCTGCCACACAGGCGCCTCACCCCAGTCTCCAGCTCGAAATCCAAAAACAGTAACTTGATGCACTACTCGTGTGTCAGCCAAACCCGGCCAAGGCTGGTGGGGTCTCCCCACAGCCCACCTGCTGTTAGTACTCTGCAAAAATATTAGTATACTTGATCCTATGATGGTTCCCCAGGCCCCATGCAAAACGATGTCTCTTTAATGTTCAGTAATACCTGTCCTGAGTCTGAATAATTCTGAGTTCCCAAACCCAGCTGGCTCTAACACACCAACAGTGTGACCCTGTATACTAATTGTGCACTACCACCTATCTCGAGGGCAGAGACCGTCTTTTGTGTCTGTATTCCCAATGCTCAGAACTCAGTAAACAAATGAAAAATGAGTGAGCAAATGAATGAATTGCCAAGATCAGTACTGAATAAACAAGTATATTTTTATTGCCCAAACAGTTTTTTTTTGCCTTAGAGCCACCCTGCTATTTACTGCTGTATAAGAGGGAACCCGTTACTACCGTACCCATGCGTTAAGTGCACACAGTTCCTGCTTTCCAGCTATGAAGGGGATTAAGTGAGCTAATACATAGTTCTGTGCTCTGTACTCAAGGCAGTTGCTCAGTTAAGTGCTGAACTTCCACTCTGAGACTTAGTCCTAGCTATGTCCTGACACACACCAGTGCGTTACAGTTCAGGCCAGGAGCACTGATAAATTAAATGCAGTTTTTTCATTCATGAGACAGTAGCTTATTGAGAGCAAATTTAAAAATATACCATAACTGGGGCGCCTGGGTGGCTCAGTGGGTTAAAGCCTCTGCCTTCGGCTCAGGTCATGATCCCAGGGTCCTGGGATCGAGCCCCACGTCGGGCGCTCTGCTCTTTGGGGAGCCTGCTTCCTCCTCTCTCTCTCTGCCTGCCTCTCTGCCTACTTGTGATCTGTCAAATAAATAAATAAAATCTTAAAAAAAATAAATAAAAATATACCATAACTTAAACTATCTTTTCAAGTATTCATAAAGGTAATGATCTTTCTGTTGAGAAAATTCGTGTTTTATTTTTACTTCTACAAGCTGAAAGCAAAATGTTGCAAATTATGTTTTTCATTTTTATATATGCTAAATATGTATCTAATTTGACTTTTAAACTTTTTCCATATTGATAAATTTGTCCAGTTTAATCTAATAGCTTTACTTAATGTTCACCGCCCCCCCACCCCAAAAAACCCTGACGTTGTATTTATGTGTCAAATACAGATAACAAAAGAATCGCTCTGGGAAATGAAGAAGGGTTCTTTGTCGTGCACGTTACCATAGGTGGTAAGGAGAGTCTTTACTGTTCTGCCATAACTCTGAAAATACAGTACTAGATTTGTTCTTTCATTCTGTAAAAGAAATCTTCCAGATCTGGTTTGATATATTTTCAAGTCAAATGATGACTTTTCTAATATCCAGAGATCCATAATCTTCCCAGAGTCTAAGTATCTTCATGGGTGATTTTATGTAATGAATCTACTGTTAAGAACTCAGTTTACTGTCTTCGAATTGGCACCTGAAAAAAAAAAAGCCACATGGTTCTGCTTGCTAGCCTGTCCCACCCCTGCTGGCACCGCAGTGAGCATATAACTGGGTATTTCCTGGAGAAGAGAGCAGAGTTCTTTGTCCTTGTCTGGGTGCTCAGGGTTGTTTGAAGGGAACATGGAGGACTAGATGAAGTCAAACATCTATACCATTCTATACCGCTGTCCCCGTGAATGTCTGGTGCTTGTCTGGTGGCTTAGCTAGAGGAGAACCCACATTTGAAGGGCATCAACTGTGTCCTGCGTTGAAGGCCTCCTGTGCTGTATGGGTGACTCAGTCCTGCCAAGGAGGGCCATGAAAGCAGGAGTCCAGCATGAGAACAGGAACGGGTCTCTTTTTTGTGTGGCAATGCACTCCATGCACCTAGAACAGTGCTGGGCACACAGGAACTACTCCACACATAGTTGGAGGACTATCAAGGACTCAATGTAGTGCCAGAAGAAAAAAGGATACTTTATCCCCCCTAAAAAAGTAGTATGTTAGCATTTGTTGGACACTGAATGGTGTTTGGCCTGCTGCCTAGACTATCAGGGTTTAAGGTTATTAAGCTAATTTATTGAATAAAATAAATAAGTAAATATTTATTATGCTTTATTATGTTAACTTTATTATTAAGGTAATTTTGTTGTCTTTGGAGTAATTACTTTTTTGAACATATATGATTTTTGATCTCTTATCCTTTCCTTCCTATCCTTTTCTATCCCTCTCAAATCTATCCTGAGATTATGTCTGTGATTTTATTAGAGCGTGACTTAGATCCAATAGAATAGTAATTGGGAGAGAATTTAAAAATAAGAAAATATTCCCCTTACAGTAAAGGTAACCATTTTTCAAAAGGCTTCATTTTCAAGAAAATGAAAAGGCAATTTACTGAATATGAGAGAATATTTGCAAAATCATACCTTATAAGGGTATATATCTAAAATATATAAAGAAATCCTACAACTCACTAGCAAAAAAAAAAAAAAAAAATCTCCAGTCTAATTTAAAAATGGCCAGAGGATTTGAATAGACATTTTTCCCCAAAAAAGACATATAGATGCCCAACAGCAACATGACATGAAAAGGTTCTTAATATCCTGAATCATCAGGGAAATGCAAATAAAAAATACAATGAAATATCATTCTTAACTGTTAGAATGGATATTATCAGAAAGACAAGGACTAACAAGTGTTGGCAAGAATGTGGAAAAAAGAGAACTCATATACTGTATTGCTGGGGATGTAATCTAGTTCGGCCTCTGTGGAAAGCAGTATGGAAGTTCCTCAAATTACTATATGACTTAGCAATTCTAGTTCTGGTGATTTATCCAAAGGAAAAATATACTAACTAGAAAAGATATCTACACCCTCACGTTCACTGCAGAATTATTTGTAGTAATCAAGATATGAAATAACCTAAGTGTCCATCAATGGATGGATTAATAAAAAAAAATGTGGTATTCTATACAATGAAATATTATTTAGCCATAAAAAGAACATCTTTCCATCTTTGACAACATGGATGAACCTCAAGGGTATTATGCTAAGTGAAATAAATCAGACAAAGATCAATTTTGATGGCTCTTTTATGTGGAATCTAAAAAAAAAGCCAAAAAAACCACACACACACACACACACAGCAGCTCATGGATAACAGAGAACAGACTGGTGGTTGCTAGAGGCGAGGAATGGAGGGTGAAAAATGAATGAATGGGGTCAAAAGGTATAGGTTTCCGGTTCTAAAGTAAGTCCTGGAGGCATAATGTATAGCACAGTGACTATAGTTAATAATAGTTTATTGTTTACTTGAAAGTTTCTGGGAGATCTCAGCAATTCTCATCATAAGAACAAAAATTTTGTTAACTATGTATGGTGCTGGATGTTAACTAGGCTTACTATGGTGATCATTTTGCAGTTTATACAAATACTGAATCATTCTATTGTATACCTTAAATATAATGGTATACCTCAATTATAACTCATTAAAAAATTTATAAAAATAAGCTACATTGCTAATTTGCAGGTGAGTGGCCATCTTATTTGTAAAGAATTTATTCACAGAACATTAAGATTTATGAGATCATTTTTATTGACCTTTTTCAATTGTTTTTATGTAAAACTGAAAAGAACATTCAAAATAAACAGATTATTCTGAACTTGACAATGACTTATAATCATGTTGATTTGTGTAGAAATTATTCGGGTTGGTAACATGAAGAAGATTCATCAGATTGAGCTCATTCCCCATGGCCAGATGGTTGCGGTGATCTCTGGGAGAAGTCACCACGTGCGGCTGTTTCCCATGTCAGCTTTGGATGGACGGAAGACTGACACTCACAAGCTAGCAGAAACAAAAGGGTGTCAGACAATGACTTCCGGAACAGTGTGCCAAGGGGCCCACACATGCCTCTGTGTAGCAAGGAAAAGCCAAGTCTTTTGTTATGAGCTGTTTCAGAGCAAGAAAATTTCTCACAGAAAATTTAAAGAGCTCCAGATCCCAACCAGTGTCCAGTGGATGGCCATCTTCAATGAGCAGCTTTGTGTAGGATTCCAGTCGGGGTTCCTGAGATGCCCTTTGAGGAAAGAAGGAGTCCCATACAGGATGCTCCACTCACAGGACCCGACACTATCGTTTATTGCACACGAGCCCATGGACGCTCTCTGTGCCGTCGAGATCTCCAGTATTGAGTATCTGCTATGTTTTAAGAGCATTGGCATTTACACTGACAGCAGGGGCCTCCGATCTAGGCCAGTTGAGCTGATGTGGCCAGCAGCTCCAACTTACTGCCGTAAGGCTATCTTACAATTTGTTCCCTTGTCTTTCTGTATCTTTCTTGCCTTTTTTTTTTTTTTTAAAGATTTATTTATTTATTTGTTAGAGAGAGAGAGAGAGAGAAAGAGAGGAGAGAGAGATACAGAGCGCAAGCACAGGCAGACAGTGGCAGGCTAGAGGCAGAGGGAGAAGCAGGCTCCCTGCCGAGCAAGGAGCCCAATGTGGGGCTCGATCCCAGGACGCTGGGATCATGACCTGAGCCGAAGGCAGCCGCTTAACCAACTGAGCCACCCAGGCATCCCATCTTTCTTGCCTTTTTAATTCTACTTCTATTTCCGCTAACTATTGTTAGTGACAGGTTTTATTTCTGAAAACAACACCACTCAAGATATTTCCTGATTTTTCTAAGTCTTTTCAAGTAGAACAGCTGTAATGAAGTTATATCTAGGTCATACATGTGATAACTTAGCCTTTATCTTTTATTTTTTCATAGGAAAATTTACGCTGCTTATATCCTTAATCCAAATTGTTGTTTTCTGTAAGCTTCTAAACAGGTTATCGTCATGGTAACTGAAAATCACATACACATTAATAAGTCATAAGAAACAGTTACTATTTTTTGCTTTTTGGATTTAGTTTATGTAAAGTGTACCTGTAATGATCCTAAATAATTTTAGCTTATTTCATATTTTATTGGTACAAGTCATCATTTTGTAAATTAAATACAGCCTTTTGATTCACTTACAGAATAGTACAGAGAACTTAATATAAGCAACTTACTCTTCCAAGGGTTAAGGGCACAGTATTAAACATAAAACAGGCTAGTTTGTGTCCACATGGAGATTATAATCATGACATGAGACCAACAATCAAGCAAGTGCTGTGAAAGGGGAGCAGAACAGTCTACAAGAGCACACAGGAGGGATGCCTAATCTAACACAGTAGGCCAGGGAAGGCCAGCTAAAGAAATGTAAAGTGCTTTTGTCTTTCAACTCTTTAAAAACACATTCTACTGTTTTCTGACTTCCACCATTCCTGATGAGAAAGCAACCATTTTCATTGTTGTTCCCTCCATGTCTTCTATTTAGCAGTTTTTAAGATTTTTTCATTATCTTTGGTTTTCAGCAATTTGACTATGATGGGCTTACATGCAGTTTTTTTGGTATATATTCTCCTTGGGGTTTTCAGGACTTTTTGGATCTGAAGACTGATATCTCTCATTAATTTTGGAAAAATTTTAGGCATTAAATTTCTGCAAATTTTTCTAACTTATTCTCTTTTCTGCAGATCAAAATACATGTTTATCAGACCTCTCCATTTTTAAAATAAGATTTGTTTAGAGTGAGAGAGTGTGCACGCACATGTACCAGCAGGGTGGGGTGGGGAGGCTCACCACTGAGCAGGGAGCCTGAATTGGGCCTGGATCTCAGAACCCCAATATCATGACCTGAGCCAAAGGCAGAAGCTTAACTGAGCCACGCAGGTGCCCCCAGACCTCTTGATTTTGTTTCATAGGTCACTGAGACTTTTTTAAAAATATTTTTTTCTGTCCTTTAGTTTGGATAATTTCTACTGACCCCCCATCTTCAATTTCACTGACCTTTTCCCCCTGGTTTATCCAGGAATTAAGCATTTCAGATACTGTATTCTTCTGTTTATAATTTCAACTTTTTTGGAAATTTCCAGTTAGTGAAATTGTCCTATCTTCTAATACATTTATGTTTTCATGAAGTCCTGAACTACTTACAATAATTACTTATAATTATTCCAACATATGGCTCATCTGCAGGTGTTTCCATTGACTTTTTTTCCTTCTGAATTAAGGGTATCTTCCTGCCTTTTTACATCTTATTATTTTTTTGCCCTTTGCTGGATGTTATAGATGCTATGACACAGGGACTCTGGACTGTACTATACATAACATGGAGGGCTGTGTTTTGTTCTGACAGGCAATTAATCTTAATCTGATGGATGAGTCACCCTGCTTTTGCTGAGGATTGACTTTAGACTTTGTTAGGATGGACCTATTTTGGCCTTTTAGTCCTTACTCCTAAATAATGGCCTTTTGGGGGTCTCAACTGAGTGCCCAGGGTTTCTGGGCACTCAGTGTCCACTGACTCTCCACTTTGTCTATGTCAGAAATCAAATGTCTCTCCAGCACAGTACTACTTACTACATTTTTGTTCATCCCTCAAGACTCTGAGCAGGTCTCAAGGAGTTTTGCTCTGTCCATGAGCAGCTTTGGATTTGGCCAGGGACTTTGAGGGAACCAGAGTACACATACCTGTGACAACTTTTCTGTGGCTCTTTCCTCTGTGTATCCTGCCTTGTAAATTCCAGACACATTAGTATCTGTTTCCTCTGCCCAGCAAAACTTCCACTCTCTGCTTGGGCTCCATTTTTTCTGCACAGCAGTTTGGAAATTTTCCCTAGTAGAAAGCTAGGGGAATGTAGGATCTACCTCATGTCTTCCTCTCTCTCTCTTTTTTTTTTTAAGGAATGGCAATCTTGTGCTGTATACTAATACCTAAAAAGTTACTTCTTATATATATATTTTCCAGTTTTATAATTATTGATGGTGGCAGGGTATGTCCAATATCAGCTGCTCTGTCCTAATTGGAACAGGCCATCCACACTGCACTTCATAAAGAACTCTAAGTTCAGTGTTTCAGATATGGAGTTCAAGATGACAGTTCAAGAGACAGGGCTGGAGGGGTCCTCATGAGCCACACCACAGAAGCTGTTCTGTAGGCACAGGGTGAGATTTGCAATTTAAGAAAAACCCCTAGATTCCAATGGTTGGATTAAAGATGATGCAAGGTGAGACTGGAGACCAAGAGACCAACTTGGAGGTCATTGTAGAAATTGTGGATTAAAGCTGCGTAAGGCAGAGGCAGTTACGGTGGAAAGGAGAGGATCTGAGGGATACTGAAGATATAACTGACAAAATTTACGCTTGGTTGGAAGTGGAAGTGGTGGGTCAAGAGAATCAGCAATGATTCTCAGATGTTGAACTTGTGCAAATGAGCAGATGCCAGTATCTCCTAAAAAAACCAAAGGAAGAGTGGATTCGGACAGGGGATGAAGGTTATGCTCATTCAACTTCTTTCTTTTTTGTTGTGTGGAAATCTTTTAAATCAGATCCCAGAAGTCACTATCATTCCACCTTTATATATTTTACATTACACCTCTAAAAATATGGACATTTTCATAAAACCACATTGCTATTATCACCCCTGAAGAAGTTACCCATGGTTCTTATTATCATCAAATACATATTCAAACATTCCTGATTATCACAAAGATGTCTCTTTTGACAATGCATTTCTTGGAATCAAAATTTGAAGGTCCACATATTCCTTGTTATTGTTACATCTTAGATATTGTCTAATCTTGAGTGGTCTTCCATGCCGCTGACTTGCTGTCCTGCAGGATACTCCACAATCTGGATGTTTCCTCATGGTGCTTTGCATCTTCCTTTATATTCTAAATTTCCTGTAACTGAAAACAAGCTCTAAAGACTATTATGAAGAATACTTCATTAATAGTATTGTACATGTCCCACTGAAGCACATTCGGGCACGTGATGTCTGCTCATCTACTCATGGGAACACTAAAATGGGTTCCTGGTTTCTGATGTTGTCAGCCTGATTCCCTGGACATGCTGAGTGTGTACTGACAGTGGGACAGTAAATAGGTTAAGAGGGCACAGGTTAGAAAACCAAGCAGCACAAAGGTCAGAGGGATGGTCAGGAAGCAAGAAGCCCGCAAGCATCACTGAGCAGTCAAGTAAGACAGACTAAAATGTGTGTGTTGGCTTCAGCAATAATGGATGGTTGACGACTTGCTGTGAGAGCAGTTTAATGCAGGAGTGAGGGCCCAGGTCAGACTGCTTGGACTGAGGTGTGGAAGTGGGAAGAAAGGTGGCTGGCACTCTTCAGAGCACGGCTCTTAGAAAAGGGAGAAGGATGGCACAAGTACACAGAGGAAGGGTTGTTACATTGCTGTTGTTTTCATGGAGAGACGCTCATATGAGAAGTTCGTAACTGTAAGTCATTATTAGCCACGGAGAAAGTTCCAAAGATGCTAGTGGCTGCCAGTGTTCGCTGCTTTGCTCGTGAACATAATTCTCCACATATACTGTTCTCATCTTCTACTGTGTTTGTGCTGTGAACTCAATTAGTTTAGGAGCCACAAACTTTGAAATGTTATGCAATTACTTAGTAAAGCTTCCATTAGATGAAAATGTTAGAAAGCTTTTTGTCAGGCTTTCACTGTGTCATATTCTAAAATGTAAACCATATACATCATCATTTATATTTTTACTTATCTTAACCATATTAAAAATATTTGAGGCAGCAATATGATAATTAGACTATTATAATGGTATGAGATTCTCTTAGGTTTCCAATCTGAAGGATTCTTTTTTTTTTAAATGTATTAAGGCTTAGCAGATAAAATTTATCATGAATGCTGTGTGATTCCACTCATACAACATATTTGAAATGACAAAATTTTAGAAATGGAAGACAAGCTATTGATTCTCAGGAGTTAGGGAAGGAGGGGGATGTGGGTGGGATTATAAAAGGGAACCCTGAGGGATACTTGTGGTGGTGTAAATAGTATCTTGACTATACTTATGGATACATGAACCTACACAGGTGATAACATTGTACGGACCTACACACACACCACACACACACACACACACACACACACTGGGGAGATCTGCCCAGGATGAGTAGGCTGATTCTATCAATGTCAGTATCCTTGTTTTGCAAAATGTTACACTGGGATGAACTAGACAGAGTGTGCAAGAGATCTTTCTGTATTCTTAAAACTGCATGTGAATTTATAATTATCTTAATAAAAAACCCAGTTAAAAAGTGAATCCTGAAGCCCATACTTGCTGTCACCTGCTCCCCATCTCCCAGGTTACAATGCCCCATATCTCTCCGTGTACAGTGAAAATGCAGTGGACATCTTTAATGTGAACTCCATGGAATGGATCCAGACTGTCCCTCTCAAGAAGGTGATTTGACATTGAGATCATGTGACTAATGAAAATTATTGACTGAAAATGGAAGCAGGAATATTCATTTGTACATCTGCTAATTTGGAGGCTGAACTGAGAGTAGAAAATACTCAGCAAAACCCCAAATGGTTAATTTAATTATTAGTACAAAAGTATTTTGTGATTCATACTTAAAGTAGCATTGTTATGATCAAACAGTACATTTATATGTACTCATTTATATCATATGCTATAGATGCTACAACCCACATTCAGTTTAGTTACTTTTACTTGTTATTAATTTTCACTTAGTATACGTGTGTATCCTGAAAAAGAAAATTTTGCAGACCAAGGGAAAAAAAAATCAAAACCAAAGCTCTGTTTAAGATTTTCAATTAGAATTTTATAAATTCATAATAAAAAAGTATACTTCTACTACAAATAATTTCAAACACAAAATTTAAACATAAAAGACTGCCATTTTGTAAGAAAAGATCACTGAAGATTAAAGAATAAATTTGGGGATATTTATACATAAGATGAACTATGTATCAAAAAAATTTATATTGGAATAGGATGAAGAAAGTAGTCCAAATTATGTAAGATTTTGTCCTGCTTTAAACAGTATCAGCTGTGGGAAAAGCTTTTGCAAGGACTACCTGACTACATTAAACATGAAAATTTTTTTAGCATTCTAAATGTGAATGAGTAACATTAACTATTTGATAAAATGAATTTATTTAGGCAGATGAATCTTCTGAAGATAACTTTAATACTCATAATTTCTAAAAAGTTAACTTAAAAATTGAATGTATTTCTATGTTACCAATATTCAGATTTCTTTAATCTGTGATATTCATATTTCTGAAATTTTATCCCTTTGACTGGTATTTTTCTGTTTTTTTTTTTTTTTTTACTTGTTTCATTGGTTTTTGAGAATATTTTGAGGGGAGCACTTAGAATATTTTAATAACTAATGTTTTATATATAAGCAAACAGACTTACAGCTTAATTTTAAAAAGTATTTGTTGAGATGGTAATCTTGTTTTTTATTATTTTAGGTTCGACCCCTAAATAGTGAAGGATCCTTAAATATTTTACTTTCGGAGACAAAAAGATTAATATATTTCAAAAAGAAGATGACATGTAAGAAACAACTTCTTCTTCCTCTTAGAACTACTTCTAAGAGATCATGTCTCTAGCTGACTTCCCAAGGTCAGAGAACAAACGAGTGGAGAAGATCTGACATTGATTCACTGTGCTGGTGGCAAAAAGTGATTGTCCGTCATCGTTGCATATCTGTATAGATACAACATTTACTCTAGGCACACTTGTTATTTTCGAGTGTGGAGGCATGGCTGGACATAAGCACCTGTAAACAATGTAATCCCCATTTACAGTGTTCACTGTGCAGACTCACTCACTCTCTAACGCTACAGTTCAGGTACTGAAAGCAGATGTAACATCCTCTCCCCCAATCCCCAAGCCTACTTCAGCTTCCCCCACCTGTATTTTTAGACTCTAGATTTGCAGTAAGAAAAAAGCCATATGGATTAATTTCTTTTTTTCCTATTTTACTGATAGGATGGAATACATCATGTAGCTAACTAAGTATCAGTTTGCTAGGACTGCCATGACCAAGTATCACAGAGTAGGTAGCTTAAACCACAGAAGTGTACTGGTTCGCAGTCCTGGAGGCCACAAGTTTAAGATTAGGGTGTCAGCAGGGTCTGTTCCTTTTGAAGGCTGTTGAGAGACAACCTGCTCCAGGTTGGTCACGCCAATGACCTCATCTTAACTTGATCATCTGCAAATATCTTATTTCCAAATAAGGTCATATTCACAGGTACTGGAGATTAGGACATTTAATCTCTTAGGAGGAACCTCAATTTAATGTGTAGCAAGCTTTCCTATTTTCTTTTTGATGGTTTCTGGGTGACAGTTTATTTACTTCTAGATATTGAGAACTAAAATAGGGTAGGCCCTGGTCTCCTAGGGGTCTATAGAAGGGTTGCATCCTCTGCCAGGTTTAGAACAGGGAGAGAGCAGAGGCGAATTCTTACCTCTAGTAGAGGGGAGGTGGGCTGGGGGCCGGGAGGGGGGGGGTTTACCCCACCTCTGTACCTCTTTCTCCTATTGTAGGCCTCAGAAAAGCTTGGCTTTTTTTTTTTTTTTTACAGTAATTGTTTTTATTTATAGACAGACTCACCCATCACATTTCACCCTGCAGCACAACAGAATATTATAATGCTCTTACACCACAAAAATGTGGTAGGAGGAAAATAGCACAGACATGTGAAGGCCAATCAAAGTGGAAAGAGACCAATGCAACAGCTCCCTCCTTCTAAAGAAGCCATGTTGCTTTACAGATATGAGTCAGCACAGATTTATTCTTCAGTTAATGGTTAAACTGAACATTAAATTCTGTTCATTAATGCTCCCTTCATATTCTTGATAATGGATAATGGATGCCATAAGCATCCAGTTTCAAATTTAAAAAATTAGAGTAGTATATTTGTGCAGATCTTTAATTGCAAGATTAATATGAAATTAATGGATGGAAATGCATTTTAACAGTTTAAAGGATGCTGTTGTTTTATTTGTTTAAAACAAATATAGATGGAGAAGAGATGGTATTTCCTCAAACATCAGATAATCATCAGAAACAAATGGTCCGGCACCTCCACAGCAAGCGGCGATATTCCTTCAGAGTTCCCAGAAGGAAGGGGCATCTGCCCATGGGGCTCTGATCACCACCCTTCACATGTGGGCCAGAGGGAGCACTCCAGAACCACACGTTGTTTGATGTTATTTGGAAGAAAAAGAAATAAATCTCTGAAACTCGGGCAGAAATCTCTGTTCACATCAGTGTTATGTTTATTTCTCTGTGACACTTCAAAAAAACCTTTACGTAGTAAGTATAAATGGAAGTGTAATGTTGATTCATTTCTCTGTGAGTGTGAAATAACTGAAATTCAGTATGTAAGCCTCCATATAACATAGGGAACACATCATAAGGTATGTCTCATTATCATTTTGTAAACAAATAAATAGTACTGTGTATGCATGTAGATTGATTACTCTCTGACTCTGGGTGTGTATTGCTTTGACTTTAGGATAACCTTTGGTAATGAACCACTACTTGGCAATAATCTCTGTAACTGAATAGGTGGAAAAATAGGCTGGTCTTCTTTGGATTGCAAATAAAAACATTTCTAAAGTGGTGCAAATTCTTTCAAAAGAACCATAATCACATGAAAAATATATAATATGGCAGAACTTCTTTGATGCCTGTGGCTGTTTAAGGCAGTATTTCTACCAAAAACTTTGAAGTTTTTCAAGTTTCAAATTTTCAAGTCTTTTTTGAAAGAAGCAAGAACTGTTAAAATCTTCAATCATAAGTGTGGATTTTTCTATTTTTTCCTTTCACATCAATTTTGGTTTCATATATTTTTAAAGTTTTTGTTATTGGATTCACATGCATTTAGGTTATGTTAGATAAGATAACTGATCTTGTCATTTTGAACATTTCGTCTTTCTCTTTAGTAGTATTCCATATCAAGGAGACTCCTTGGTCCAATATCCATTTAAGCCACTCTAGCTTATCTTACTTTAGAATCTGCATGGTTTATCTTCTTTTCCATCCTTCAGTCTTTTTTATTTTTTTCTCCCTTAAAGATTTATTTATTTATTTGACAGAGATGGGGGGGGGGAGCAGGCTCCCCGCCGAGCAGAGAGCCCGATGCGGGGGCCCGATCCCAAGACCCTGAGATTACAACTTGAGCCGAAGGCAAGGGCTCAACCCACTGAGCCACCCAGGCGCCCCATCCATCCTTCAATCTTAACCTACATGTGTCAAATGATTTAAAATGCATTTCCTATATATATGGATAGGTTTTGATTTTCATTAAATCTCATGTTGTCCATGTTTTAATTGGGAGTATTTAGAACACTTACATTTAATACAAATACATCGACATGTTTGATTTTAAGTATATCATCTTTCTTATTTGTCCTATCTGTTCTTCTTTCTTTGTTCCTATATTCTTTTGAATATTTTATTATCCAATTTTTCTGTTATAATTATTATTTATACCATTTTTTGTTGCTTTCCAATTTAGATTATTACAGTTCTGATACCAATTAAGATGTGTGAATTTTTCAACATCACCAAGAAATTCTCACACTAGCTGGGTATCCTCGACACACCCTGGAGATAGTGTCAGGTTCCACCTGTTAAAAGCTCAGTCCCAAAAGACTGCCCAATCCCCTCCACTTCAGACAAATCTCAAACCTAGGTTGTCACCTGTAGTTTTGACATACAGGGTATAGATCAGAGACTCCCAACAACTCCCTCCTAGGGTTCAAATAACTTGCTAGAGTGGCTCACAGAACTCAGAGAAACATCTTACTTATCATTGGTTTATTATAAAAGGAACTCAGGAACACCCAAATGGGAGAAATTGGACAAGTTATATGGAAAGGGAAAAGAGTTTCCCTCCAAGTCCAGCATCTCCCTGAACCTTCTCCTTGTGGGTTTCTGTGGAGGCTTCATGACACAGACATGATATCAAATAGTCATTGGTAATGGATTTAACTTCCAGTACTTCATCCTTTTCCAGAGGTTGAGGAGAGTGGAACTGTCAATTCAAACCTTCTAATTACATTCTAATCACAGAGCTGGGTTCCTTGGCAACCAGACCCCATTCTTAGGTTCTTTCTAAAGTCACCTGATTTAATATAACAAAAGACACCTTTATCACTCTCAACACTTAGGAAATTCCAAGGATTTTAGAAGCTTGGTGGAAGAAATGGGACAAAGATCAAATATAAATCTCTTAATATAAATCACAGTATCATAAGTATGCATCTTTAACTTACCACTACCCACCCTGAAATGATACCAGTTTGTCTATATTGTAAAACCTGTAACAATTCATTCCATCTCCCTCTCCAAACTTTTGTGCTATTATAATACATTTTGTTTCCACATGTATTCTATTTTTAAAAATTTTTAATTTCTTTTCAGTATTCAAGAATTCACTGTTTATGCACCACTCAGTGCTCCATGCAATACATGCCCTCCATAATACCCACCACCAGGCTCACCCAACCTCCCACCCCCCCTCCCTTCCAAAACCCTCAAAGTTTGTTTCTGAGTCCACAGTCTCTCATGGTTCACCTCCCCCTCAGATTTATTCCAACTCACTTCCTTCCATCTCCCCATGTCCTCCATGTTATTCCTTATGCTCCTCAAATAAGTGAAACCATATGATACTTGACTCTGCTTGACTTATTTCACTTAGCATAGTCCCGTCCATGTTGATACAAAAGTTGGGTATTCATCCTTTCTGAGGCAGGCATAATACTCCATAGTGTAGATGAACCACATCTTCCTTATCCATTCGCCTGTTGAAGGGCATCTGGTTCTTTCCACAATTTGGCTGTTGTGGCCATAACTGCTATGAACATTGGGCTACAAATGGCCCTTCTTTTCATTATATCTGTATCTTTGGGATAAATACCCAGAAGTGCTATTGCAGGGTCATAGGGTAGCTCTACATTTAATTTCTTAAGGAATCTCTGCAACAGCTTGCATTCCTACCAACAGTGTAAGAGGGTTCCCCTTTCTCCACATCCTCTCCAACACACGCTGTTTACTGTCTTGTTCATTTTTGTCATTCTAACTCGTATAAGGTGGTATCTCAATGTGGTTTTGATTTGAATCTCCCTGATGGCTACTGATGATGAACATTTATTTATGTGCCTATTAGCCATTTGTATGTCTTCTTTGGAGAAGTGTCTGTTCATGTCTTACGCCCATTTTTTGACTTATTTGTTTTTTGGGTGTTGAGTTTGAAGAGTTCTTTATAGATCTTGGATATCAGCCCTTTGTCTATAGTGTCATTTGCGAATGTCTTCTCCCATTCCATGGGTTTCCCCTTTGTTTTGTTAACTGTTTCCTTTGTTGTGCAGAAGCTTTTCATCTTGATGAAGTCCCAAAAGTTCACTTTTGCTTTTGTTTCCTTTGCCTTTGGTGACATATCTTGAAAGTTGTTGCAGCTGATGTCGAAGAGGTTACTGCCTATGTTCTCCCCTAGGATTCTGATGGATTCCTGCCTCATTGAGGTCTTTTATCTATTTTTAATTTATCTTTGTGTATGGTGTAAGAGAATGGTTGAATTTAATTCTTCTACACATAACTGTCCAGTTTTCCCAGCACCATTTACTGAAGAGACTGTCTTTTTTTCTAATGTATATTTTTTCCTGCTTTGTCGAAGATTATTTGACCATAGAGTTGAGGGTCTGTATCTGGGCTCTCTACTCTGTTCCATTGGTCTATGTGTCTATTTTTGTGCCAGAAGGAAAACTTCCAGACTCTTTTTATGAAGCCAGCATTACCGTGATCCCTAAACCAGGCAAAGACCCCACCAAAAAGGAGAATTTCAGACCAATACCCCTGGTGAATATGGATGCCAAAATTCTCAACAAGATCCTAGCTAATAGGATCCAACATTACATTAAAAAGATTATCCACCATGACCAGGTGGAATTTATCCACGGAATGCAAGGGTGGTTCAACATTCGCAAATCAATCAATGTGATGGAACAAATCAATAACAGAAGAGAGAAGAACCACGTGGTCCCTTCAATTGATGCAGAAAAAGCATTTGACAAGATATAGCATCCAGTCCTGATTAAAAGGCTTCAAAGTATAGGGATAGAGGGAACATTCCTCAACTTCACAAAATCTATCTAAGAAAAACCCACAGAGAATATCAACTTCAATGGGGAAAAGCTGACAGATTTCCCTTTGAGATCAGGAACATGATAAGGTTGTCCACTCTCACCCCTGTTGTTCAACATAGTACCAGAAGTCCTAGCAACAGCAATCAGAAAACAAAAAGAAATAAAAGGTACTCAAATTGGCAAAGAAGTCGTCAAACTCTCTCTCTTCACAGATGACATGATACTTTATATGGAAAACCTGAAAGACTCCACCCCCAAACTACTAGAACTCATACAGCAATTCAGTAACGTGGCAGGATACAAAGTCAACGTACAGAAATCAATTGCTTTCTTATACACTAACAATGAAAATACAGGAAGGAAAATTAGAGAATCGATTCCATTTACTATAGCACCAAGAATCATAAGATACCTCAGAATAAACATAACCAAAGAGGTAAAGGATCTGTACTTGAAGAAATACAGAACACTCATGAAAGAAATTGAGGAAGACACAAAAATATGGAAGACCACTCCATGCTCATGGATTGGAAGAATAAACATTGTTAAAATGTCTATACTGCCCAGAGCCATCTATACTTTCAATGTCAGCAGTATCAAAATTAACCGGCTGGGGTGCCTGGGTGGCTCAGTGGTTTAAACCCCTGCCTTGGGCTCAGGCCATAATCTCAGGGTCCTTCGATTGAGCCCTGCATCCGGCTCTCTGCTCAGCGGGGAGCCTGCTTCCCCCTCTCTGTGCCTGCCTCTCTGCCTACTTGCGATCTCCCTCTCTGTCAAATGAATAAATAAAAATCTTAAAAACAACAAAAAAACCCACAAAAACCAAAAACAAAACAAAAAATTCCACTGGCATTTTTCAAAGAGCTGGAGCAAACAATCCTAAAACTTGTATGGAACCAGAAGAGACCCCAAACTGCTAAGGAAATGTTTAAAAAGAAAAAAAAAAAACTGGGGGCATCACGTTGTCTGATTTCAAGCTTTACTACAAAGCTGTGAGCACCAAGAGGGCATGGTTCTGGTGTTCTATTTTTATTAAACTATCACACTTGGGTATTATTTTTGCTTAAACAAACTATCAAGAACTTATTTTAAAAAAGTAAAACTATATTTACCCACATATTTATCATTTTTGGCAGTCTTCATTTTCAGTGATTTTTTAATGATTTGTTCTGCTTGGTAAAAGACATTGTTTTTGAAGAAATAAGAGTTGTTGTTTGCAAAATGACTCACTTTGTGAATCTGCTTTATTTTTATTGTTCTCATTCCTTCACTGAATATTCTCAAATTGGGATTACCTATCAAGTATGTATTATACATAGACAAAAGAACAGAATTTGCAGATGTGAATACCAATTGTTCTCACCTGGAGACCATTTTTCAGGGAACATTTGCTAAAACCCCACGGACTGTGGTTTTTTTGGTTGTGAAAACTAGGTGGGGTGGGTGCGGTACTGGCATCAGTGGGCAGAGCACGCGCAGGCTGCCGAACACCCTGCAGAGCACCAGTCAGGGCCCTGCAACGAAGAAGAATCTGGCCCAAGATGTGAATCATGGGGTGGGTGAGATACTGAGGCTGGTACGTGAGGCGCCATGGCTTGTTCCGCAAACTGTGTCCGTGCTGGGGGAACGACCTGCGCTGTGTTTGTGAGAGACCAGCCCCGGGTCCCACGTACTCGAAGTGGGGCGCGCTGACTGGGGACCATCACCAACATCACAGTGTGAGGAGGCGGCGTGGCGGTCCCAGAGCCGGACCACGGAGCACGTGGCGCAGCTGAGGTAATTCTTACGCTCGGGCTTTAAGGAGACCAACCACTAACAACTGTCTGGATGAGGGGATAAGCCCAGGTTTCGGCCTTGAAAGCCGGGGAGGCCGCGGCTCCGTGGGTCGGGAGCGCGGGCAAAGGGCTGAGTCTGGGACCCCGGGAGCCCACAAGAGCAGCGTCCTGGAGGCGGCGCCCGGGCGCTGAGGCGGAAGGGCTGGGCTTCAAGACGCTAGAGCATCAGGAGGCGCACGTCGGAGTTACCAGGACGCCAGGGAGGGGGGACGGCAGGAGCGCCCGACACGGAGAAGGAACCAGGCACTGTCGCGGGGGCGGACACCCGGAGGTCCAGCACTCGCGCCGTCCAACGCCGCCCAGGATGTCCGCGCTCACAAGGGACGAGGCCCGCGGTCCCAGTCGCTGAGCAGCTGGCTGCACGTGCTCCGCCCCCGCAGCTCGTCCCCGCACCTCATCCCCGCACATGGGGCTCACCGCACTCCAAGCACCGTCCCGCCGGCCCCCTCAGCCCGTCCCGCAGCCCGTAGCTTACCGCCCCTGACGGTCCGACGACGCCGCCTCTCGGCCCTCTCGGCCAACAGAGACGCTCCCAGAGGGCAGGCTGGGCGGAGACCGGCGCCCCACGCGGGGCAGGGGCAGGCCCACAGCCCCCCACGCTCGTGGGGATCCGCGGCGACACACGTTGTGCCTCCCACGTGTCCCCTCTGCCGCCGCGTGGAGCGAGGCCTCGCAGAGCCTAACCGGAGCTCAGCGCACCACACTCTGGGAAAGCCCCCAGCAGCGCCCTGTGCGCAGGCGCAGCCCCGCCCCGGAAGCTGTCTCTGGTGGGAGGAGGGCGGGGCGGCCGGGGAGCGTTGCGGGAGGAGCTGGCGTGGGCTCCTGCGGGGGAGGTGAAGCGCAGGCTTTATGGGTTGGGGGAGGCCGCGGGGCAGCCGGCGACTTCTGGCCGCCTCGGAGGATTCGGGGCCGGGGAGTCTGCGCGGTCGCTGGTTCGGAGGGAGGCGGAGGGCGCTACCTGCAGGGGCGAGCCGGGCGCGGGGCGAGCCGGGCGCGGGGCGAGCCGGGCGCGGGGCGAGCCGCGGGCCCGTGTGGGCGTCGGGGCGGAGAAGACGCCTGGTTTTTGCCGGGCGGTCGCAGGCTCCGGCGCGGTGGCGTCCTGGATCGCAGAGCCGGCGCGGGTCCGGGAGGGCGGCTCTGGGGCTGACCTGACTCCCAGCCGGACACCGCGGTGCGGTGACACCGGGAACCCCCGCGGGACACCGGGCGGACGTGTGAGCGGACACCCCGGGAGCCACGCGGGCCCGTGGGCGCGACAGAACGCCGGCCGCCGCGCAGAATCGCAGACGTGCGGTTGGAGCGCGGGTCAGGGCTGCCCTGCGTGCCGCCGGACCGCGAGGAGCGCCGCTGGGGGTCCGCATGAGGTGAGGAAGCGGCCCCGTCGGGTCCCGCGCTCCGCCCAGTGTGGACGGCGCCGTGGTCGTCGTTGTTCGCGACAGCCTGGACGGGACGGCTCGGTGCGCGCCCGCGGGCTCTTGCGGGAGATATCACCTGCGTGCGCACGGAGACGCTGACGATCAGCCGACCGTGCAGAAGACGGAGTGGGCCGCGTGCATGACCGCCGACGGGGCCGCCGCCCTGATGCCGAGTGACCGCAGTGCGCCAGGGACAGACACGGGTGTGTCCTAGGGGACGTCCGTGCGCTCTGAGCTCGGCCCGACCCACAGCGCTGCGGCCGCACCTGGAACTGCTCTGGGGCAGGGAACGGGTGGGGTGCGGGTGGGCCTCGAGGCGGGGGCGGGGCGGGGGCACGAGAGAAATGGGCCAATTGCTGAGTTTTGTGTCATTACGTTTACATGAACCTGGGCCAAAGTCCGCGTGCTCGCCGGGGTCTAGGAGGTCAGTCCCGACCCCACCGAAGCCTCCTCCGGCCCCACCCGGCCCTCAGCCTCAGGCTGGCTTCCTGCCCTGGAACCTCCTCCACGGGTTGGTCTCCGTCCTGACCTCCCCGCACATCCTTTCCCCAGAAAACCACCTCGTGCTTCCTTCCCCGCGGAGGGTCGTGGCCCACATGTGGACAGCCGCTCGCCTGCAGGCAGATCCGCACCCGCTGCTGCCCCGCCTGACTCCCAGGGCTCGCGCCGCGTGCACTGGCGCTGCTCCCGCCGGCTGTGTCTTCTCGGTGGAAGTGACCGCTGACGTGCCGTGCGCTCTGCTTACGCGTCCGCTGCCCTGGTCTCTGTGTCCGACCTACCTGTGTTGTCGGGGCACAGAGTCTCCCTTGCTCTCCTTCCAGCCCTGCTCGTGCTCAAGACATCGCTCTCTGGGGCCCCTGGGTGGCTCAGGCCGCGAAGACCTGTCTCTGGCTTCCGTCATGTTCTTGGAGTCCCGGGATTGAGCTCCGCCTAGCAGGGAACCTGCTTCTTCTCCCTTTGCCTCCCTCCCTCTTTTTTTTTTTTAAAAAAAAGAGAAAAGATTGCTATTCGTGCCCTCTCCAGCACAACGATGTGTTTGCCTGGTCAGCCCTGAGGCTGGACCCTGAGATTCCTAAACCTGAAATAATTTCTGCAGCCAGTGTGGACTTGAGGGGGACCTGGTGCACTGCCTCTGAGGGTTGGTCTCCCATGGAGCAGGTGGCACTTGTAAACAGGCTTTCTGAAATGCTAGGACCTATGAAGAATGCGGGCAGCCCCTGCCTGCGGAGACCCAGGAGGCAGTGACGATGGTTGGCCTAATATCATCTAGGACCTAGTATTTTGGCTTCCTAAGATCTCCTTTTAGCTATTGTTTTCTTGACGGTCACCCAAATGTGTTTTTATTTTTTGTACTTGAAGGAAAAATGGCGGCTGCTGCTTCTGCTCTCTTTAAATTGGCGGGACACGGCCACACCGCAGGAATATGAAACAGGACGGCCTGAGTGGCAGGAGTTCGCTGTGTGTTCAGCAAAGTCCCATTTGGAACGGCTAGAGATGTGTACAGCATCCACCATGCTTCATGGCAGGTGAGACACCCCAATGGTAGAAGACTGTAAATCACTGGGTGAAGTTACTCTGCACAGATAAATCAGCTTACAATTCTTTTCCTTTTTGCTTTGTCATAATATGTTAGTCGTTAAAAGCTATTTCATCCCAATTTTTGTCCTGAACGTTTTGATCATATTTAGTGCTTTGAAACTTTAATACGGATGTGTATTCAAAAATGCCCACTTCCAAAGAACTTTTCCATTTGATTTTTGTATTAAACAGTAAAAGTCTCTGGGTGCCCGGCTGGCTGAGTCGGAAGAGCATGCGACTCTTGATCTCAGGGCTTTGGATTGGAATGGCATTCAAAGTATAGATAGCTCCAGGCAGTATAGACATTTTAACAATGTTTATTCTTCCAATCCAAGAGCATGGAATGGTCTTCCATCTTTTTGTGTTTTCTTCAATTTCTTTCATGAGTGTTCTGTAGTTCCTCGAGTACAGATCCTTTACCTCTTTGGTTAGGTTTATTCCCAGTTTATTAGGTTTATTCTTATGGTTCTTGGTGCTACAGTAGATGGAATCGATTCTCTAATTTCCCTTTCTGTGTTTTCATTGTTAGTGTATAAGAAAGCAAGTGATTTCTGTACATTGACTTTGTATCCTGCCACATTACTGAATTGCTGTATGAGTTCTAGTAGTTTGGGGAGGAGTCTTTTGGGTTTTCCATATAAAGAATCATGTCATCTGTGAAGAGAGAGAGTTTGACTTCTTCATTGCCAATTTGGATACCTTTTATTTCTCTTTGTTGTCTGATTGCTGTTGCTGGGACTTCTAATACTATGTTGAACAAGAGTGGTAAGAGCGGGCATCCTTGTCATGTTCCTGATCTCAACAGGAAGGCTGCAAGCTTTTTACCATTGAGGATGATATTTGCTGTGGGTCTTTCATAGATAGATTTTATGAAGTTTAGGAATGTTCCTAATCTAGTGAATATTCTTTTAAAAACCCATCAGAATTTAACCTCAGGAAAAGGAACATTTTAGCCTGTTCAGAAATGTAAAGATTGTTACATCACAAAAAGTTAAAATGTATTTGATGTGTGCCACACATGTAAATATCCTGGTTTTGTGTTTGTGCTCATGAATTACATGTATTGCTTTAATGGTTATTACAATTTATAACATTTTTTTAAGTAGGATCCACAGAGTTCGAACTCATAACCCTGAAATCAAGACCTGAGCTGAGATCAAGAGTCAGACACTTAACCTACCGAGTCACCCAGGCAATGCAGGTTGTGAATGATTTTTTAAAAAAACCTCTCTTTGAGGTGGCGAAGTTCATTTTGGGCTGCTATGTAATGAAGCCATGTGGTCACTAGGTGGAGTACAGCACGGAGCACATTGCCCTTCTGCAGAGACTTTTCATTATTCTTTATAAAATATTTTATTTTTTTAAGTAAAGTCTGCATGCCTAGACATGTAAATACATGGTTCTTACTGTAGTATTTACAAGGGGAAATCAATGACTGCTATTGTCATGAAAGAACGTTTGATCTTTCTGTATGTATTTCTCTCTTTCTCAGCAACTGGAAAAGTAGCAACAAAGTTTACGTTTCTTTTTTTTTATGTTTAGACAATGGCTGCTCACAAAATTGATAACTTAGACTGTCAGGAAGGATAACATTACATGTCAGAATGGCTTTTGGAGGTTCTGGCGTGTTTATATTGCTCTGCTGTGATGAAGAATTCAAAAGGCCTTTCCTCTGAATGGATTTTATTTGTCACTATTTACTCATTACTTTTGTTTGAAGACAATTGCAGAAAATCAAACACAGTTTTTGGTGTGTTTATTTTTAAAGAAAGCATTGTCGTCTGTGATACACCTGTGGGAATTCAATGTCATTGTTTTACTTATCATATATTGAAGTTGTCAACTAGCATCAAGTTCTCAGGTGCTCCTTCCCTGAACACGGAATGAAATTTGGGGACCACTAGCATCATTGCTATGACATGTCTGGGGCCAGTTCAGTTCATGCAGGGAAAAGTCATGCCCTGGGGAGCTCGTAGTGGGGGTGTCCTGAGTGGTCCTGCAGATATTAATGTTCCCCAGGCTTGCAAAGAGTTACTTAGAGTGCTGGAGTGCTCAGTCAAAACTGGCAGCTCATTCATTCATCAGCACAGGAGTGCCTGTGTGTATCGTGTCTTCTGTACACAGATGAGGGGAGCAGGCAAGGGTGTGGACAGAGAACAAGGAAAGGAGAATGCCCAGGACTGAGTCTGGTAGGAAGCAGGTGCTCAGGATTTGGAGGGAGTTGTGACATTCTGGGAGGCAGGAAGTAAACCAGGAGGGTTTGTGGCACAGAGAGAGCTTTAAGGAGGTGTGAGCTGTCACAATTGTGCCCTGGTACTGAGAGTTGGTGCAGTGGTGCTTGAGATATGCTGGGAATGACAATGACAAGATGGGGGGTGGGGACCATTGGGAGGGCTGTTTGATGGCATGAGGGGCCCAAAAGTCCAATAGGGTGAGTGGGAGATTGGGAAATGAAGAATCCATACCCCTTTGCCTTTGAGTAGTGGAAGAGAGATGGGCAATGCCACAAGAGGGTAATGCAGGTTAGAGTGGGAAAATACCTGAATCAGAGATGCCCACACTCCGGAGGAAAGCCTGCACCCTCCACATATCACCTAGAGCCAGCCTCCTCTTATCCAAACCACATCCACTTCCAGGGAAGAGGGTTTTCATCTGGACTCAGGAGATAGAGGCCAGCTCTCCAAAAGTCATGGTTCCACTTCACAAACATGAGCAGGTAACTAAGAGATATCAACACGTGAAGAAAGCCAGAGAGGAGTCACTGCAGAAAACAGAAGAAAATGATGCTAATCCAAAGAAGGCAAGAGTTGAGATAGACCCAATCCAAGATATTGTGGGTGTGCTGGATACAGCTGTACCTGAAGCCTGATCTCGAGCATTTGGATTACACAAACCAAGATGCCTCTCTTACTACAGCAGGTCTGAATTGTACCTATCATCCATATACAAGATGGCCTTGACTGTGTTCACTGATGTATCTACTCTTGGAAAATTCGGGGACATTTTTAGGGTGAGCGTATATCAATTGCAGGGAAAACAAACATTAACTCTGATGCCATTATTTCTCCTGAAAATTATTTACAACACAAAGAAATGAGACAATTAGACAGAAGAGTAAATTACGTTTATGACAGTATCAGAGTGTTCAGTCTTTGCTTTATGATCCATTTAATAAGTTCTTAGCAACAGTGATGCCCTGTAGGTCCTCATAATCCTCTCCAAAGAAATCGGTCCACTGTGAGTCTGCTACCAAGTGTTGTCTTGTGGACTAATTCATTATCCCCTGTTTTGCTTTTCCTTAAAACTTCGCCCATTAACAAACTTTTCTGTTTCAGTCTGTATTGTTGCATTTTTGTCTGTAGGGCTCTTAACACTTTGCATGCAAAAGCTGCCATTCTCCCACTTCTGTTTTTCATGCCTCAAATAATGTTGTAGGGCTGTTCTTTTTATTTTTTATTTTTTTAAAGATTTTATTTATTTATTTGACACAGAAAGAGATCAAAAGTAGGCAGAAAGGCAAGCAGAGGGGGAGGGGGAAACAGGCTCCCTGCCGAGCAGAGAGCCCAATGCGGGGTTCTATCCCAGGACCCTGAGATCATGACCTGAGCCAAAGGCAGAAGCCTCAGCCCACTGAGCCACCCAGGTGCCCCTGTAGGGCTGTTCTTAATGAGGAAAGTGGTCTGAGAACTGTCTTCTCTTGTCTCTGTGGACACGAAATGCCAGATCTTCTAAGGACTTTGTATCTGATGTAAACTCTGTGTTCCTGGTGTATTATATTTTCCATCATTAGCTCTGAGATTCCAAACCCCACAGGGTTCAAGAAGAGAGCAGAAATCCCCTGGGGAGCTACCATGTGAGGAGACATCTCCTTTCTCTTTCAGAGCAACCCCCATTTGTTTATTTAACTTCCCTTAAAATGATGTTACCTTTCCCTTATGGGAATAGCAATCTTATGGCTCACTGTCCACTCATAAATCATCTGAGGGATGTAGGTTGTGAATTTGGATCTGGCGCTGAAATTCAAAAGATGAAGTTTTTATGTGGCCTTTAAATTTTATTCTTTTTTCTTTTTTCATTGTTTTTTGGAAGCCTGTCTGGGCAAAACCATCACTGAATTGGGTCAAAGAGAAGACCAAGGTTGGAAAAGAGAATAGTAAAGTTTTACCTTCAAAAAACCAGGGGGCTGGGCCGGCTGAGTGCACCGTGAAGGGAGAGAGGCTGTCCTGACCCAGCCATGGCCCACCCCCGCCCCAACCGATCTGGCCCCTGTATCACCTATGGTTTGTACCCCAAACCAAGACGCTTTTGCTCATTTATTTAAATTATCAAGTTCATAAAAAGGACAAACTTTCTAGGTAACACAGGAAGGGCTCTGAACCCTACAGATGTGATGTGATGGTGAATTTTCCTTCCTCTGTCCAAGAGGTAAGAACTCCCTGTATTGTTCGTTGGTGTTGCTACAAATGCCTCTCTGTCCCCCAGAAAAGGAGGTGCTGGGCTGGATCTAATCTGGAGATCTTCCAGAAGCTTCCACGCCATTAGAATAACCTGTCTGGATTAGGATTAAATTGCTCTGAGTGGAAGTTTCTCACTGTAAAACAAAACAGCATGAAACGGGCCAGTAGCATGGTCAGAACTTGCCACCAAATGGAAAAGGAATTGAAAGAGCCTCCATGAAGAGATGGTGACTTCCCTAGCTGCACCATAAGGTTTTACCCCCCCAGCGAGGAGCAAACAGGTGTTTCAAAGTACAGCAGAGGCTGGTTATGGCTTATTAAAGTGTTTCAAAGGACCAGAAGTTAGATCTTGAAGGATGTCAAGGCAAGATCAGGAGAGATCATAGAATCTTAGTGCTGAATGGTCTGTGTGGTCCCTGTGGGTGAATCCCCCACTCTGCAGGGTGCCCCCACCCCTGTGCTCTTTCATGCGTGTGGGGTGTGCCCCACACAGGTTCTGCCAGGGCTCCTCGATCCCCATGGACAAGCCCCATGCAGCTGTCCCCAGCCATGCTCAGAACGGGAGGGCCAAGCGGTGCCTTTGTACTCTCAGAACAGGAGGGCCAAGTGCTACCTTCGTGCGCTCAGAATGGGAGGGCAAGTGGTGCCTTCGTGCTCTCAGAACGGGAGGGCCAAGTGGTGCCTTTGCCCTTCAGGAGGGGAGAAAGCTTGCATCTCCCTGTGCATCACCTAAGGGGCGAGCTCCCCTCAGTGGCTCACCGCAGGGCAGGTGGCCCCAGGCCCCAATCCACACTATAGTTCTGGGCTTGGAATAGCAGTGAGCATGGAGGTCTGGTGTGGGTGTGCTATCTGGGCTCAGGTCACGAAGATGACTAAGGAAACCTGCTCCTCAAGTCTGAAATCCGGGAACTGCTCCTTCTAGCCTCTGTGTGGCCCTGGGGAGTCGGAAGCCAGGGGCCACTCTGACTCTGTGGAGGGCTAAGACTCTGCTTCTTTCTAGGGTTTGCTTCCTCAGCTCACAACAGAGGGATGCAAGTAGCAGGTTCTGCCTGGGAAAGCATCGGAAGAACAGCCCGAATGTCTTGGGTTAAAGACGGTTTTCTTGGCACTTGCAGATTTGAAGGCAGGTAGGAGATGGGAAACTTACAGGCCCTTCTGCCTTTTCTTCATGTTTCCTTCAAAACAAAACAATAACAAAAACACACACACACAAAATACCCCCCAAAACAACAAAGAAAGTGAGGACAGTAAATCCAGGAGGTGGAATTAGAAGCCTCATACGATGTCCTGGGATTTTCATTTCATTTGCTCTGTGTCTCCAGGAAGGAAAAGTCAATCACCTCTGAGCTGCTGTGCTCATCATCTTAGAACCCCATCACCGGCGAACACCTGTGTGGCCGTCCTGAATGCTGCGACTTCCCCAATGTGATGCAGGCGGCAGAGTGGGGGGCTCACTGTGTACAAGCAGAGCTCCAGCCCTCGTGTCTGGGTCCACCTTCTTGGGGGGCCCCTGTCCCTGAGGATTCTTGGTATCTGAGTGTTCCCACTGGCCACTCACATCCAGGTCTACGAGCCTTGGTCAGCTCTCAAATGGGTTGACTTTGGGTCAGATGTGACTTCAAATCAAGTCAGAAGGCAGCATTCTCATACTTATTTGCAAAAATGTCTCTAGTTTCTACAGATTCCTTCCATCCTGCCTCCATAGCAAGCCTGTCCCAGGCCCAGGATTTGCTGACATGATTTTTAAAACCCTGTTTTTCTTTCTTTAAGCTCCTTATGCCCTCCTGCAGTACATGTAGGGAGAATATAAAAAATTCTAAACTGGCCTGCTTGGCACATTTATAATGCTGCCAACTTTCTCAGCCAAGCAAAGTTGCAGATTTTGAAATTGGGGTTTAAAAATTCACACAATTTTAAATTTTAATTGAGACAGAAATGAAAACAAATTGTAGGAAGTGTAAAAAAAAGAATTTTGCCACCCTGTATCACTTTAAGCTTGAACCTCTCCGTAGTGATCCTAATAATCAATTATGCATTGACATAGCTTGGTCTTCTATTAGAAAAATTAGAAAAAATTAGAAAAAGGAGAAGTTTGAGTCTTTGGGGGGATATCTGAAGGAAATGGAAACTTTGAGTGACATCAGAGGGGAATTACTGTAGCAGCTTCTGGAGGACGGTATAAATGACCTGGATATGGAGAGTGAGTTGCCGAACAGAGGAGACCGCCTTGTAAGCACCACTGTGGGACACCGCCACTCCTTTCATTCGACAAATCGCCCTGTTCATCCAGGGGGATTTCTCCAGACTCACGTCCTGTTTCAGGCTGCATCATGTGCCCACCATCAAATTCATGTGCTGGAGTCCTAACCCCCAGTAACTCAGAGGGCGACCCTATTTAGAGAGGGTCTTAACTCAGCAAACCAGGTTGTTTTGAGGTCATTGGGATGGACTGTAATTCAGTAGGACTGGTGTCCTTAGAGAGGGAGAGATTTGGACACAGACCCAAGGAGGGAAGACACCATAAAGACACATAGAGAGAAGACAGTTGTCTACAGGCCAGAGACAAGACTGGAATGGATCCTTCCCTCATGGCCCCTGGAAGGAATCAAATCTGTCTCACCTGGATTTTAGACTTCTGGCCTCTATGGAAACCTCCCGGTCAGTGTTGCTTTGTTGCCGTGGCTGGCCAGAGCAGACCCAGGCCAGTCCTATAGTAATAGGGCGGTGGAACAGGGCTACAGAGCTTGGAGGGAACTTGGGCTCTGTTTAGGCCAGAACTATGCAAGAAGGGCACAGTGCTGGCCTCAGAGGTGGGCACTTATGTAATTTAAAAATTTCCTAGTAGTTGTGTCAAAAAAAAAGGATTAAAATTAATTTTAACAATATGTTTTTTAAAAATCCCATATATCCAAATGTCATGTCAATGAGGTGTGTTGAACATAAAGGAGATATTTTACCTCCTCTTTGTGGTCCTAATCTTTAAAATCTGGTGTATGTGATTTACACGGACAGAGCATCTAAATGGTCAATAGAAGTAGGGTTGTTTTGATGGGTGGAAATTGTCCTGGGAGGTGCTTGTGGAAGACAGTTTCTCCTTGCAGTATCCTAGCTCCTCTTTTGTGATTTCAGCATTTGCTGTGGAATCATCTGGTCCTCTCTTGGCTCTGATAGAGGTTGAGTATAATCCTTCCTGACAGAGATATGAAACTGGCGGGACCTGTCACTAGATGTTTGAAGCATTGGCTTGTAAGGACCCTTGGTGGTGAGAACACATTCTTTTCTCTTCATTACCATATTCAAACGAAGGCACAGTTCTGTTGATGGGTCTGTCATGATTTTGCTCATTTTTGAGCAGAACTGCAAAGTGCTTACTGAAGACCATACTAGAAAATTATAATTAATTTCTTCTGGGAATATTTACCTATGGTTTTATTCCTTTTAAATTCCTGTGGTTTTAAGAGCAGTACATTCTGACCAAGCGAGTTTAGGTAATAAGTGAGTGGCCTGGAAAGCACTTGATTCCTCCCATGGGGGTGGGTCTGAATTTCCCTCTGTTTCCTTTAAAAAGAGATTTACCATGTGACGGCTTTTGAAATTGCATTTTATGTCATTAAGAAGGAACGTGGGAAGAGCGATTGCCACGGTGTCCCAACCGACACCGTTCGGATCGTTCCCGTTGAAAAGCTCCAATACCTTGCGATTAACTCCTGTTTGTCCTCAAGAGGAGGAGGAGAAAACAGGATATGTAATCTCACTTCCTGAGGATCCATTAGTAACCCCTACGGGTGAGTCGTCTGGTCAGTCAGCAAGTGTTTAGGAAAGAATCTGGGTCAGCCAGGATGGCCCCTTTGTGCAAGGTTCAGAGGTGGATGGAGCCCCATCTGGTGCCTCTGGACTTCTGTCTCCTGGCAGGCGGGCTTGACTCATGAGTGAAAACCCTCCAGGTCACCTCAAGGTCTACGTGCTGTGCTCAGGAAGCCATGTTCCTGCTGGGTGTGTCATCTCACAAAATTCAAAATGAAAAACGCAAACTGGTTGGGACAGCGATGGTCCCACCAGCGACATGATGGACTTTTACCAAAGGGGATTAAAGACTCCCCACACATTTATTCCAGAAAAAGGAGCTGGGTGGGCTGAGTGGGTATTAAACAAGTGATGTTGGACTTTATTGTCATTATTCTGTGGTTTTCTACCCACCTTTGATGCTGTGTGAACTGCCCCTGGGAATCCCACCTTGTGGAAAGGGTTTTAAAAAACAACCCCAGTTTCTTCTCTTACAGGCTGGAGGTCAGGACTTCCAAACTTCTGCAAGGGCTTCAGGCTAATCTGTTTCTTGGCCATTCACAGCACCTAGAGCCTGCCTGGACCGTGGTCCCCTTCTCTGTCTTCTGAGACAACACCACAGCACCTTCCTCTGTCTGTCTGTCTCTGGCTGTGGTCAGCTCCCCCCATCTCCCTCTTACAAGGACCCCAGTGACTACACTGGGCCCATTGAGCTACAGCAGGATACCCCCCCCCCCACAAGGTCACTAACTGACTCACATCTTACAACATTTTTTTGGCTCCCTAAGGCAGCAAATTCCCGGGTTCCAGGGATGGGGACATCTTTGGGGTCAGTATTCAGCTGTACAAAATCCCAGAGCCTGTGCACTCCGACAGACTTGGGTTTCACTGTGGCCTGATACGGTCATGTCCCCAACCTCCCTGCTCCCAGCGGGGACAATAGTTTGGGCCATGTGGACACGTGTGAGGACAGGTCCTTTGCTGTCTGTCAGTCTGCCTTCTTGGCTTTGACCTAGAGGGAAAACATGGGTATGGGGCTTCATGTTTTGGGCTGAAACTTAACAGCAAGCTTGTAATTAGAAACATTAGTTTAAAATGTTTTTATTGTCTCGTTGGGATTGTAATGGAAACTCTGCAAGCCTCTGTGGAGAACAGGATGTGGATGAAAGAACCAGTCGGCACCAGCATGGAGGGTCCCTCTTCATGGAGTTTGCCTCTTTGAGATGTCAGGAGTCATTTCCAATTGTATCAAAATGAAGATTGCTGTGAACGGGTAACACTTGCTGGTGCCGGATTTCTGTGTCTGTGTAATGTGCTCAGCTCTCGCAGAGGAAGATGACATTTGGAGAGTAGGTTGTCCAGAAGAGGGGGCCAAAGTCTTTCAAAAATGCCAGGAGCCCCATACTGATTCCAGGCCACAACAGGGAGAGGCCTGTGTGGGTGAATCGAGCGTGTGACTCCCTAGTTCTCCTGGGTGCCCGCTGCTGTCATGCTGGGTGCTCAGCTCAGCTCCACGTGCCTCTCTGGGAACCAACCATGCAAGACTTGGGGAGCCTGGGACCTCACACCTCCCCATGTAAGGACCCCAGGTCCAACAGGAAAGACTAAATTATGAATACTCGTTTTGTTTGTTTTCTGCTTTTTTTTTCAGTTTTGGTTAATCATAAAAGGAATCCCATACACTTGGAAAATCCACCACAGAAGTTAGCGGTGTCCAGAGTTAAAACTCCCCTTCTCTCCCCACAGATGTAAACACTAGTATGGGTTTGCTTCATAGACTTCTAAACATGATGTCTTTACTCCTTGTTTGCATGGCACCATTCTCCGCTAGTTTTGAATACATGCGGGTGCCAATGAGGGCTTTGGCTGTGAGTATGTGGAATACCGGGAAGGAGACATGGATCCAGACACTGAGGGGAAAGAGAAGACAAGAAATGAACCCCAGTTGGGTAGAGGGTTGGAAAAACCCTCTGTCCTTCTTCAAGGTCACACTGGACCTCACGCTGACTCTCTAGAGCTAATGGGGACTGTCAGCGGTGATATCAGGCAACACTGACCCTGTTGGCAAGTTGCATGTGTGGCCGTCTCCGAGGGGGCTGTGTTGAAAGTCAACAAACTACCATCACAGATCGTGCACCTGTTAGGGGCTGAGTTGTGTCCCCTTCCCCAGAATTCATACGTTCGGTCCCCGCCCCTGTTATCACGCATCTGATGTATGGATGAAGGTAAAATAAGGTTGTAGAGGGGACCCTAATCCCATCTGACTGGTTTCTGTATAAGAGGAAGAGATCAGGACACAGATGTGCACAGAGAAGACCCTGTGAGGGCCCAGGGAGAACGCGGCTGCCTACATGCCGGGGAGAGAGGCCTTGGGAAACCAGCCCTGCTGACACCTTGATCTCGGAATTCCAGCCTCCAGACAGCGAGGAAACAACTGTCCGGTGCTGAAGCTGCAGGGTCTGTGGGGTTTTGTACTGGCTTCCCTAGCCAAGCAAAATGGCACCTGTTTCCAGGAGCCCCACCCCTGCTCTGAAGGACGTGTCCGTGTAACTGTGTGCGGGATCCGCACGCCCAGCCAAGGATGCTAGTGGCTTCTCTGGACATGTGAGGCCCTGTAGCCGCCGGATCTCACCTGCTCCGGGAGGTTGGCATGGAGTGTGGTGTTGGGACGCTCCAGGCCCTGGTCCATCATCTCCACCTCCAGCTCAGGGCCAGGGAAGGGTCTGGTTTCTAGATCCCAAGGGTGGGGAGCCAGGTGTGTCGGGGTCTCTTCTCCCAGCCAAAGAGCAGAAGGACCTTGAGCCTGTGACCTGAGAAGCACAGGCCACCTCTCGGTTTCTGTGGGAGTTAATCGCCTCCTGTCCCATGTCCCATGTCTCATGTCAGACGGCTGAGATTCCCAGACGACGGAGCGTGTCTCCCGCAGTCAGAACCACAGTGGGTGCATTTTGGCTGCTCCTTGCATCCCCCTGCAGCTTCCAGCAGGCGGGGCTCCCACAGCTCCGTGTGTGGCTCCAGCGGAGCCTCGACCCGGGGCCAAGCAGGGTGCCTCGCGGGCAGACGGGGCCTCCAGCAGACCAATGCAGAGAAGTCTATCCTGGCTTCATCTCCTGTGGGGTCTGTCCACCAGCCGGGCGTCACTTGGTCCTGAGTGTCAGGCTGTGCTCTGAGCTCTGTCTGTATTCAGCATAGTGGCTGGAACCGAGGAGTCTGTAGCTGAGAAGCTTGACAGGCAGGGTTTCTGCTGGGGCCCCAGCTCCGGGAGTAGAGGGAGCCTCAGGGGCAGGGGAGCTCTGCCAGGACCCTCCCCTTCTGGAGTCAGCTTCCATGTAAACAAAGGTCTGTTGTTAGCTCCATATGCTTCTCATCGAATTGCAGCTTACTCCCCTGGTACTCCCTCACTTTTAGGTTAATATAAATAACACATTTTGAGTCATTTTAATTTAAAAGTGGGTACTGACTCAGTGTCCATCATGAAACCACCATGAGAGTGTTCTGTCCTGGGAACTGCTTGTAGCAACTCGGACCCGCCTTGGACACTATTCTTTGCACATCTCAATGAGTCCTTTTCAGCAACCCTGTCCTTCTGAGAAACTCCTGCTCATGCTTCGAGTCTCTGCACAAAAGCCACCTCCCCCGGGAAGCCCTCCCTGCTTCCACCCAGGCTTGACTTGATGGCATGTCCTTGACATCATTTCTGTAATACTTTCCCTATTTCTGCAAGATTTTCTGCACAATCTTCATAAACTTTAAGAGCTGGCCAACTCCTTTAGCAAGTAAACACACAGTGATCTTACGATTCAGCGTTCACACTCAGGTATTTGTCTAAGACGTGCGAACATGCGTCAGCACAGAGCTTTGTGCACAATGTTCATAGCAGCTTTAATCATCCTCGTCAAACCAAGAAGCAGGGTAGCTGTCCGTCAGCTGGTGAGTGGGTGCAGAGCGTGGTCTGTCCACACAGTGAAAGGCCATCCAGCAACAGAAGCGATGAACCGATGTGTGCAGAAGCATGGGGATTTCTCAGACACGTTTGATGAGCCAACGAAGCCAGACACAAGCGTGGATACTGTGATTCTGTTTACAGGAAATTCTAGAACAGACCAATCCAAGTTACATCCCAGAAAGCAGGGCAGTGGTTGACTCGGGCTGTGGGGCAGGGAAGGGTAGCTGCTGCGAGGGGGTGGGGGTCAGTGATGGGGCATCCTGGCCTCAGAAGTGGTTCCCAAGAGGGCAATCTCATGTCCAAATCAATGTCATGGGGAGTGGGCAGGACGGGATGTGGGCTGGTTTTGCAATCCAAGGGGATGCTTTGCAGGGAGTAGTACTTCTGAGCAGTGGGGAGACACTCGGCAGCTGGAAAATGGGAGGGGACAGGGTCAGGGGACAGGGTCCCCTGAGATGGTGGCTGGGGTTAAAGGCACAGGGGCAGAAGTGGGCTAGTTACTGGGACAGAAGCCAAGTGAATCCGGGAGGGTGAAGGGAATCGATTCCTCAAACAGAAGTTGTAGAGACACCAGGGATCCCAGACATGAGCCTCTCCTACAGCTGGAATCAGCGTGGTCCCCGTGGAAGGCAGAAAAATACTGGCCCAGATGGGGGCTCGCAGGCAGGGCACTAGTGGGGCTCACGGATGCGTCCCGGCTCAGTCAGACCCGGCTCAGGACCTGGGTGGGGTCACACCGTATCGGCCTCTGGGACTCGCCCAGGAGCCTGGTGGGGCAGGATGGCACCGACCTGTTGGTGGCCCCCTGCGGATTCCACATCCTCTGTCCAGACCAGGATGCGGGAGAATGGGCTTGTATTCTCCATCCTTTCCCCTTACCATTAGGTAGGCAGCGATGTTAATTATCTGAGAAATGACCCAGAGGTCGAGCAAGATCAAAGTGGAAAGTGAGACAGGGGTGTGAGGGACCCAGCTCGAGGGAGCTCTTAAGTGAGAACATCACCGACACATAAGAAGCCACACCGTGTGGGAGCAACTGGTCACCAGGACGCTGCAGGTCTCCCAGAGTCTTCTGCACACATCTAACAGAGCCTGCTTGACTTGAGAAACATAGTAGATGTGGTGAGACTCTATGCAGTGACCGAAGTGGGAAGCATTCATTGACAATAGGACAAGCCACGTGAGTCCTCCCTGTGATGACAGGATTTCAGGCACTGGAGCCGGCCACCATCGGGGTCTCCCTGCCTTTCGTGGGCTGGCGGTGACCCCAACTCCGACACAGGAAGGAGGCTTACAGTAAACGAGCGCTGATTTATTTTTCACATCAGCCGCCCTACTTATAACTCACCGCGCTTCAGACTCAAAACAAACCAGAGCAAAAGGGTGACAGAACTGTTTATTACAAACACCTTCTTCTGGGATCAGTTTCAAGAATTTGTTTTGCCCAAAATACTGCTGTTTGAGTTTGTGGAACAATCAAGCCTTATCTCCTATTTCTTCCAGCCTTTTCCCAGGTGGCTTCCCCCCTCTTTCACATGAAAGAGGTCCTACCAAAACCTGTTCATGAGACAGACGTTACCCGCAAAGGATCAGGTCACGGTCAGCCAAGTGGGGCTGCTCGTGGGGACGGGAAACTTTCCCAGGTGTAGATGTGCTGACCTGGGAGCCAGTTCTTAATCTGGAGAGACACTCTGCTTCTGACCCACATTGCCAGTGCATGCCTTTCCCCTCCTGGAGCCAAGGCGCTGTGAGACCTAACAGTGGAATCTCTATTATGTGCAGCCTTGATATTGGGATAAAGTGGGAGGGGCCCAGAGGGCCTAGACACACGCTCCTTCCACTTTGCCCCCGAGGCAAGGTCCTCCGGCCCAGCAGGTCTGCTGATCCCAAGCTGGTTACGCCCCGCCTCTCCCCACGGTCAGTGTATGTGACTGAGAAATTGCTGTGATTCTCATCCATCCTGTGTCGGGGGCTGTGTTGGGCCCTCCCTGGAAGGCAAGGTGGGACTCCCTCCTTCATCAGGATGCACGGGGGACCATTGAGAGTCACGGAAGAAGCATAAGTCTGCTTCACTTCTTGTCCCTTTGGGCATGGCGAGTGTTGGTGGGGAGACACCAGCTCCCGGGCAGCGAGCCTGCAGTGCTTATGGGTCAGCCGTCCACCTGCCTCTCGGTCTTCTCTCCCGAGAACCCATCTTCTCAGGGCTGGCCTGGCCCCTCTGTCCCCACTCTGGGCTTAGGAGCACCTCTCCTCCTAAGGTTCCATCCCCTCTCCCCAGAGCTGTCCCAGCGGACAGCAGAGAGCACCATTGTCTTTGCCCACGCCCTTGAACCCCCTCCCAAAAAATGATAACCTCCTTGCTTCCCCTTCCCAGGAGCTGTCCTGCTCCTGTTGTGGTTTCCAGCTCAGGAAAGGTGGTTTATGGAGCACATTCGAGAGGCCACGTGTATCCGACGTGCAGCGGGCAATGGCAGCAAATCAGGGCTTTTCCTCATTGCAAGGCTTCAGAATGGCTGGGGTGAGGGGCAGAAGCGAGCATGGGAGCCCTACCTTCTCTGCTGCTCTATGAGAAGTGTGAAGTCATGGGAAGGTGTTTGGTCAGTCCAGTCAAAACAGCAGCTGCTTCTTTTCAGTTTCTCTCCAAGTGGCTGCCATCTGGGGCTCCTGAAGGCGGAACTGGGTTGTCATTAGGGTGAGCCTTTCAGACTCACACTGTTGTGCATTTCCTAAGTGTGGGGTAGGGACACACAGGGCCGCTGCAGCTTCCCGGACCTCCGGTCCCTGGGGCGGCTCCTTGAGGGGCTCCAGACTCAGACGCTGACCCTAGTTCTTACGTGTGGCTCCCCCTGCACCAGCAAGCAAGTAACTCCATTCTGACAGCATCTACCTGGAGAGACGGCATCAGATCCCCCAGGCTGCGGACGAAGTTCCGCAAAACTGGTCCTCATCCCGTGTCAGATTTCAGTTGTGAGCCCAGGCTGTGCCCTGTGCTCCAGGTCTGCCTCTGGTCTCACGATCCACTCTCCCAGACTTACCCTGGTTTTGATAAATTTACTAAAATGGCTGCAGAACTCAGAGACACTTTACTTCCTGGAGTACAGGTTTATTGTAAAAGGATAAAACTCGGGAACGGACAGATGGGAGAGATGCACAGAGCCTGACAGGGAAGGACACAGAACTTCCATGCTCCCTCAAGGGGCTGCCTCTCCAAACCCCGCACCCCACTCCTTCACCCCTTGGGGGTTTATTGTTTTGTCATCATTATTATTATTTTTCTGTCACTTCTGTTCCCTGAAATAATACTCTGCTCAAAGTAACTTGCAAAAAACTCTCATAACCGTCATAAATAGACGTGCTTTTAACACTTACCTTAATGCATCACAGAATGTCAGATGCATCTCTTCGCATAAAAAAATACTGTTTAGTTCCTACCAAGTGGAGAGTACTTTTTAAATATTGTTATTCCGAGTGTTTATAAACACTTTTCCAAATGCATTACAGATGATCTATCATATCCATTCCCTGTGAAAACACTCTTTTGGGTTTTTATGGAGGCTTCATTATGTAGATAGAACTGATCAAATCATTGGCCATGATTAGGTCAACCTCCAGCCCCTCTCCCCTCCCCAGGGCTGAAAGTCCCAACCCTCTAGCCACAGGGCTGTCCCCCCACTCCCATCCCCTGCAATCAGTGCCCACCCTTCTGTGCTTCCTAAAAGTAGCCATATTAACACAAACTCAGGGATGGTTGAAAGGGATTTGATATGGATATCAAGACATCTTTACTGCTCTTACCATTTAGAAAATTCCAAGGGTTTTAGGAGCTCTGTGCCTGGAATGGGGAGGACCAAATCTTAATATAATTGCAATATCACACAGGCTCTCCTTGCTGGGGTGACTTGTGAAGTCGCTCCTCCAGAGATAGAATTTCTCCTCGCTGGCTCTCTGGTAGAATCTTCTTTATCAGAAACCATGCTGCCCTCAGAGGTCTCATGCAATGGGCCCCTTACTCTTGACCCCCTTTAAGACCAACGTCTCTTGGCCCTGTCTCTGGTTGTGTGAGTCTCCTTGGCCAGGACGCTCTTCCCACCATCCATCCAGTCCAGGTCGTAACAACCCCATGACGGTTCTTCCTGGGAGTCTCCAGTTCATGTGCTCACATCGGTCCTTCCCTCCTCTGCATTCTTCACCCAGCGACTCAACCACTGCCGTGGCCTCCAGCAAGGTCATTACATTCTAAGGCTATAAAAGGTTTTCTGCAGTTTTAGCATGTAGCAAGCAACTCCCTGATGTTGTTAAGTTGACTCGAGGCTTTTCAGTTTGTGCTTTTCTTCCACCATTGAGCACCAGCCATCTTGTCTGGGAAGAGAGGGCACATCTGCCGCTGTCTTAGCTAGGATTTCAGCAGTAGACATCCCAGCTTGCCTTTCTTCTACCGCTTCTGCATTTTGTTCCTGTGACTGTGTTTCTCAGACCCAGGTCCCTTTCTGAAGTGATTCCCACATCCTGGCGCAAAGGCGTTCCCTGTCAGCTCAACAGAGCAGCTCTTGTTCCTTTTCTAAAACCCCACTCCTGGACTAGGCGCCACTGATCATCACGAAACTAGAACAAAAGGTCCTGGCTGGGGGCGCCTGGGTGGCTCAGTGGTTAAGCCGCTGCCTTCGGCTCGGGTCATGATCCCAGGGTCCTGGGATCTAGCCCCGCATCGGGCTCTCTGCTCAGCAGGAAGCCTGCTTCCTCCTCTCTCTCTCTGCCTGCCTACGATCTCTGTCTGTCAAATAAATAAATAAAATCTTAAAAAAAAAAAAAAAAAAAAAAAAAAAGGTCCTGGCTGAGCACCTGCTGCTTCACCTCTTTCAAAAACTAATGAAGAGAAACCAAACTCTGTGGTGAGATGAGTCAGGTCTCCTTCTGAACAAAGTCACAGTAGCTTAATAAATGATTTGTGCTTGAACGGGGAGCATGAGAGAAATGCACCCGGGGTTTTCATTTTTTTCCTGTGGGGTAGAGTCTTGGTTTTTGAGACGATGTGCATTTTGATTCACAACCAAATAATTTATGGTAACTTTGGTACCTGGGGAACAAGTTAACTATGGTAACTTATAATATATGTATTTTTTTTATTTTTTATAAACATATATTTTTATATCCAGAGGTACAGGTCTGTGAATCACCAGGTTTACACATTTCACAGCACTCACCATAGCACATACCCTCCCCAATGTCCATAACTATAATATATGTATTTTTTAAACTATCTTTTTCTCCAAGTGTCTTTTGAAACAGGAGCCCATGCGACCAGAACTTGCACACAAAGATGGAGATCATTGAGAGCCAAAGGTAAAATTTGCCACCCTGACAGCTCCATTCAAATGCAGCTGTCTACTACTTCTCAGGCCGTGTTAGCCAAAGGCATTCCCGTGCCTGTTCTATGGTTCCATCTCTGTCCGTCTCTCACTGGCCCATGAACATGTACGTATCAGTGATCTGTAAGGCTGGCTAAACTCTCTGGAGGGGGAAGACTCAAAACGAGTTTTAGAATAGGAATAAAACCACTGTGTGATTTCTCTTAGACTTCTAGATGGCACGGTGGACTCGATTCTGCACATAAACAAGTTGTTAACATTTTTGGGGAGTATTACCAACTCATTTCAGCTGGGCCCATACTTGTTGGTTGAGCTGGTAGACTTGGGGGAAGGTGGAAAGGACAGAGCTGAGGCAGGCTTCAGAGCCCAACTGCCAGGTCCAGTGTGGGCTCTTGGCCTCACACTCAGGTTCCCGAACACCACACATGTGTGGAAAGTAAGGTGAGAATGCCTCCTACACTGAGGTCTATGAGGAGGGTTAAAGAGCAACCAGAAGCTGTGTCACCTCTGCCAGCCTGAGCTCCTGTCTCTACAGGGACTCCGGTCACCCTTGTTAGCCCTCTTCAAGGGGGAACTCAGACTCTGGGCATCAGGTGAGGATGGTGATAGCTCAACATCTTTCCAATCTTGAGGCTGTGGCTCCAAATGATGTGGTCTAGTCATGAAGCACCTCGTTTTCCTCTTTCCCTGGAGAGCAGGATGCCAGCCCACACCAGCACACTCTATTCAACGAGGGCCTAACTAAGGAATACAAACAACTCAGCTTTCAAGCAGAGGGACTTCGGGGGGCCCGGCTGGCTCTGTCAGGAGAGGATGACCACTCTTGATGTTGGAGTCGCAGGTTGGAACCCCATGTTGAGGGTGGAGTTTACTCAGAAAAAAAAAAAAAGACGTAAAACAGAGGAACTTTAAGTAATTGAAGAAGATGGTGGTATTGTGCCTGATCCCTAAAATAAAACAAAACCCAACATATGGCTTGACGGCCATAAGATAAATTTTACCAGCATGCCAAGGAAATTAAGCAGTGGCTTCCATGCAGGGATAGGGTTCACATGGGTATCACAGGTGCTGATGAGTCAAGTGGTAAACTGAGGCCACCTAGAGATGAATCAGAGGGGTTGGCCACCTTCTGATCATAGGGCCCAGTCAGGAGTGGGGCTCCCAGCTTCCAGGAAGCAGCGACTATGACCCAGAGCTGGTGCCATGAGTGGACTTGTTCCCCAGGACCGAAGAGCAGAAGACCAGGTTTCTCCTTTCCTTCTGCTTCCCATTTTCCCACCAGTGTGTCCACTGGTAGAACCATTGAGAAACCAACACTGCATGCCTAGGAAACACGGCTGGCTGGAGCTGGCTCCTCAATACAGGGAGGAGCAGGGAGAGGTGAGGGGTGACCTGGGGGCGACCTGGTCGAGGACATACAGTTTATAGAGTTGACACTCGGTGTATGAATTCCAGGCAACAAGGGAATCCCACAGACGTTCTCCTGGATTCCTTTCCTTCTTATTTCCAAAGCTGAGATCATGCTTTCTTTTAATTTTGTTCTTTCTTTTTAACATTCTGTCCTGATAATTTCTCCCATCCCTGAAACACGACGTGAACACTCAGAGTCTTTAATATTCCATTTTATTAGCGGGCCACACGCTCTGTGATATGCTTCTATCTTGCACAGTAAGAGCGTTTCCAGTGTTTTACAAACATAACTCTATGAGGCACATCTTCATGCATTATTCAGAGTTCAGACTCCTCCTCTTTCACCTGTTTATGGAATTATTGGTCCAAGTATCCAAACGTTCCCAGGACTCCTGAAGTCTGCAGTCTAATTCCTTTCCAGTAGTTGTTGTTTTCAGCCTCTTCTTTTTTACTTCAATGGCCACCAGTGTTTGTCAGCTGTGCTGAGCCCTGTAGGTGTCCTGCCTTTTGCTGCTCCTGGTGAAAGAAAAAAATACTATCCATAGTTCTAATGATATTTACCCTTTGGAGACTTCATATTTTTAATATGCATTTTTCCCTTTTTATTGCTAATTTTGTAGTGTGTCCTTTTTTCTGCTTATTTATGTATTGGGATTATTATAATGTTTTATGGATTGAAATGGACTTCCTATAATAATAATAATCTTGATTCCTTTCTTTCCTCTACTTTCAGAAAAATCCTGAGTGTTTGTTGGTTTCTGTTCTTTTTTGAGAAAGTATCCCTGTGGCTGATGCAGCTTCCTGCTGGAGATCCAGCTGCTAAATGACACATTCGCTCTCATCCTGTCCCTCATACCTTGGGGACCATGGTGTCCACATTCTGGATCTGTGTTTCTTCAGGCTATTGGTCATCTTTCCCTTCAGAGCCACAGCCCACTGCCCAGCACAGCTGGGCCTGAGCTGGGGCACCTACATGACCTATATGTGGAACCAATTTCTCAAGGGCCACCTGTCCACGGCCTGGGTCTCCGTGTTAACACCGAGCCCATGGTGGTGCGGCCACGAGCAGGGGCACCATGACAGTTGTCCAAGGAGTGGATACATGCACTGTTTTATAGTCACAGCTGCCCTCCTCCCTCGCAGCCCCAGCACACCGGAAAATGAGCCCCGCACGCCCCTGTGATAACTGGTCACGTCACTGTTTGGCTGCTTGAGTTAAACTTGCTTGCCAACATTGTTCGCATATTATTTTAAAAAGATCAGAAGCAGCTTGCACCTCTACGGAACACATGTCCCAGGGCCCTGGTACCTCGTGACACTCCCATGGAGAGGAGCACCGGCGAATCACTGGGGAAATGCAATTTTTGCCTTTGCCTCTGCCCTTGTCCTACCTAAAATCAAGCTCATTTTCTCTCCTAAAATATGTTAGATTTCATGTCCTCTGTTCACATGTCATCTCTTCTCATTGTGGGATTCACCACCCTGTACCAGTGTCACCTTCCCGGGGCTTAGGAGGGATGGACTGACAAGACAGGGCAATGGGACACATGACAAATGAGCTAGGTTTTCAGCGGGGAGACATGTTACGTTTGGTGCATTTGGCAGAACTGGGGCTTGAAGCTGTGACTTCAGGGTGCGTGTACATGCTGGCTTCCCAGCCACACCTCGACAAGCAGTCCCAACTCAGGCTGGCTGTGGGCTCAGCTCTGGCTAACAGGCAGCCTCCCCTTGCACACTGTTCTCTCCTGGCAAACACCTTGGAAAAAGTGTGGTCACAATTCTCCACCACTCTCCCCGCGTCTCAAATGGACCAACTAATACATTGACGTCTCCCTTGCGTTGGTCTGATTTACCTCCTAAGAGGCTTTGAAAAGTAATTTTCATGTGGTTTTATTTTCTTCTAACCCTTGAGTAACGAAGACTGGTTTTCCTCTCCCCCTCCAGCTCCGGTGAGGCTGTGCATTGCCTAGAGGTTAGCAAGGCAGTCTCCCAGCCTTGGGGGGGATTGCTTGGTGAAGATGACCATGTGTTGCAGACACCAGAGTGGGGACATGCACTTCTGGGAAGGCTCCGTGCTCAGAGCTAGAATCAGTGTGGAAAGTGAGCGCGCGAGGACAGTGTCCAAGGATCCCGATGTGGCTGAAAGATTGGGATGGTTAGCTATAGGCGTGGAATTATGTGAGGAAAATCCTTCCTCGGCATGTGGTACAGACTGACTTGGAGGAAGGGCAGAGGGTGGAAAAAGCTCGGGCCACCTGGCCGTATGAGATGAAAAGACTCAAGTGTTAGGATCTTTGAAGACACGTTGCTACGGAAGGTCCTAGAGCTTGTGACCTTATCCCTCCACAGATTTAGATGGGCAGGAGCTGTGGACTGAATGTTGGGGTCCACTGGCCCCCAAGTTCATATGCAGAAGCCAATGGTGGTCAGTTATTAAGTCCTTGGGAGATGAACAGCCAGCCTCCAGGGACTTAACCAGACTACCCCGCCAATTCAACACCCTTTTTCAAAAATCAGTGAACAATGCCTCTCTATTAAAATGTAAAGTGTAATACTTGATGGTCTTGAGAACACCGAGCTTTTCTTTTTCTGCATGGTGTCCACATGGCCGTGTTGCCAAGAGGAGGGATAGACACCTGCTCTAGGACAGGTTCCCTGAGGATTGAGAGCTTGATCCTCAGGGAACCTGTCCCAGAGCAGGTGTCTATCCTTCCTCTTGGCAGGTTATGTTCCTACTTAAAAACAACTCTGCCACCCCCCACAAATCCAGCCGTGAAGGGTACCAGAGAAAAGGAGCACGAAACAAAAGTAAAACTCAGTGAGATGCATCTCATGATACCACAGCAGGGCTGAGGCTGATTTTCCAATTAACTAGTGAATGAATGCCACTGAACGCATGTGGGCTGGGCTCTGCCACTGACTGTGTGTGGGCTGGGCTCTCCTCATGCTTTCCTGTCGGTACCTTTAAGGAGAGCAACCTTGGAGTCACCTAAGACAACCCGAAGGAAACAACTTCCGTTATGACAACAACCCTTCATTGTTCTAACTCCTTCCAAACTCCACGAACCTCACGGCGTGATCTAAGACAGACATGTCTTCAAGGATCCATCAAGGGACATTTGGTGAACACAAAGGAATTGTGGGAAGGCATGATACCCGGTCCCTGGAGTCGCAAACATTTACGATTTCTGGGAAGTTCACCACATGACAGTGAATCATACCCTCTTCTCCTTCACATCGGTTTCTTGATCACCCAGTAAACTCAGGATCAGACACGTGATAGATGCAAACACACTCTGCCTAGTTACAGAACGCTGCCTGGGGGGAGGCTCTGGGGGAAACCGAGATGTCCACCCAGTCCGTCCTGAGAAATTGCATCAGATGGAGCCATCCCATGACAGGAAGAAAAAATATCTACTTATTTCAGAAATGGTTTGGATGTTTCTGGTGAAAATTATTTAAATCCTACATGGATTTCACCACAAGAAAATGGGCTGTGCTTTCCAAGTTTGGAGAGCACCCCCTCCCCCCACACCATGGTATTTAAACTCAAAATGTAATGGACACAAATAGTTCTAATGAACTTTAAGATTTCTTGTGAACAAAGCGAACAAAGAAACAAAAATAAATGTGCCCAAAGCTTTTAAACATCCTGAATTATTAATCTCCACTAGAAGTCAGACCTTTTCTTTTTCTTGCCTTTTTTTCCTGCTTTCAGCAATCCCCAGGTCTGTAGGAACCCACTCCTGGCCCAGCACCATCCACTCAGGACAGGGGTGTTGGCAGGTGGAGGATTCCCTGGGGCCTCCTGGGTGATCGGGCACTCAGATGTCTACCCACAGGTGCACCTGTGCTCACAGAGTTCTCCCACACAACATCCCCCCCCCCCACACCACTCACTTTCTTATATTTGTTTGCTTATGAGGGTCTCAAAGGAGCCTGGAGTGTTGGGGGCCCTTGTGGTATTTTTGAATGCTTTCTGGAATATTCAACAATTCTGCAAATAGTGGTAATCATGTGGTTATACCCGACCACAGGAAGCCATTTACAAGAATTATACTTTTTCTGGTTTTTTTTTGTTTGTTTGTTTTGTTTTTAGTGGACTTTCCAAACTTTCAGAAGCCTGCTCAGAAAACTAGCTTCTCATGAGAATGCGTGAGCCTGAATTGGAAGTAAGCGTGATTTCAGGAGGGAAGATATCTTAGTAGCAAGAAAAAAAGGGGCCTGGATAAAGCTCTAGTATAGGACGAGGCCACACTGAGAAGATTGGCTTCTTGTGACTCGTATTTCACAAGAGACAGTGGGTATTTCTAGGATGACACAATGCCGTGAGCTGCCTAGAAACAAAGTCACAGGGTCATTAAAGCACAGAAGAAAGTATGAGACTACTGTGTTTTGGGGAAGAAAATGAGATTCAATTTTGAAAACTAAAATTTATCAGGGGCAAATGTCATCACCACATTTCTTGCCTTTTAATCCCCGAATCAGTCAAAAAGTGAGGTGATGTATTTTCTATTATATTTAAATGAAAGATCTTTTCTCCATGTGCAGGATTTATGCTCTAGGTGAAAACTTACACCTGCATTTTCCAAGCCTTCCTTCAATGCTGGCATTCTGTGCTTCTGACATGGGTTTGGGAAAGGCCCTCTGGTTCCACATGAAAGGCCCAGAATCTCACGTGTGACTGCATAACCCACTGTGGTCATGCCGCATGGCACGGAGAACAGGGAGATTATCCGGCAGTGCCTGATACAATGACATGAGCCCTTAAAAGCTAAAAACTTTCTCTGGCTGGTGGCAGAAGACAGAAGCAAAAGGAGAAGTCAGAGTCCACGCATTGCAAGGATTTGACCCATGGTCACTGGCCTCGAATGTGAAGGACGCCAGGTGGGAGGGAGTATGGGCCACCTCCAGGGAGCAGAGCATGACCCCTCCAGGTGACAGCAAGCAAGATACCAGCATCCTCAGGCCTGTGACCTCGGGGAACAGGATTCTGCCCACGATCCAATTAAGCCACACGAGACCTAGGGCCGAGCCCAGTCCAGCTCTCCTGAATGCCTGACTTACAAAACCAAGATAATGAATGGATGCTGTTTGAGCCCCTAAGGCTCTGTCTGGTACTTGGGAGAAAACTAAGATAGCTGGCCTGTGGCATTTATCAAATTCCTAGGTGATTTAACACCATTGGAGTCAATGATCAGCTCTGGAATGGGCTACTTACCTGCTGCGTGTTGCCGCCTGTGTTTTTGCACATACGGCCTAACATATTCTCTGTTACCATCTTCATCAAGATCAAAAGCTTCTGCACAGCAAAGGAAACAGTCAACAAAACAAAGAGGTAACCCACGGAATGGGAGAAGATATTTGCAAATGACAGTACAGACAAAAGGTTGATATCCAGGATCTATAAAGAACTCCTCAAACTCAACACACACAAAACAGATAATCATATCAAAAAATGGGCAGAAGATATGAACAAACACTTCTCCAATGAAGACATACAAATGGTTATCAGACACATGAAAAAATGTTCATCATCACTAGCCATCAGGGAGATTCAAATTAAAACCACATTGAGATACCACTTTACACCAGTTAGAATGGCCTTCTTTTCCTCTGAACACAAAAGCATATACAGCTGTTTTTAAAGCAGTAAAACCAGGCCATCATGTTGATTGGGTTTTTTCCCCTCTAACTTGTTTGGAATCTGAGGGTCAATTATTTTAACCACTAGCAGAACCCAACAGACACATGTAACGCACAATCCTCTGAGGTTGACTGGTTCTCTCTGGAAAGATGTATCAAGTGTGAGTGCATTCAAACCAGATTTCACTTCATAAAATTCACCTTCCTTTCATTGTGGATGTTTGGGGTTGGGATGGCTTATCGAGTTTCCCTTGCCCCCAGCTCACTGACTCTCCATGTTTTCACCCCACACATGAGGGGAGTCGTCGTGCACACATCATTTTAAAGAAAATCAAACTCATTCTAAGGTTTAGATCCCTTTAAAAAAGTAGTTTCTACAGTGTTCATGCAAAGTTCCAGCTCAGGCTGGGCACTAAAGGCTGAGTCTCAGGACCATCAGAGTGCAAATTGGAGGCAGTCCCAGGTGCACCGACCAGCGGACAACCTCTTTGCTGTGGCAGGAGACATGGAAGGTGGTATTTGGCATGAGCACAAGTATGCAATCTTGGGAGCGATCCACGACATCGTGTGCATCTGTTCCTTCCTTTTCCTCCCATTGGATGATCAATGTCCTTATTTTTCCCTTGATCTGGCTCTCCTGGAAACATCCAGCAGAGCTAATTCAAGCCAGGACTTAGAAGCCCAGGAGAGGGCAATGCCAAGAAGCCAAGATATAGAGACAGGACATAAAAGTTATAAAAATGTGGGGAGTGGGGAACTAGGCAGATACAATGCTTGAGAAACAATTCCCACCTGCACAGATGGTGTTTGTGGCCAAGCTCTCTAGCAAGTGGTGTGGACACAGCTCCCAGGGCACACACTTTATATTAGGAGAGGCAGAGACCTATGAGCCATCACTTCCTCCTTCAGAGACACCCTCTGGTGACCTGTCCCCATGACAGCAATGATGCCAGGCTACTGAGCTCAAATTCTACCTCCCCTTTGAACACTGTCTTATCACTACAGGGGCATCTGTTGCTGCTTCAAACTTCTGGAGTACATCCTGGATATTCTGCTTTTCTGTAAACAACATGATTTAGTTGTTTGTGGCACAAATGATTTCTTAGCCCAAGAAAGAGAAACTATATCTCCTATTCTGTGTTTCTCCTATTTCTTTCTATTACTGCCGAGGGCAAACATAAGAAAGGAATGGGTTTGGTTAAAGTAGAAAAGCATAGCAGGGTGAGTTTGTGGAGACAAAAAATGTAATTTAATGATTCTGGGACCCATGCACATTTGGGGGGAATCCGAGGCGGGGGCAAGTAGGTCAGGCGCTACTGTGTTGCTGGGACATGTTCCTGATTGGTCATAAAAACAAATAAGCTCTGCTCTTCTTCAGTGTCTTCTCCCTCGTAATTCTGATTTTCTGGAACAACCTCCTGACCTGTGCATAGTCTTTGGTTGCATGGATTTACTGTGCTCTATTCTCACCAAGTAACCCAGCTGATTTTCCCTCCCAAGCAAGGCTTCCCATTTGCCAATTATTTGGGAGACAATGGAACCAATTAATTCACTTCAAATCTGTTTAAAATAATCAGTAATTTTAGACAGCAAATTAGACACCATTTTCTCCAAGTAAGAATTTGTGATTGAACTCTCGACTTTTCATTTCATCGGTAAAATCCAGTATTTTAGATTTTTGTTCTTTTGAAAGTATACCATGGATTTAAATATTCTGAAAATGAGAGAGTCTCAAAAAGAAACCATTTGCTTCCCTCGTGATGTCAGTCCATGGCCCTGGATTTTTTTTGTTGTTGTTGTTAGAGAGAGAGGGAGAGAGAGCGAGCACAGGCAGACAGAATGGCAGGCAGAGGCAGAGGGAGAAGCAGTCTCCCTGCCGAGTAAGGAGTCCGATGTGGGACTCGATCCCAGGACGCTGGGATCATGACCTGAGCCGAAGGCGGCTTCTTAACCAACTGAGCCACTCAGGCATCCCCACAGCCCTGGATTTTGTGCGGGTATGGAAAGAGTGCCTTCATCCCATTTACAAAATCTGATGGATCAATTGTGGTTGCCTGGCGCCTGGACTCCACTTGGAGGAGAATGTGGTGATCGGGTAGTCATGTCTGCCAGGAATGGCAGGGGATGGTGTGGAGTGCATAAGAGCTTTGGACAGCGGGTCTCTATTACCAGGGCCTGAAAATGTGTCTTCAATCTGTTTATTTTATGACCAACAGTGCTGACATATTGAATTGTCATGATTTCAAATCTCAATTTTTTCAATGGAGATGTCTTATATAATGACATTTGGCTAAATGTAAAAACAGCAACAGTCGTTAATACCTATTGAGTGACCAGGACATGCCAGGAATTGTTCTAGATGAGTTCCTGTGTCTCGCCATTATGCTATATATAATCAAAGGTATTGATTGTCTCAAGTATTTTTCTAAAACATGAGAGACAGAAAAGGTTCAAGGGAGGTTCTTGCAAAATAAAAGAGAAGCCCTTTTATATCATTATAGGAAGTATAGTTTTTATACTCAAACAATTGACTGAGAATCTTTAAGGAAGGTAATAACTGTGATTATATATTTTTTAGAAAGATTAAAGGGAATTCCAATAAAAATGAGTCAGTAGATTAACACACAGATGAACTCTCATTGCTGTAAATGTGAAGTTCTGATAGATAAATTATGTAAGGGGAAGGCAAAGATGAATAGGCGTGCTCTTAAACAAAATCCACCACGCCATGGGCAGGAGGGGGCAAAGCAGAAAGTGAAGCCAAAGTCATGGGGCTGGTGGTCCCAGGCTGTTCACAGGTTTCCCCATGTGGGGAGCAGGAACTGTGTGTTTTACAAGACTTGACACCAGGGCTGAAGGTAAGACTGTTCATACCTGAAACGAGGCAGAGGGGTTGTTTTCAATGACATCTGAGCCTCTGACTCATATGGAACAAGAGACATGGGGAGCAGGGATGCAAAGATCAGGCTTATGATGAGAGCTGAATGAAGCCCATGCTGTGTCTTCAGTCCCCAACCTCAAAGGGGGTAAGATCTCTGGATCACTGCAAATCCTGGTCCTGATGGAGGGGGCTGGGAGCCTGGGAGTAATAACACCCCATAAAACCCCAGCATACATATGCATATGTGCGCACACACACACACACACCATATCATCATACCACACACACATCATAGCACACACACACACACACACACATATCACACCTAACACCACAGACATCATATCACACACACATGCACACATACGTACATGCATATGCCATATCATCACACCACACATACACACCCCACACACAGACCACACACATATTTCTCTCTCTCACACACACACACAGAACATATCACCACATACACATGCACATGCCCAAACACCATACATCACACACACATACATGCACACACACACCCCCTGTATCACCACATCACACCACATAATACACACAGTTTATAGGTTGAAGATGCTTCTGCTCATGGGAGCCTACAAGTTAAATTTACTAAACTCATAAAGAAATTTCATGCTAAAAATAATAGCAAAATTGATACCAGAGAATTACCTGAGGGTGTAGACATTGAATTTAGAGAAGCTTTTGGCAAAGATTTTAGAATTAGAATGTATAGGAGCCTCAAGAAGATAAATTAAACAATAATATCCATTAAAATAAAAAAAAATGCAACACATGAACCGGCAGGTGTGACATGAGAACAGGCTAACTTAGAAATGCCCGTTAGGGAGAGGGCACCCTGCCAGAGAGACTGGAAGAAGGCAACCCTTTTACAAAGGGACTTTTTAAAAAATAAAGTCTGTTTGCTAGATAACAACTGGGTGTATGCATTTAAACTTGTCCCCTTAGTCCACTGACCAGAAGCCCACTTTGTGTCTGGTATGGAATGCTGTGGAGGATGAAACTCTCCAGGGCTCTGCATGAGTTTTAATGTTTTCAACTGTAAGAAAGAGAAAACCTGGTTAGAAATATCTTTAAACTGTAGGAAAAGTTAGACCACATAACAAGAAGGCCGAGTAGGGAAGCTCCAGAGTTGATGCCTTCTCGGGCTCAGTGATGTCATCAGGGATCAGGTTGCTTCCACCTTTCTGCTGTACCATCCTCAGTGTGTCCTGCCCAAGAGGAACCCCCACCTCGTGACCCCAGCATAGCTGCCATTGCTCCGGGCATTCACAGGTTGGCGTCGACAAGCATACAGGACACCAGAAGGAGGCAAGGGACCATTTCTTCCAGGTCTATTTCTTGTCTAGATTATTTGTGGTTTACCTGGTGGAGCTGGGCATGGGACCCAGCCCCCTCTGAAGACATGGAATGTGAGCATGTCTTCCATGAGCATGTGTGAAGTAAGACACAGCATCAAATATTAGCACAGAAATGCTGGCTAGTAATTACTTCATCATCTCAGATACCACAGGTCCTCATGGCAAGATCCTGGTAATGAAAGCATTGTGGACTGATGTCTCCTCATTCCCTCACCACAATATCCAGAAGATATCAGGCAGCTGGAATATTCTGGCAAGGACCTCACATGTGTGGTTTCTTCAGAGGCCCTATAAAGGAACCACTGGGGACACTCCACATCCTCAAATCTAGCAGCTCATCTCCTGGGTGATGGTTGCCTTTACAAAATACTCCTCTGTATCTTATGACTGAGTTTTATCCTGAATATAAATGTATTTTGTTTTATTTTTGTTATTGTTTTATTTCTGTTTTCTGTTGTCTCCACTTCCCCTCCATTAGTTATACCAGTTCCTGTCCTTTTGTCCTTGACCTCCTCCAACTCACAAACTCTCTGGCGTTTCACTCAGACATAGTTGGGTCTTGCTTTGGGATCTCTTGGGAGGAGCTTTTCTTGTAAGAGACAGATTTGTCCTGTTTTCATCTACTAGTGTAAGGGCCAATTTAGCCAGAGGGAGCCATTTTGTTGTTTATGCCATAAACTTAGATTGACCCTGCCCCTCCCAGAGGAACTTACTTAAAAGCAAGTCTGGGAAACCAGTCCCAGGTAGCAAAGCCCAGATTTAAGGGCGGGTCAGTCCAGGTGGAGACATCCAATCAGTGGGGTGCACATACTGTATCCCTAGCTACCAAGGAGAGTGGGCCCCACCTTTTGGGTGCCAATTCTGACCAAGGTGATAGGCTGGTTCAAATATCTAGTAGGGTAAATTGAAGTTCAATTGGCCACCCGTGTGTGACCTAGCATGACTGTGCAGTTTTCTCTGTGTGTTGCAATCTCATTGGCCACCTGTGTGTGGCCAGGCTCAACTACATGGCCTTTGCTCTATAAAAGTTAGTCTGTGGGGCTGGGAAGGGTCGCCTCTTTGTAAGAGCTGGCCCCAACTGGTCGTTTGATTCTTGATGCTTGGTGTGAAATAAAGCTTTGCTTGACCTTTGCTTTGTATCAGTCTCGTTCCTTTGATTACAGACCTAACACTGGTATATTTATTCATATTCCTGTGATACATTCAAAGTCTTCCTTTGTTTCCTGTATATTTCCATATTTTTTTCTCTTCTCTGCTTTTGGAATTTACTCTGATAATGTTATGGTTCAGTAAGCATATGTTTGATTACTTTGAAGGTTAACTATTATAATGGTAAATGAAGTATATACATTTTAAGAGTATACAGTAGAGTATGGACATAAAACTCTATTTCCTGATTCTTAAAATCTCTTCCTTTTGGTTCAGAACTCAAAAATGGCATTAATGATGTGGTCTTTGACTGAAGACTATGGAAACTAACAGACTGTAAAAATCACATGGTCTTGGAGGCAGACAGACCTCTCTGGCAAGGCTGGTGCAGGTGACCATCTTTTCTGTGGGTCTATTCTGTGAACTGAAGCTAATCTTTATGGTTACCTTTTGAATGTTTTTGATAATTCTAATTTCTACAGAATAGACTTGAAATTAGATGAATTAACCTTTTTAAAAAAATTAGTAGAAGCTTTGAAAAAGCTCAGTAAAGACCTGCTAGCCTAAAGGAAAACACCTCAGATAAATGAAAAAACATCTTTTCGATGCCTCTTGTGAGAGATTACTTTTTGATTCTAAGTTAGAAAAGGGAAAATGCCTGTTTGATTTTAGAAGCCACTAGGGTGCCATTTAATCCAACAGCAATTTTTCATGAAAGACCATAAACATGAGTGTTCCAGAGAACAAAAGGGCAGTGAAACAGCATCACAAGCAGCTCTAGAGACAAGGCAAGGAGGGCATTGAAGGGACATCTTCTCAGGGCGCCTAGGTGGCTCAGTTGGTTGAACGTCCAACACTTGATTTCAGCTCAGATCATGATCTCAAGGTTGTGAGATTGAGCCCCACGTCGGGCTCCACACTTGGCACGGAATCTGCCTGTGATTCCCTCTCTCATTCTCCCTCCACCCTTATCTCCCATCACATCCTCTCTTACCTGCTGCTTACCTACTGTCCATGAATTGTTATAGAAATATAAAATAGTTAAAAATTCATACACAACCATGTATGTGAGTGTAAGTTTTAGTATCTGACACCCTATTATAACTTAGATTCCGCCAAACACACACTTTCAGAAGAAGATCTTTATTATGAAAGAAAAACTGATCAAAAAGGAAAAAATATTTAGATATATAGAACAATTGAATGAGCCCAAGAAATTGTGCTCCAATCAAATAGAAAGAGGGAAACTTCCTGAATTTTGAAAGAGTATAATTTCCAAATTTTGTGAGGAAGTAGTCCTTTTTTCTTATTTTCTGCTATGTAAATCACATTTTGTAGGGCACAGAGCAACTGCTGCATAGATAGTGCGTGGTTTTCTATAAACAGAAAAAATGTGTTTGATGTTCCTCATAATTCAACTGAGATGACGAATTTACAAAATGATGATCTGCTTTTGTGCTGCAATTTAACTCTTGGGAAGACCACTACACTCCAAGTGCTTTGGGTTTTGATGGCGTAGGTTAAAAATTGCAGCTAATGAGGAAGCATTGCTAACATGGGCCTTTGGGTCAGTGGACCCATCAAACAGATCTTGCATTTACTCATGATTCTCTAGCTTGCCCCAGACTGCTGTTCCCTTGGCCACAAGCTTCTCTGTCTTCTGGGCACGATTTTCATTCTGCATGCTTTGCCATGAGCACAAATACAAGTACAGGCTAATTTCTGTCCTTATTCTACAGAAATTTGTAGGATAGATAAAATGTGCACAAAAATAGTAATAGTAGGAGGGATTTCCTATGAGCCCCAAGAGTGCTATTACCCTTTTCACTTATGATGACCCTTGTCTAGATTCAGATCTGGGCACCTATCAGAAGCTGTCACATTACAGCATGGGGAGAGGGATACATACTAGCTAAATATCCCCACACATCCAGGTAAAGGCACCATAATAAAAGATGCCAGAAAGGGGGGGGTGTCTTATACTGCACATTATAATGGTGACAAGGTGAGCTCACCCTACCTGAGATCTTAAACCATTGGCGAGTGATTGAAAAAAAAAAACAACTATAGATCAAGGCCCAAATGATGCCATCCTGAAAATTTGGATTTGTCCTTATTAAAATGTTTACCTTAAAGCCCATACCTTGAGTTCCCTCTTCCTGGGCAGACAGGTAGGTGCAATTGACTAATCACTCTCAGGTAAGCAAAAATGCATAAATGTCAAGGAGACAATAAGAAGCACATCCTGTAAGAATGTTTCCGTGATTTTCAGGAATTCGCTCTTTAAGTTACGCTCTCATTTTCTACTGTCGCGTTCTATACAGATCCTTCCCTTCAAATTTAAGACAAAGAAAGCCCTTATCTCAGTTAATGCATTTCTTTGTGGTTTTCATCTCGAAGATAATTACTTCTAACATTTTTTTCTATGTATACTTCACATTGTTAAGGAGGATGAAGGATGCAGGATTTTATGATAGAGTGTAGTTCTGCTTTTAGGCACATTTTCTTCCTTGTATGAGAAGACCCGGTTCTCGGCCTCACTAGACTCACTGTGTTCATGTCCTGTTCTGGCCGCTCACATGAGTTGTCAGAGGGATGACTGTCTTCTGGAAAGAATCAGTTTGGAAAAAGAGTTCTTTTGGAGGTGGCCTCCACAGCTGAAAACAAGTAGGGAAGTCTGCTTTTCAGTGTAAATGAAGAGAAGTTCAGAATGGAGGCAAGTGCCTCAACCCCAGGGAACAGGGTATTTTGTGGGAAATCCCCAGAAAATGGGTCTTCCCATTTTGTGAACAGACAAAACTTCTGGGGTTACAGGATTTGCCGGAGCTTGCAAACTTAAAAGCACTGGGCCCTCACACAGAATGAGGAATGACGTTGTGTGTCAGCAGAGACGCTTATGGAACAGCAACAAAAAAGCTTCCTAAAAGCCACATTTGACAGAAAACAAAGATGTGTCTAGATATCAAGGCTCTTGGGATGAGGTTGGTGACGCTTGGGTACACTGGCTCTCATAGACACAGAGCCCTGTCATGGGTTTGGGGGCTTTCAGAGAAGCCCAGGCTCGCATCGGTTGTGTGGTTCATCTGTTCCCAGGTCTTTACATTTGCTTGGGGAAGCTTGTGCCCAGGGATATGAGATTCCAAACCAATTCCTTGTTTCCAGCAGGAAAATCTTTCAGGGCAACTTAGGTGGACAAACGAATCTTGTTTTAGGGTAGCAGCTTGCTCGTTCCCCAAACTGTTTTCTTATCAGAAAAGGGTTTCTTGGGCCACCTGGGTGGCTCAGTGGGTTAAAGCCTCTGCCCTGCATCAGGGCTCCTCCTCTCTTTCTGCCTACTTGTGATCTCTGTCTGTCAAATAAATAAATAAAATCTTAAAAAAAAAGAAAAAGGTTTCTTTAGGAAGACTTGCTCCAAAATCTTCACCTCACTATTTCCACCAAGCCTACAACTCCGAGAGTACATGGTCCTGACAAAGCTTCTGTGAGCCCCTTGGCTGGGGATGTGAAGCCCATGAAGTCCTTCTGAGGTGTTATTAAGATGTCAAGGTGCCATGCTTCCCCAAGGCCGCTGACCTTCTCAATGCCTAGGTTTTTCTTCGGTGTCCCTTAAAGGGCAATGGTGGGCAAACCACACAGCATCACAAAATATTGTGGTGATGCTTTTGTTACAGAAGCAGTGCTCAGGAGGCTGCTTTTGGCAAACTCCACAAACACAAACCCACCCTAAACAAACCACTGACATCCTCCCCAGGGGCTCTGTGGCAATCATTAGAGAGCAGGACCCGCTTTCAGGTCCCTACCATCTCAGAGGAACAAAGATGAAGTCATTGCATCTGAAGGTACAGTAAGTGGGAGCGGGAAGAGAGAGATGAGCAGACATGAGGAAAGGGGAAAGTGAGATCAGGTCGTGTCAGGGCTCACTTTCTCCAAATGAGAGGCTGCAGAAGTAAATCTCTCTCCTTCCTTCTCCCTTTCTCTCCCTTCCAAGTTCCAGCCCCATCAGTGGGGCAGAGAGACGCAGATGGCCAGTGTTTACACAGAGGAGACTGGAATGGGGATATTTGAACAGAGAGGCTGGGTAGAGCTGGAAAAGCAGAAGTTTGCAGTGTAGAGAGTAATGTGAAAGTCCAGCAGCCCACCACAGACATAAACGAGACCACTGGGTGGTGTGTCACCGAATCAGACCCTAACCCTAGTGGTCGGTGGCAGTTTGTTCCTGTTTTCTTTCCACAGTTTTGTCTTGGTCACTCTCCCACATTTGTCCCCTGTCCTCGTGTCATCTGTCAGCCCTGTCACTAAGAGGACCGCCCCAGTTGTCGGCACCCCACCCCTGTCAGAATCACCTGGTCTTTCTTCTTCATTTGTCCTTTTGTACTGGAGTAACTTGCATCCTGGTACAGCGACTGTCACCACCTGCAGAAGTGAGACCTTCCTTGATAATAGTCGTGCTGAAGTACACTTAATTAACACACTGAGAGAAGTTATTCTTCTTCCAATAATTAAAAAGAGAGTCTATCAACACTGATTATTTCCATAACTCCAATTTATTACATTTCTTGAAAAATCAAATAAAAATTCATCATATGAAATAACAATTCCTTTTCTTGGTAACAAAGATCCATTTTTCTTACTAATTAGTGTCTTAATTCTCTCCAGGCTGCAAGGAACATATTTGAGCATTTAAAAAAAAATCTTGCCTGTGCAGATTGTACTATAGAAAGCATATGCCTACATAAGAAGTGGTAAACAAAACTCATTTTAAAGTAGAAGTCAGCAGTAGCTGGAGAATTTGCATGACGGCTGATTTCCTGTCAGTCTACTCCACAGGACTTTTCATTTCTTGATTTTTTTAAAAGACTTTATTTATTTATTTGACAGAGGGAGAAAGAGAGCACAAGCAGGGAGAGCAGCAGGCAGCAGGCAGAGGCAGAGGCAGGCTCAGCAGGCAGGGAGCCCAGTGTGAGACTCGATCCCAGGACCCTGGGATCATAACCTGAGCCAAGGGGAGATGCCTAATGACTAAGCCACCCAGGTGTCCTTTCATTTCTTGATGTCTTTTTCTCCAGTTCCTTTAAATGCTGCAAACCAGCTTCAGATCCTTTACATTTTACTAGTCTGCCACAAAATATAGAATGCCATGCCAAATATGTTTGGATATATTTCTGTCATTTTTTACATAAATATATATGACAGCTTTATTCATAATTGTGAAAAACTGGGGGAAAAAGAAATGTCTTTCAATGCATAAGTGGACAAACGCTCGTATGCCCATCTAAAGGAATACTACATAGCCATGAAAAGGAACAGACTAAATTCACATTGAGTCTTGAAAGAAGAGTCTTGAGAAGACTATGTATTATAGAAATTCAGTCATAGACATTTTGGAAATTCACTCATAGACATTTTGGAAAAGTGGACAGCTGGGAACTTAGTGGTTGATGAGGGTGGGGGTGGGGAGAGGAGATTACTGTAAAGGGCGACTGGTGGCAATTTTGGGGTCAAGTTTTTGATTAAACTGTTGTCCATGATAATCTTGATGGCGGATATACTACTCAATGTACTTGTCCAGAGGCTTAGATCTCAGCACCACAAAGACTAAATTGTGTTTTCTGCTCCTTCATGCTCCTTTCCTGAATTCGTTGCCTTCCATCTTGGCTGTCAGATGGATGGCAACATTCTTGGGCAGCGACATTCATTAACAAGGCAACAGGATTCTTTGGATGGAAAGGTCTTGCAATACCTTCCAGGTGTTGACCATTCTGTTTGTTGCAATAAAAAGAAGTTAATTTTTTGAGAAAGATATACAAGCACATTGTTAGTTGAGAAAAGTAATTTCTCTGGAGTAGGTACTTAGAAATGGGATTGTTGTGGAGTACTATATGCTCATTTTCCGTGTCAGTAGGCATCGGTCATTTGACTCCAAAGGGGTCAGTATATGACAGTTTCCGTTTCTTTATGATCCAAACAAACCTGATATTATCAGACTTTAAAAATCATGCTCACTTTCTGAATGAAACATGATAATACATGGTTTTAGTTTGGATTTTCCTGATTGTTGGTAATATAGAATATATTTGTCATATAGGCATTAAGATAATTTTCTATTTTACCTGTTGCTGTTTGCTTCCCCACCCCCTCACCATGATCACTTACAGTTTTACATATATTCTGGATATTGCTCCCAGTTTAGCGATGAAGAAAATAAAACTAAGTGTGGTTTTAATTATCATGCCTGAAGTTACATGACTGATGATTTCCAAGGCACTGTTTGTAGCCAAGTGTTTCTGCACATAAGGATTTACTGTAACAGAGCTCATCTCCTTGAGTAGCTCTATTAAAACCTGTGTCAGCTTCTTTCGTTTTATACACTATCAACAGGATGACATTATAGGATGATGATCTTACTTTCTTCCTTTCATGCTTTTTCATGGAAATTGTGCATTTTTATGTTACACTAATGCCAACAAACCATGTATTATCTGATTGAGTATACTCCACTGTTAAAACACTTCAAAGTCTGCCCAGAATTTGAATACAAAGTTTCAATCAGCAAGTATTTTGCCAGTGCTAAATTATTCATATGCTCGTAAAGGAAAAAGGAGGTGTTACACTAACAAAAATAATAGGAACACGGGAATTCCTGTAACCAGTGGCACACTCTAGAAAACAGAATCTTCTTGTAAAACTATCGGGAGACACTTTGTTCAAGTTTCTGGTAGCAGTTTCCATCTTGGGACGTTGTTCACACACTGCCCTGCATTATGACATGTGCTGACAGCTGAGGATCCTGCTTCACCAATAACTAGACCCACGATCGAACACCTGTCTCCTGATTTCAGGTCTTCCGATACTTCAGAGGCTCATGAGAGCTATTTTGCCTGTTAGCTCTGACTGGTTTTCCCTAAAGGATGTGTATTCGTTTGCAAAGGGCTGCTGCAACAGAGTAGCCTAGAAATTCAGTGTCTCCCAGTTTTGGAGCCTGGAAGTCTGAGGTCAGGGTGTCTGACCACGGAGTTGGCTCCTTGAGAATCTGTGCCAGCTTCTGTCCCCCACTTCCTAGGGGTTTGCTTCAGCATCCTTGCCTTCCAGATACTTCACTCTGATCTTTACTTTCAGTTTCACGTGGTGGTCGCCCAGGCATGTCTCCAGTCCAAACATCCTCTTTTTACAAGGGCAGTCATATGGGATTAGGGGTCGCCTTAATGACCTCCCTTGACTTGATCATCTGCAAAGATCCAAATGAGGTCACATTCATGGGCACTAAGTTCAGGCTTTAACATCCTTGTGGGGGAGATCCACAGTCCCAAGGTTTTCCTCCAGTATTATAAAGTTCTTCCTTGCTAATTGTTCCAGTTACTATATCCATTGCCTATGTTAATCTGAATCTGTTTTCTGGGGTGTCTGGGGGCTTTAGTCAGTGAAGCATCTGCCTCTGGCTCAGGTCAGGATCTCAGGGTCCTGGAATCAAGCCCCCTGTTGCAGAGCCTGCTTCTCTCTCTGCCTCTGCTCCTCCCCTAGCTTGTGCATGCACGCTCTCTCTCTCTTAAATAAATAAAGAAAATCTTGAAAAAAATCTGTTTTCTTTTATCTTTTCCCTTCTTTTTTTGTGGTTTTGTTAATTCTCATTAATGACTTTCCTAAAAGCAATTCTCCATCTTTATCTCCTAAATCGGCCAGACAATCTGCTCTTATGATGCATAATTTTCTTGCTTCTTTTAATGACATTTCATTTTCATAAACTCTGGATATCTCCCATCAGACCCTGCCTCTCATCCTCGCTGCTTTATTTTGTTTTATCTTGTCTCATCATACTAGGTTGCGACCATTATCTGAGCATAGTGATGCTCCAAACACAGAAGTACACTAGACATGCTTCAAAATTGCAAGACTTTGCATTAAAGAATGGGACCCATTAGAGCCGTGGAGTGCTTTCCTTCTGGATCCACATGGCAGTTTCGATGGTTTAGCGGGAACCATTTTAAAGTCCCGAGAAGATTCGTGTATGCACACATGTGACATTCTGCAGTCTGTGCTATTTCTCCAAGAACGTTTGGATTGGTGGATTCTCTGTGCATTGCCCAGGGCCACCCCACTTCCATGCCCAGCCCAATCCCACCATTGGGAGCTAGCCTCGATGGGGGTTCACCCAGCCTCTGGGACCTCAGTCAGCCAGTGGGAGGTGCTGGGGATCAGGAGGGCAGGAGCAGGAAGCAGGATACTCACTCCCTGCCCTCTAGTCCTTTCTTGTATGCAGCTGGCTGTGGCTGGAGGGGCAGAGACCCTTGCACTGCAGGTTCTGGTCCAGCTCCCAGAACACATCCCGTCTCCAGCCCCTTCAGACCTGGAGGTGAGCCGTCTGCTTGCTGGTGCAAGTCCCTGTGTGCCCACACCCCTCAGGGTCCTCTTCACCCTTGTGAGGCCTCCCCTCTTCAGCGAGCACATTGTGCATGCCGTCTGTTACAGTTTGAATCCAGGCCTCCTTTCTCTGTGAACCTTGGAAAGGCCGCAGGTGCCAGTCTCCTAGAACATGCTGGGCTTTCAGACACGGGCTGCTATAAGCTTTTCTAGAACTTTTGAGTTTAATCTCGAACTTTAATCGATACCAGTGGAGTGAGGGAGGCTTGGGATGAATGTTTTTATTATATTCCCCAATTCAATTACATTCATGATAATATTTCCATTTTAGAACAATTTTATCTTTATCAATTATAAAAATGCCTCTAGGATTCACTCACTTGATATATTAATGTAATTTCCCCCAACTCTGTAAGAAAATGAAATCACTATGCTTTGAATCCCGTCCCCAGGGGGAGGGTCTTTCCACAAAGACGTCCATTTGTCAGAAGTGTACCCTATGTGCAAAGACACAAAGTAAGCTGGACTGTGGCATATGTCATTCCTCTGCTGTTATTTATGACTGGTGGGTTTGGATGACTCTGAATTGTTCAGCTCTCTGCTTGGGGCAGCCCAAAAGAAATCTCAAAAAACCCCAGTTCCCCTCTACTTATTTAAAGGAGTCTCCAAACAGTGAACACAAGATTGGTCACTTTGGTGACTCTGACATGTTACTATGGACCCCATGGCCTATTGTGCATCTGGTTCACTTCAAGAAAATTAAAAGAGTTTATGTTTGGATGCTCAGAAGAGAATGCTTTAGTAAGAAATAAAGAGGACAGAGGAGGTGCACAATGGAGCTCAGTCCATGGTAAATCCCAGCCAGCTCCTGGGCACGCCAGCTGTGCCCTATTGACCCAGCGGCTTCTGAAGGCTGCCCCAGGGCAGCCCCCTGACCTGGTCCTCAGGGAAACGAACAAGAAGGAGGACGTGAGAGGTTTCTCACAAAATGAAGCCTGTTCAATTAGAAAGGCCTGTCCTTCATCCTGAGATTATGTCCTTCTTAGACTTCGCATTAAAATTCACCTTCTTTCAAGACGTCAAAGTCGTAAAGACAGCTTCATATTTTATACTGTGTTTTGTTTTAAATATGTTTATGTCTTTCTTTGGCCAAAGCAAACAAACCAAACAAACAAACAAAAAGATAAAAAAAAAAAAGAAAAGAAAAAAAAATCACATCTTACTTTGGGAGGTGTTGGTGGACTGGGTCCTTGTGGTTCCCAGGGACAGAGGGGTGGAGAGCAGGGTCTGCTTCAGCGGGCCGCCAGCATGCGCTGACTGGCCTGGGCCCCTCTCGTGGACTTACAGCTGGCATTGTGTGGTTATAACCGAAGTTTATATTCCTCACCAGGAATGCAGAAGGGGCCTGCAGTTCCTGCCGCTGACCGGCCAGCTGAAGAGGCCACTATCACAAACAAGGGGAGGGGGACAAGGAGGGATGGCTGTGTCTGTGATGGCCAGGCCTCTAGGGTTCCTGCAGGAGTGCTTCCTCTATGGAGCTGCTGGTGACATCAGTGACCAGAGAAGACCAGGAAAGTCTGACATTGCTGGAAGACTCGGAAACACGAATCAATGAACGTTCTGGGGGCTGTGAGCTGTGGTCCTGGCACCCACAATGCGCTGAGGAAACTGCCAGGGGCCATGGGTCACAGGTTGTGAAGCATACTCGGTACTCAGCATTTCCTTCTGCTCATCATGGCACAGTGTATGTAAGTATGTGGAAGCAGTACACACGTGGGAAGGGCCTTTCATTCCTGATAAGGGGAGCAATCCATCCCAGTTCTGGAGCTCCATTCTGCAGAGCAAGGCCTGCAGACGTGCTGACTCCTGTGGTTCTGGGAGAGCCCATCCCTGCCTACGCAGCACCCTGCCAGCCCTGCAAGCACCCCAAAGGCAGGGCCTTTTCCACGGGCCTTTACTGTGGCACAAAGCCTTTTCCACACATCGAGGCTGGAGGCACTCCCGAGCCCATCGCAGACGGGGAACACATTCTGCAGTCCATTGGGGCAGTGTGGACCTCAGGCAGGGGCGCTCAATGCTTTTTCACTGGCACTCACCCTGGGGATCTCGCTGTCACCACTGGTGACAGTAATTCACTGAGTGCAAGCCCTGGGCAGAGGTAATGGTTAAGGGAACAACTTTATTACATCGCCAGATGCTGTCCTGTCCATGGTAGCCAGATCAAGTGAATTACCATGTCCGTGGCTATCAGACATGTGAAAAAATGTTTATCATCACTGGCCATCAGGGAGATTCAAATCAAAACCACATTGAGATATCACCTTACACCAGTTAGAATGGCTAAAATCAACAATATAGCAAACAACATGTGTTGGAGGGGATGTGGAGAAAGCAGAACCCTCTTACACTGGTGGTGGGAATGCAAGTTGGTGCAGCCTCTTTGGAAAACAGTGTGGAGATTCCTCAAGAAATTAAAAATAGAGCTTCCCTCTGACCCTGCCATTGCACTACTGGGTATTTACCCCAAAGATACAGATGTAGTGAAAAGAAGGGCCATCTGTACCCCAATGTTTATAGCAGCAATGGCCACGGTTGCCAAACTGTGGAAAGAACCAAGATGCCCTTCAATGGAAGAATGGATAGGGAAGATGTGGTCCATATACACTATGGAGTATTATGCCTCCATCAGAAAGGATGAATACCCAACTTTTGTAGCAAAATGGACGGTACTGGAGGAGATTATGCTGAGTGAAATAAGTCAAGCAAAGACAGTCAATTATCATATGGTTTCACTTACTTGTGGAGCATAACAAATAACATGGGAGGACTTTAGGAGAACAAAAGGAGAAGTGAGTTGGGGGAAATCGAAGGGGGAGATGAACCATGAGACTGTGGACTCTGAGAAACAAACTTAGGGGTTTGGAGGGGAAGGGGGTATGGGGGGGGTGGGAGAGCCTGGTGGTGGGTATTGAGGAGGGCACAGATTGCATGGCACTGGGTGTTATATGGAAGCAAATGAGTCATGGAACTCTACATCAAAAACTAATGTCACACTATATGGTGACATAACATAAGAAAAACAACAACAAAAAAGAATTACCATGTTCACAGGCCACAGGTGTGGAACCTGTCAGAGGAGTTGGGTGGGTGACCTGTCCTGAGTCACTTAGCTACAGAGCCCCAGAACTCAAACCTGTATGGCCCTAAGCTCTCTTGATTTGCAGACACTGCTGTCACAGGCCCAGCTCCCCACTGGTGCACATAAACAGCCCCCCAGCTGACTCTTCAAGTGCCCAATGCAGTCCAGCCCTCTCCGTCCTACACAGCCAAGCCCACGTGTCCCTGGGGCCCCCACTGACAGGTGGTGTCTCGGCCTTTCTGCAGGAGCTGCTCAGATGCCCACTTGGGAGGTCAGATTTTTTGCCATTCTCTTGTCCTCTCAGACAATGCTCACTTCTCTGTGGAGTGCCCAGACCCCATTTCTAGGGGAGAGTGCTGAAACTTTGAAGCTGGAAGAGGTGTGATTTTCTTTCTGCAAAACAAACAATCTCCATTGTCACAGTCAAAGGTACTGATGAGCATGGAGAAACAGGAGATTGCATTTCAAGGGCCAGGATACCGAGACTACCTAATCATTAATGCCATCAGTGAGAGGTCCCCATGTGCACATTGAAGCAGGGGATGACTTCCAGGGGTCCTGGGGAGATCCATGAACATAGCACCCACTGGCGCCCACTCTGTGCATGTGCTCCGGGGGCTTGCACAGCAGGGAGTTTGCAGAGAGGGACTCCCGTGTCTCTGCGATTGGGCCCCACGTTGTGTGGTCAAACTCTGTGCTCAGCGAGGAGTCTCTCTGTCCCTCTCCCTCTGCTCCCCACCGTGGGTGCACTCGCTTGCTCTCTCTCAAATAGATAAACATAAAATCTTTATAAATAAAAGGGTAAGCAGCTCCCTCATTTTTACTTTGTAAGCCATCCCAAACCACCAAGTTCCTGAGCTTCATAAATGTTTCAAATCCGAAAACTCCCAGCGGAGAGGTGAATGGTTCTTGTAAGCACAATGAACTCTTACTAAACGCTAGTTGATCTGCCTTTAATTTTTACTGTTTCTGGATTTTTGACATTCATAATTTTGTGAAGAATATTTTGCAAAAGCACATAGTCAGTTGGAGCCGAGGGTTGAAATTCTTTGATATCTACAGGGAAATTATAAAAAGGGATCAAAATGTTTGCATTCTTCATATCTGCATCTTTCATTTTCATTTCATTCATGATTTTTTTGGTAATTTCGACAAGAGAAAGATACCAGAATTTATACTTTGTTCATACTCATGGCTATTACCACAGCTCAGTGACTTAGTAAATAGCACTAATTTTATTCTATTAAATACACAGAGGTTTAATAACTGTAGTTGTGATTTTAAAGATACTGCTCTTCATAGGTGTTTTCTACCATTGTTGAAGATGTCTTTAATTAATTGAGTTTTGTTTTTTTTCCCACTCAAGTCAGTTCCTGAATGATGGCCTAAACTTCATTGTAATTGTTAGTAATTCCACAAAAATTGTCTTCACCTTTCTTCATAGTAGAAGTGACCCAGGAAGAAATCAGAGTAGGTATGGTGTTTATCCCAGACATTAGATATAGAGACAGTGTGCAGGTCTTCAGATTAAAAAAAAACAACGTAAGTCCCAATTGGGGTCACTTAAACCAAGTTTGTAAACTCATGCTTAATACATAATCCAACTCCAATTTCAACCTCCCCCAGAAACTTTGTCTTAGCAGATCGATCAGGAACTTTCCAGTGAGCCTGCCATGTTGCCCCTCTCCATGCCCCAAAGAAACATGATGTCATCTCATGATAAGACCCACTGCCTTTTCTCTAGGAAGCAGCCTCACCCAGAACATTTTTTTAGTTTTGCTAGTAACTTTCTTGCCCCTGCCCTCCATCTATAAAAACCCTTCTGTGGCTACAGTTCCTTGGAGGGCCTTCTCAACTTGTGGATGGGGTTCACGAATCATTTACTACACAGCCCATTAGACCTTCAACTTTTTTCAGTTGAATTTTGCTATTTAACAGGGTGCTTATAATGACTAATCATAGAGGTTAAGCTGTACATGTTGGGGTCTGCTATCAAAGGAATGAGACTGAGACAAAGTGAAAGTTATGCAAAGCCTTATTCTATGCCAAGCATTAGAAGTCAGACTGGCCAGGGCCACCTCTGAAGACAGCGACCCCCTCCCGATCTCACAGGCTGGTTTTATAGGGTATAACTGCAGACCCAAGGTACGTGGCTTCTATTGTTAAGGCGTTTACTCCTGGAATAGATACCCAGAACCGTACCAGGAACTATGGGGGCGTTTATTCCTGGAATGAAGTCCATGGATGTAAACAACAATATGGCTACTTAGGCAATATGGAGTTGGTCTGGCTAAACAGGCCCTAATAGTTAAACAGGTTTTAACATTAAATAGGCCTTAACAGTACATACAGCTTGTTTGTTAAAAACACAGGAACAACCTGCAGAATAGAATTCCATTCACATGGAAGGCATGTACTGAATATGGTGAAGTAGTTGGCCTGATTTTTTAATTAATTATTTTTATTTTTTTATTTTTAATTTTTAAAAATTTATTTATTTAATTTTAATTTTTTAAATTTCTTTTCAGCATAACAGTATTCATTGTTTTTGCACCACACCCAGTACTCCATGCAATATGTGCCCTCCTTAATACCCACCACCTTGTTCCCCCAACCTCCCACCTCCCACTCCTTCAAGACCCTCAGGTGGTTTTTCAGAGTCTATAGTCTCTCTAGGTTCACCTCCCCTTCCAATTTCCTTCAACTCCCTTCTCCTCTCTAACTCCCCATGTCCTCCATGTTATTTGTTATGCTTCACAAATAAGTGAAACCATATGACAATGGACTCTCTCTGCTTGACTTATTTCACTCAGCATAATCTCCTCCAGTCCTGTCCATGTTGCTACAAAAGTTGGGTATTCATCCTTTCTGATGGAGGCATAATACTCCATAGTGTATACAGACCACATCTTCCCTATCCATTCTTCCATTGAAGGGCATCTTGGTTCTTTAGACAGTTTGGCAACCGTGGCCATTGCTGCTATAAACATTGGGGTACAGATGGCCCTTCTTTTCACTACATCTGTATCTTTGGGGTAAATACCCAGTAGTGCAATGGCAGGGTCAGAGGGAAGCTCTATTTTTAATTTCTTGAGGAATCTCCACACTGTTTTCCAAAGTGGCTGCACTAACTTGCATTTCCACCACCAGTGTAAGAGGGTTCTGCTTTCTCCACATCCTCTCCAACATATGTTGTTTCCTGTCTTGCTAATTTTGGTCATTCTAACAGGCATAAGGTGGTATCCCAATGTGGTTTTAATTTGAATCTCCCTGATGGCTAGTGATGATGAACATTTTTTCATGTGTCTGATAGCCATTTGTATGTCTTTATTGGAGAAGTGTCTGTTCATATCTTTTGCCCATTTTTTGATATGATTATCTGTTTTGTGTGTGTTGAGTCTGAGGAGTTCTTTATAGATCCTGGATATCAACCTTTTCTTTGTACTGTCATTTGCAAATATCTTCTCCTATTTCCTGGGTTGCCTCTTTGTTTTCTTGACTGTTTCCTTTGCCGAGCAGAAGCTTTTGATCTTGAAGAAGTCCCAAAAGTTCATTTTTGCTTTTCTTTCCTTTGCCTTTGGAGACATATCTTGAAAGAAGTTTCTGTGGCTGATTATCGAAGAGGTTACTGTCTATGTTCTCCTCTAGGCTTCTGATAGATTCCTGTCTCACATTGAGGTCTCTTATCCATTTTGAGTTTATCTTTGTGTACAATGTAAGAGAATTGTCGAGTTTCATTTTTCTACATATAGCTGTCCAATTGTCCCAGCACCATTTATTGAAGAGACTGTCTTTTTTCTACTGTATATTTTTTCCTGCTTTGTCGAAGATTATTTGCCCATAGAGTTGAGGGTCCATATCTGGGCTCTCTACTCTGTTCCACTGGTCTATGTGTCTGTTTTGATGCCAGTACCATGCTGTCTTGGCGATTGCAGCTCTGTAATAAAGCTTGAAATCAGGTAACGTGATGCCGCCAGTTTTATTTTTGTTTTTCAACATTTCCTTAGCAATTCAGGGTCTCTTCTGATTCCATACAAATTTTAGGATTATTTGCTCCAGCTCTTTGAAAAGACTCCACCTCGAAACTACTAGAACTCATACAGCAATTCAGTTATGTGTCAGGATACGAAGTCAATTTACAGAAATCAGTGGCTTTCTTATACACTAACAATGAAAATACAGAAAGGGAAATTAGAGAATTGATTCCGTTTACTATAGCATGAAGAACCATAAGATACCTGGGAATAAATCTAACCAAAGAGGTAAAGGATCTGTACTCGAGGAACTACAGAACAGTCATGAAATAAATTGAAGAAGACACAAAAAGTGGAAGACCATTCCATGCTCTTGGATCGGAAGAATAAGCATTGTTAAAATGTCTATACTGCCTAGAGCAATCTATACTTTTAATGCCATTCTGATCAAAATTCCACCGGTATTTTTAATTAATTTTTTAATTTATAGCTATCTATCTGTCTATTTAACTTGTTTATTTTAGAGAGGGAGGAAGCATGAGCAAGTGCATGCAGGGGGAGAGGGGGAGAGAAACTTTGGCAGACACCATGCTGGGAACAGAGCCCAATGCAGGGCTCTCAATCTCATGACCCCAAGATCATGACCTGGGCAGAAATCAAGAGTCAGGCCCTTAACCCATGGAGCCACCCAGGTGCCTCTGGCCTGATTTTTAAGGTCTCTGTCTAGTCCGTCTCCTTCACAGCTACCCTCACTGCCCACTGCCTCATTGTACATGGTCTCTTTGCTCTGAAGGTCGGCATATGTTGTGCTATGATTTTGAAATTCACTTCTCAGAGAATACCTCTTCTGGGGAAGGATCTAGGAAACATGTTTCATGGAACACAGATTGTAGATTTAACTGTAGTGTGTTGTACAGATCTGTTTGAGGCCTCTAATACTCAATTAAGGTGAAATTCTGTGATCTGCTCCTGGACCTGAAGGCTCTGTCCTCTCTGAGTCCTTGTGGAGCACAGAGCCCACCGCAGGGCCCAATCCCAGACACATGGGAGGCACCGAGTCTGGTCCAGCAGGACCATCAGGCCAGTGGCCATCCATGGAAGACACACAGGGACAGATGTTACTGACGGTGACCCAGGAACCGAGGATAGAGTCTGGAGGACACTGAGGACATAATGGAAAAAGCAGTGCTTGTCACAGGCCCCATTTCTCTAAAAGGGTTAACAAGAGTCCTTGCGGGGGAATCTTTGAAGCCACTGAGCTTCTGTGAAAAGGAGTCGGGAACTGAAGTATGGTGTGGAGTGGCATCAGTGAGAAGGATAAAGAAAGGTTCTGTTGACTGACACAGGTTGCAGTAATGCATCAAAAACCCTGAAGAGGAATGCCTGGCGGCTCAGCTGGTGAAGCATCTGCCTTCGGCTGGGCTCCTGACTGCAGAGTCCTGGAATCGTGCCCTGTGTCAGGCTCCCTGCTGAATCACCCCCTTCTTCTCTCTGTCTCCCATTTGTACCCTCTCTTGCTAGTCCTCTCTCTCTCTGTCTCAAATAAATAAAATCTTTACAAAACCAAAACAAAACCTAAGAAACCAGAAACTCTGTGGAGTAAATGAGAAAACCCCCCAGCAATCCCCAAGTCTCCGTGCCCCATGGGAACAGGACCCCAGAGTGCTCTGTCTCTTAGGGCTGTCTGCAGCCGCACTCGTTGTGTGGCCTGCTCCCCAGCTCCCTAGAACGTCAGGGCGCCGGCAGCAGCCACATGCCCACTGACTCTTCTTTAGGACTGAGCTGCCTTGTGGACATGGAGAGAAAGCCAGTGATGGCCCTGTGGCATCAGGAAAAGATTGTTCATGACATTATCAGGCAGACAGCCTGCAGATGGGGTTTAGGGTTGGGCTCAAGTCCAAACACAACAAGGAAAATGAGGATTTACAGCCAGGGATGGGGTGGGGGAGATCGAGTAGATGGGGGGTCAGTAAGAGGAAAGGTTCTGGCAAAACTTTCCTACCAGGATTCCTGCTGAGGGCAGGCCTGGGAGAGAAGGCATCCCTGGGGGATAGTGGAGGATTTGGAACCTACTCAGAGAACAGGGGCCCAGGGTGATGCAGCCAAACTTCTGGCAGGGTTCTTGCCAGAATGTGACTCCCTAAGGGAAGACCCAGGAGGCACAACCCACAAAAGAAACAATTGGTAAGCCAGAAATCATAAAAATTAAGAACTTTTGCTCTTAAAAAGAAAGGTCAAGGGAATGAGAAGACAAGACACAGACTGTCAACAAGGTCTGCAAGGGACACATCTCACTGGACTGTCACCCAGAAGACACAGAGAACCAAGGTAGCAAGCTGATTCAAAATGGGCAGAAGATCTGGACATGGCCGCAAAGAAGTTCACGGGTGGCCAGTAAGCTATGAGGACACCCTCACAATGACATGTTAGTAAAAAACTGTACATTAAAACAACCGTGGGACACCATTACACACTAGGAGAATGGCCCAAATCCAGATCTCTGACAACACCAACTGCTGATGAGGCTATGGAGCAACTCTGCGGGGCAGTGTGGCTGTGGAGAACACAAGTGCCTGACTCGGGCTCTCCTGCTTCCCACAGGGAAGGACGTCGGGTGGGAGCGGGCCAGGCTGAGGGAGGGCTTTCTGGCACACCTGAGGCGTGGAGGAGTGCCTCTGTGTGGGAAAAGCAGCAACACACATGGCCAGGGGCTCGATTCCGAAGACCGATTCTGCTCCTGGGAAGGATTATGAATCTGACCCACCTCACAGAGGCAGCAGCAGCTGGGAAATCCTCTGGATCTGGAGGTTCCCCATGGTGGGAGCACCACAGAAAGTGGAATCCTGTGTATTTGCGGACACTTCCAGAAGTTTCTGGCAATAAAGTAAAAGTGTATGAAATAGAATACTATGGTGACTGATCAAGAGAAATGCTCTTAAGGGTGAACACTGGAGACCGAGTGCATTTTTTTCTCCTGCCTTTTGGGGAAAGATCTTTACCCTGTGGAGTAATAAAAGTTATCACCTAATTGCCACCCTTCATGTTTTGTCCTCAAACATCTGACTTATTGAAGTCAGTGTGAGACCTGTTTTAAATATAAATTATTTTCACAAACAAGCTTGTAATGTGTCCTGGAGATCATGGAGAGAGGCTGTTGGATTAAACTCACTTCATTTCCAGCAAAATGGGGATCTGTGTTTATTATTTTCTCTGTTATGTTTAGTTTTTGATTTCTGTTTCTGTTTGGTATCTACGAATGGTGAAACATTCATAAGATTTACAGGAGGTGAATCTTCTTAGAAATAAAATACAGGGAGCCATAAAGTGTGGAAGTATTCACAGTATTTTTCTAATAGATTGAACCCCCTTAACTGTTTCTTCTAGGGTGAAGGTACAAGATTGTGTGGTAGAAATGGTACCCGCAAATCACTGGAGGCTTCCTATGACAGGTGTGCATGCCATGACCGACGGGAATGTTGCTTTAATGTGCATTACTAGTTAATTGAAGTTTTACAGTTTACTCAGCTATGAATTGCTAGTGAAGGAAGCACATTCACATGTCATGGGTCTAAACTATTATGGATGTTTTTCTGTGTTTGCAGACTTTGTGGCCAAAGACTGAATAATGATCCCTCCATTAAATATGATTAAGAGACAACTAGAAAAGGGTGTACTGCTCTTTGTAAAGCATTTTCTGGACGAAAATCTTCCTAACTGGTCCCACTTTGATCAGTAACCTGTTCTGCATAAGTTGCTCTTAAAAATAAATACTATCAAGTATTATAAGACATCCACGACCATATTTCATCATTTTGTGATTCAGTGATGTAAGGGAGTCAGGCAGAAAAATAGTTACAGATTTGTAACTTATGGAGGATAGATGGGTATTTCTTGTTGAAATACACAGGCCAAAAAACGTTCATGTTAGCTCTGCTTCTCCCTGTGAAGACAGACTCTGTCATCCCGATGGATAACCTGAGAGACTTAACCAGGAACACATGCTTGGCAGCTGTCATTAAACAAGTAATTTTAACAAGGCAAGAAAAGCGAGTTGCTTACAAGCAACAAGAAATATGCATATACTCTCATTAAAATGCTCCCTTTGGAAAGTGTTAATTCTATAAGGAAGGATTTTGATGATCATGTCTTTATCACTGTACTTTATTAATGGATGCTTTCTTTCATTTATATATGAAGATGTCCCTTCTAGTAATTAGGTCTTGTGCATGTCTTGCAGACTAAATGATATATTTTGTAAGTTTTCTATTTGAAACAATGTGTCCTTTTTTAGCTCCATAATGAATACAAAGTGGAGCCTGATTGCCTGAGTCTTGCAAAGTGTGCATTTTGAAAGAATTATTTAGAAAGTGAATCCTTCCAAGTCCTACATCAGTTTAAGCTAGTCTGAGCATTAGCACTTTGTCACATCTGGAAATATGTACAATACCATTCGAGGGCATTACCACATTTTAAGGAAAAAAATTTAAAAGGTAATTTTTTACCAGAGGATAAAATAGAAATATTTCTAGATACCTGACTCATTTGTAAAAACCTTCACATCACTGTGAGCCTGCTTGGTTTAAAAACAACAGGGCACGGGGGTGGCTCAGTGGATTAAAGCCTCTGCCTTCAGCTCAGGTCATGATCTCAGGGTCCTGTGATGGAGCTCTGCATTGGGCTCTCTGCTCAGTGGGGAGCCTGCTTCCCCCTCTCTCTCTGCCTGCCTCTCTGCCTACTTGTGATCTCTGTCTGTCAAATAAATAGATGAAATCTTAAAAAAAAAAAAAAAAAGACAAAACTCACAAACGTGACAAAGCTCTTTTGTGCAAAATAACATCCCAGTCCCCCTGGGAGGTAAGAGTCTAGATTTTGCTTATTTTATCCTTCCGGCTCAGTTGCCCTGAGCCTTCGCCATGTTTCCAAGGCAGGCAGTCAGCTGTCTTGAATTCAGATCTCCTCTCCAGTGAAATGAACAATGGGACATGGACATCCTTTGACTAGACGTTAGTAAAAAGGGACAGAGAAGATGTTTTCTCTCATTGGAGGTTGGCGACATTTTGCTTGTGCTTTTGTTTCTCTAAACCGTAGTCCCAGCTCCAGCTAGTGAAAGCCACGGGAGGAGAGTCTGTGGGTCTGCAGGTAGAAGCTGGATTCTTTCCTTCAGGGGGCAGGGAACCCACGCAGGGATAAGCCTTTCTAAGCAATTCTGAGCTGGGAGCCCTGCATCGGAGATGCTGACAACGTCCCAGAGTCCCGGGCTCTCAGGTGGGCACAGCCACCGAGTGCCCCCCATGCTGCGGTTAACCAAGTGGTTTCAGCTCTGTTGTGAAGCTTTTATCGCTGCGTGGCTGCCCGGTCCTAAAGAGTGCCCGGGGATGGGGGGCTCTGAGGGGCTCTGGGGGGACCTCTCAGGGAGGAGGCTCTGTGTGGCATTTCCCAGGGTTTGTCTCTGGGGGTGGGGCCCCCAGATGTGACATCTGTCCATGTGGGTCTGTGGTAGGCTTTCTGTAGGTCTCTGGTGTGAATCTCTGGCAGAGATCTCTGTGTAGGGTCTTGCTGAGGGCTCTCTATGGAGTCTCTGTGTGGGGTCTCTGTGTGGGTCTCTGTCAGAGCGGTGTGTCGGGGGGCCCTGGAGGATGATGTTGGGCTGGGAGTGGTGCACACGGTGGGGTGCCCTCCTAGACTGCACCCTCCTTCTGGATATGTCCCTTCCAGCCAGGGGTGGGACGAGCCCCATCTTGTCCACCTGCCCCTCTGGGCTCTGGGGTAACCAAGACTGGGAGCCAGGCCAGTCCCTTGGCCTCTGAGTCCCCACTAGTCCCCTGGGAGCCATCCTTGGGCCACATGTATGTAAAGATCACAGATCACAAGTCGTCCCAGGACCCGCAGACCTACAAGCTTATCAAATTGTGCATTAGTTTAGTTCTCTGCCTGAAGGCCTTGCTGCCTCTGGGCATCTGGCCGTCCTTGTGGGAGCTCAGGTGGCTTCTGTACAACCTCCACCCCACCCCTGGACTTGGCAGCTGGAGTGGGGTGGAGACCCTGCAGGGACAGCCCCAGGGCCTCTAACTTCTCCCCTCTGGGCCCTTGGGTGGCAGTGGGACACCAAGGGTCTTGGGAGTCGTCACACCAGGCATAGGCACACCCTGTCACTTGGCCTCCTTCCTGGCGTCCCACCCTAAGGGCAGGGTCCCCCCACCCACAGCCACACCCCCTCCATCCCCCAGAAGGGGAAGGGGTTGCCGGTGAGCAGACCCCTTCAGTGCCCTGGGGCTGGGCAAGGCTGGTCCCTGGGGGTCTCTGTGGCAGCCCCCACACATCCTTAGCGCCGGGAGCCAGCTTGTCCCTTGCTGCTCCGAGTGTGAGAAGAGGGGCTGACAGAGCTCAGACGAGATTCCCTGGGGTGAGAAGGCTCCCAGGGAGGCCATCCTCTACTCCCCGAAGGAGACTGTGTGTGTGTGGGGGGGCAGGATTTCTCACCTCTGCCCTCAGGGCCAGCTTTGTGTCTCCCAACTGCAGGCCCCACTCTGACCTAGGACTCTGTCTTCCTGGAGCCCGAGCAGGATTTCTGCCTTGGCAGACCCTCCCTGCAGCCACACAAGCTCCAGGTGGAGGGAAAGCAGGAGAGGATGGGCAGAGCGAGTTCCTGGTCTGGGTCTTATTCACCTTGTCGTGGAAACTGAAGGAGATGAGGAAGGAGGCGGGGGTGGGCCCCACAGTCACCCATCCTCCAAGGCCCCATTTGTTCCGGAAGCCAAAGCACGCCATCAGGGAGAGTGGACCCTGATCCTTCCCACCCCCCAAAGCAGGGCACACACAGAGGCCAGCACCACTCACGAGAAAAAGAACATGTATTTTGGGGAAGCAAAGTAATTGTGGCACGGAGAAGCCATTAGTCCATAGAGGATGTGCTAATGTGAGAAAAAAAAGTTTTTCTCTGCACCGTTTGCATTTTTTCTTGGAGGAAAGTTGTCCTTCCAGGAAAGGCGTGACGAACACAGAGTGGTTGGCCCGGTGTGATGTATCTTTGAAGGAGGCAGTGCCTGGGGCAGTGTGGCTGCAGGGTGTGGCCTGAAGGGCCCAGCACGAGGGGCCCGCACTGGCAGGGTCTGCCTGGGCCCCCCCGCACCTGGGCGGGGAAGGGCGACGCGACCCACTCGGTCTTGTTGGCATAGCTGCGGCCCCTGGGGGTGCCATGTGGTCTGGCTGTCTCCCTCATCACCCTCCTCTGCTCTTGGTAGGAGAGGACCCTGTGGTAGCAGACACTGGGGCGTGCCGAAGCCTGGAGATCCTTTTGGCACCAGCTGAACTCTGGGGCCCTGAGTCCCTGGTGAGGCACGATTTTCTCCTCTAGGATCTGCCCCACAGTGGTCACGACCACCTGAGCCTCGGCAGAAGTGCTGTCCATGGCCGACCTGCCTGTGGCTTGTCCCCGGCCCTGGGATGATGATGACTTGCCCTTTTGAAGGGAATCTTCCAGTCCTTTGCCTTTACTGGGAAGGAACCACTGGAGCAGGTGCTTCATCCTTCTCCTGAAATAATTTTCTGGAGGTGCCGCCTCCTTTTTCAGTGAGATCTCACAGGTCTTGCTTCCCGAAGCTTCTGCTGACTCCTGGCTCTGTATGGGGCATCTCACCTCACTGATCTGGAGGAGCTTCAGTTCCGACGACTCTTTGGCAGGCTCTCTTGAGAGGGACCTCCTGGAGCTTTCTCTCTCTTCGGGGGGTACCCATGACCTGCTCAGGCTCTTACATTGGTGCTGTAGTCCTGGGGGTCCCGGCTGCCTGTAGGGGCTCTGGCCACGGGATCTTTGGCCACGTGGCACCTGGGAAGTAGATGTCTCTTCACTGGTCCTGCTCTGGAAGCCAGACAGACATCCCTGAGAAGCCAAGACATCAGCAGCGAGGAACATGTTGGACTGACAGTCTTGAAGGAGATGCTCAGTGGCAAAGTCTTGATGGAGGACCACAGTCTCACAGTCTTGAAGGAGCATGGTGGGGCTGGTGGCCCGAGGCTGGTTCTCTGACTCCATCAACTTCTGGGGCTCCGATCCCCTGTGCTGAGCGTCAAGGCATAGCTCTTTGGGGTGTCGGGCGACCAACTTTGCAGGTGGCGGGGGGCTGTCGCTTTTTCCTGAAGACCCTGATCTTCTCAGCTCTCCACAGATGCCTTGGTTGTTGTCCAGCACACGGGGTTCTAAGGTGACTCCCCAGGCAGGGGCCTCCTTGACCTCCCTGGGCTCTTCGGCACTCAAATCCTGGGGCTCTAAGCTGAGCTCTAGCACGGTCACATCCCGTGAGGCCTGACCCCCATTCGCTCTCCTTGGCTTCTTCATGGCCATTGCTGGACTTGGACTTGACTCCAAGGTGTTGTTCATAAGAGTCCTCGAGGCAGTCTCACTGTGCCAGATTCTGCCCACAAAGCTGTATGTGAAGGTCCGAGAAGGTGGCCTGGTCCCCTCTCCAGCCGGAGGCCCACCCCCAGGTGCAGTCCCTTCCAGAGCCTGCTGGATTTCCTCACACGTAGGCTGGGGAGCACCAAGGGGACCCCCCCAGGTGGGATAAGACTCTTTCATCACCTCTCCTTGATAGGGCTGAGGTGGTTTTCCCTCAAACTTGGTTCCCGAGCCAACCTTGGATACACAGGTGGCTGAGAGGGGACTGGAGGACTGGGAGAGGAGGAAGCCCTTCTTCATCTTGAAGATGATTATAGGCTTGAGAACCTTGAGGGGGAGGCCCCACTGGTGCTTCACCCTAAGCCTTATGATGTGTGTTTCTAGCATCCGCTGAGTGTATGGACTGAGGATGGAAAAATCATGGAAGGTGGTCATGCAGCGTTCCCAACACTTGGAAAGTGCTGGCTTTCCAGGTTTCCGATGAAGGCTTGGCTTTCTGGGAAGGTCCAAGGCATGGTGGGCAGCGAGCCTGGAAGGAACCTGACCCTCGCTGGACTGTCCCAACTTACTGAAATGGGTTTGAAGGTCTTTTTCTGGGTTTTTCTCTTCTGTGCTGCTTGTGGAGGTATTCAAGTCTGTGTCTGACTTCTCACGATTTCTTCCTAGAACCTTCCCTGGAGAGCTCATTGTGACCCTGTGTAGATCTTTCCGGATCCTCCCTGCACTGGACCTTGAATCCTTGCCCAGGCTTTTTCCTGGCACGGTCCTTCCTGGGTACCTGGACCCAGTCTTCTGCATGGCCTGGCAACTTCCATCCGTAGATTCAGACTCGGATGTGGGACTGTGCCAGCTGCGTGCCTGGGGCACCTTCTGGAACTCTTGGTGAGGCTGTATCTTCCGGGATAGATGGATCCTGCGGGGCGGGCCCCTTTCTTGCTTCATGAGCCTCTTCCAAAGGTGCCACTCCAGATGCTTCCGGAGCTCAGAGTCGATCAAGTCCCCCGGAAGGACAGAGTCTGACCCATGGCCTTCGGGGGCCTGGTCACTCTGTGGAAGGTTGGGAGGACCTTGGCTAAAGACTTCCTGAGATCTTTTCACCACAAGGGGTACCTTGTCACTTTCTAGTTGCTTCTTCAGAAAGTGACAATCCAGGTTTTCAACGGCAGTTAACACGTAAGACGGTGTCTTCTGGTCTACAGTGCAGCTCCCCATATCCGGTGGCAGAGAAGGCGGTCCGACTGGGACAGAGGGTGCAAGGCTGGCCTGGGTCTGGGGCTGAGCTAGAGGGGGGAGCTGGGGCTGGTCCAGAGGGAGGGGCTGGTGCTGATCCAGAGGGAGGTGCTGGGGCTGAGTCAGAGGCAGGGGCAGGGACTGGGACAAGCTCATGGTCAAGGGTTGGGGAGGGGCCGAAGGGTCCTGTAAGTCCTGGGTCAGGGAGAAGCATGGAGCCAAGCTGGCCTGAATCCGGAGTGGCAAGGCATGAGAGAACTCATTGAATATGATGGATGGGAGCTCCAGTGGGGGATTGGTCATCCTGACAGTGGCAACCAGGGATTCGCTGTGCAGAAAGGGGAGACCCCAGAAGAGCTGGTTACATTTCTGCTCGAAATGGTCCCCTGGAATCTTGGGATGTGGGAGCTTCTCAGGACCAAGCAGCTGTTTTGCTTTGCCCCTCATGCTCCAGAAGGATGGGCAGCCCATGGTGTCCTGCCCATCACCTGGTGACTTGAGCATTCTCCCGAAAGACATCAGCTGGTATTTTGACCTTTCCTTCTTTTCCTTCTCCTTCCAAAACTTCAGTTCTGTTCTCTTGGCAGTTAGTATCTCCAGAAGCTTCTGGATGTCTGGGTTATTGAGAGGGGGGATCCTAGTCTCTCCCTGTCTGTGTCTGGGGTCTCCCCAGAACAAGGCCTCTGGTGGGCCGCTGGACAGAGGTGCTTGATGAGACTCCAAGCATGTTGAGGTGGACAGGTTCCAGGCATTGGCAGCTGCCTGCCACCAGGACAGGGCTGAAATGGGGTAGTGTGAGCGGCCCATTCCTGAGATGGCTGGGACAGAAGAAGCTGTCCTGTCAGCTGAACAAGGCATGTGCGGAGCTGATCTCTGTGGGATGGGGCATGGCGGGGGTCCCCTTGAGTCACTCTGAGGGAGATTCAAAGGAGAGTCCGGCCGCTCTGGGGCCAAGGAGGCTGTCAGAGGCTGAGGGGAGGCCTCAGAAGGAGGGAGACATGGTGGGGAAGGGGGAGGAGCAAGGGGCTGGTGTGAAAAGCCATCCAGGTGGAGGAAAGGCTCTGCTGTCCAGGAAGTACTCAGGGAGGAGTGTGAACTGACAGAAATTGAGGAGGTCATTGGTCCTGATGGCAGGGTGGAGGCCAGAGGCCAAGGGGGGCCCATCAGTGGAGCGTGGGCAGGTGATAAGGCCACGATGGGAGCAGCGTCTTCCACAGGCTCCCTGCATGGCTGACCAGTTCCAGCTGGCGACCCTTGGCGCACCCGCCCAGGGGCTGCTTGATGTAAGAACTGGTGGAAGCCGCCCTGGTTGGAGAGCCTCGACAGGTGGCTGTGGGAGACAGGAGGCGTGAGCAGCAGCTGGGGCCAGGAGTGGTCCCCACGGCCCTCCACGCCCCACACCCATGTCACAATGCTCCTGCTGTCCCTCAGCCTGGGGCTTTGGTCACAGTTTGTCCCCATGGCTCCTCCCACCCTCCTCCCATACCCCCAGGGGCGGTTCTCTGCAGCCCGGGGTCACACCATAGACTTGGGGAGGCTCACCCAGGGGAGAAGGGGGCAGATTCTTTACCTTTGCAGAAGAGAGAACAGGTCCTGAACCTCTTCCAGATCCTGTAGGCAATCTTTGAAAACTGGAAACAGGAGACCGGGTCACAGAGGAAGGCGGGGCCTAGGGGTCTTACAGGAGGCTGGGTACAATGTCCCTTTAGGGGAGACCTTAGGGGGATTGGACTTGGAATCCTCAAACAGCACTGTCCAAGGCCATGTACCTGCATGGTTATTACAGGGTTCATGATTGGGATCACTTTGTCTTTTCCAAAGTGCTTCCTCGTTCATGACCGTGTTTCGGGAGGAAGAACCATGTGGCCTCACAGAAAAACCTGAGTGGAGTTGAACAGCTTCCACAGCAGGAGCGGGAGGCCCCGGCCTCAGTCCAGGCCCTGGGGCCCCTGCTGGGCAACACCTCTTCCAGCCCCTCAGGGTTTTGTTCTGGAACAGAATCTGGGAAGCCTCCAGGTTCTCCTCTTCCTCCCAGAAACCCCCAACCCCCCACCCCAGGGTTCTGTTTCCTGAGGGATGGGCTCAGGCCCTGGTATCCTGGAGATGGTGGGGATGGGCCCTCAGAGCAGGGGGCACAGTGTAACTGGGGCACGCAAGGGTGAGTGGTGGACACTAACCTTTCAGAGTCTGTTTTTTCTTTCTTCTTTTGCTCCTACTCCGTGGCTCCACTTGGTACTGAGATAAGAGAAAACCAGGAGGCTGGGACTCCCGCCCCAGCAGCAGGTGACCCCATGCTCAGGGGCCTGACCTCTGCTAGAGAGACAGTTCTTAACTTCCGGTTCTCAGCCACTGGTCACTGTGTTTGGGAGGCTGTCCTGTACCCCTCTACCACACCTGGACTCAGGCCTGAGATCTTTGGGGATAAATCCTTGTGTCCCTCTAACCCCTGTCTGGTCTGGCTTGCCCTGGATGCATGGTGGTCTACTCTATCCTGACAATTCTATTCTTTCCCATCTCAGGAGTCTCTCCAGTGACTCAGAAAAGTGGAAAGAATAATAGAAAAGAAGATAGAATCACATTCTGCTGGGTCTGGGCCGAGGGTTCCTTACCTTCCTGCTCTTCCTCTGTTTCTTGCATGGTGGTGAGGATGGATCAAGCTGGAAATAGGAAAGTAAGAGGAAGAAGATCCCCAGCCCCCATACAAAGGCAAGGATGGTATTAACTACCCAGATAGTGGGATTGGAGCTCAGCCAACTATCAGTAAGGAATTCCTGAGGAAAGAGATAATTCTCCATCTCTTTCCTCTGAGAAGCATTAGTCCCATTGCACTGCTGCCCTCAGGCAACTGAGCCCAGAGTTAGTGACCAGATCGCACTGCTGCCCTCAGGAAACTGAGCCCTGGGTGTGTATGTGCAGACGCAAGCCTTATGCCCACATCACAGAGCTATGGTCTGGTCACAAAGGGCCCTTGAGGGCAGGTAAGGGATACAGGTAGCTGCACCACATCTGCTCTCCACCGCCAGCCCTGTAGCTCCGTCATCCTTCCACCTTCCCAGGCCTGACACTTCTACCCGCTCACTCTGCTAGAGACAGATCTTTGTCAAATTGGCTTTCATCCTGCATGGAGCTCAGAGAATACCTGTCCCCCTAGGGATCTCCAGTTGTGCTTCATCAGTTTCGTAGCCTTTAAAAATCTGGACTTGTCCTTGGAATTTTGGTTAATTCCCAGGAATTTTGTCCTCTGTCTGAAGCTCCAATCTCCCCACATAATATGTTGTTGCCTTGCATCACCCTAGTACAAATGGAAATCAAATTTCTTTGTGCTTCTTTAGCCATCTGCACTTTGAAAACATCTTAAGATGCTTTATTTCAATTAATCGTCACTAACTTCAGCTAGAGGGACTTCGAAAATGAATGATTATTCCAAATTTACAAAGCTAAGCAAGTACAAAACAAAATGAAATAGTTAAACCTCCCAGGTATGTTTCTCAGTCATTTCTAGTGTTTTTCCCTCTGAGATGAGCAGAGAGTAAACTGCTGAAACACTTCCACAACATTCTGTATAGGCACACTTGCACTTGCTCACGCACATTCCTTAACAAATCCAGCATGTTCAAATCTTGGATTCAAGTTTTTTTTTTTTTTTTCCAGTTCAAAGATTTCCTTTAGTAATTCTTGTAAGTTTGTGTATTTGGGAATATCTTTATTTTGCCTTCATTTTTGAAAGACAGATTTGCTATGTATGGAGTTCTGGGTTGACAATTTTTTTTGAAAGATTTATTTATTTATTTTAGAGAGAGAGACACACACACACACACAGAGAGAGCATACATGCACTAGCAGGGGGAGGAGCAGAGGGAGCAGGAAAGAGACCTTACACTGAGCAAGGCCTTTGACATGGGGCTTGATCCCAGGACCCTGAGATCATGACCTGAACTGAAATGAAGATTCAGATGTCTAACAGAATGAGCCACCCAGGCACCTGGACAAGTTTTTCTCATTTAGCTCTTTGACTAGTGTCATTTCAGCACATTTCCCCCACTAGCTCTGATTGGAAGTCAGTGGTTAATATAATGCAGCCCTCTGTATATGAAGGGACGTTTTTGTCTGGCAATTTCAAAATTTCTCCTTTGTTTTTCTATGGTGTGACTGTGATGTTTCTAAGAGCAGATCTGCTTGTTTTTATTTTACTGCAGGTAAATATTGACTCTATAATTAAGGGTTTCCATCAAATTTGATTAGATTTCAGCCATATTTCTACAAATATTCTGTCTTCCTCCCCATTTTTCCTTTCTTTCTGAGAACACTCCTTTAAGTAGATAAGAACTTCCAAATGAGTCCACAAATGTGGACTCCCAGGCTTGCAGCAAACTATTATTCAAGAGCCCAAGTTTCTCAACATTCATGTCAGTCTCTAGAAAGTAGCTTCAGTTCTGAGAATGTCTTGGGTATGGGGTGTTCTGCTGACATCATGGGAAGCTGCCTGTGTGATGATGTTATGCCTGTGCCCATGGGCTCTGACTGTGGTGGGATTGTGAGTTAGAGCCATCGCTTTGGAGAATGCTTTATCATGACCTGGTCCAGGCTGAAGAGAGCAGACCTTTTGAAAGAGGTATTCTCTTGCTAGAGCTAGAGAAAACCCACCATTTTTTAGTAATAAAAAACGGGGACCAACCCAGTCCCATCGAGTGGAAGGTATGTGCTCTGCAGTATCATGCTCAAGTTACAATGAACTACAGCGAAACATTGAAAGTGTAAATTATGTAGACAAGCTACTGAGGAAGAGATAAAAGTGACTTGCAGAAAAATTGTGCAGGATGCTTGCATTTGTTCTAGTTTCAAAACTATACAAAATCAAATATGATTTAGTGATGCATTTACTTTGGCAAAAATATAAAGAAAACACAGAGAATAGCGAACAGGACTGATGGATGGGGGAGGGATGTACAGACAACTCTAAAGATGTGGATGATACCGCATTTCTTAGAAAGGTTGGGATGTCTACCATGGGTCACCCCCAGCTTTCCCATGATGCTAAGTGCTGACTGTCCCTTCAGGTAGTACATAATATCAGAAATGGAAAATAGTATTTAAACTCTTCAAAGATTATTGCTTTAATAAAAATATACAATTTACTTAACAATTCTGAGCTCTGGCCCTCTCCCTAAACAGACCCGGGAAGGTAAGCCATAGTCCCATGGCTTGGCCCCTGAGCCATATTCATAAGTAGACAGCACCCCTCAGACACCATCATGGTCACAGCCAAATTGACATGCAGCCCTGTTGCTCAGAAATCCTGAAGCACCAGATATTGCCTTACCAATGCATTCTCTGATGCCAGGTTTATTGCTCCTGCCTGTTTTCATGTTCATGCTCTATGTAACGGCATTCATTCCATACCTGTGCCATAAATATTCAGAAGAAAGCCAATGAGTGTTTATGAGAAGGTGTCCTGGGAAATAGTTTCCAAGGGAACATTTTTAAAGGTGACAGATTCCCCCCCTACCCCAGAGTTTGGCATGTTTTGGAGGATGGGTTGTTCTCCACTTTCTTCATTATCATTTCAAAATCTGAGATGACATGATGACTCATTGGCCTTTCACTTTGTTTAACTCTGCAGCCTTTCTTATTCTTTTTTAAAAAAATATTTATATATTTATTTGGGAGAGAGTGATAGACAGCACAACAGGGGGGAGGAGCAGAGAGAGAGAGAGAATCTCCAGCTGACTCCCTGCTAAGTGCTGGTTAGCCAAGCTAACCCTGAGATCCTGACCTGAGCTGAAATCAGGAGTCAGGCCCTTAACCCACTGATCCATCCAGGTTGAGAATCAGCCAGCCACGGGTGTCCATGTTTATTTCTTTGTTACGCATCTCCAACTTGCTCAATTTGACCCACTTCTTATGCTGATCAGGGAGCTAGTCAGAGCTCCCAATATGTCCTGGGAACAGCTGATCCCAGAGCCATGTGCCCTGGACCTGGCGTGAATTCCAATGTGAGTCGCCTGGCTTCTGAGCTTCCTAACCATGCTCTTCTCCATAAGAGGATAGTGTGTTAGGTGGGGGTGAGGGTCATTCTTAATAATTACAATTGTAGCTTACACTGCTATTCTTTATGCTCAGGTTTATGTTGAGTGTGTGACAGATGGTCTACCAGCAATTCCACAAAGGAAAAAAAAAACCACGGCTGAGCTCTTCAGCGGGTAGCTCTTTGCCAGAGGATCAAACCCAGACTGGCTTGCTCAGAGTTTGGGGAAACCCAGCATCCTGGCTCCAATGCCTCCAGGAGAAGCAAATCCCATGCTCATGTTTTGTTGATGTCTGGTTATATGTCCCTTCTTAGTTGCAGTTGTGTATGTTTCTTATTTGATTAATTTTATTCTTACGATCACTTTGCCTACTACTTCATGCAGTTACTGGATTTTCATTTTGTTTCTTTTTTTTTTTTTCTGGGTTTTGGTATATAGCCTAGTCCTTTTCTATACTTTCTTTGAAGGTGCTTGTTGAGAGTTTACTAGAGACTTCTGTTAGAATCTTTATAATTAATAACCAAGGCACATCCCAATAATTTCTGAGTAAATATGATGCCCATCTTCCATTCTTTATTTATTTCCTTAATTACAAATGTGAAGCACTTTCTGTAGTAGGGTTCTAGAATGTGTGTGTTTGTGTTTACTGAGAGAGAAAAAGAGAGATAGAGAGACAGAGATAGACACAGAAAGAGAGAAATTTATTTTAAAGAATTTGCTGACTGTGAAAGCTGGCATGTTTGAATTCTGCAGAATGGTGGCAGACCAAGCTGATGTGTCAGTTTGAGTCTGAACCCTGCCTGGAGGCAGAACTCCTTCACACTTGGGGGCCCTCAATCTTTTCTTTTAAGGCCTTCAATGATTAGATGAGGCCCACCCACATTATGGAACATAATCTGTTTTTTTCAATATTTAAGTGAAAATTACATATAAAATAATACCTTTGCAGTTACATCCAGACATGTATTTGATCAACTATCTGGGTCCTCTGGCCTACACAAGTTGTCACGTATAATTAACCATCACAATTAACCCTTGTCAACTTAGGACCCATACACATCTCTTCAAGTCATGCTTAATTTCCAAATAAAGAGAGTAACAAGGTTATGCTTTTGTCTATCATGACGCAACTAGCTTACAAACAACTTAGAATGCACTAATACATCCCCTAGCAGAGGATACAAAGTCCTTGGAGATGTTCTTTCTTCTGCCTGATAACCTGTAACTTCAATACTAGGGTGCAAACTCCATACGTCATATGTTCTCTGATAAGGGACTAAGAGAAGGAAGAAAAGAGATGGACCAACACAAAAATACTCATAACAAAATAATGAATAAATACTCATAAGAATGAGAGTCCTGGAATGCCTGGGTGGCTGAGTTGCTTAAGCATCCGACTCTTGGTTTTGGCCCAGGTCATGATGTCAGGGTCATGGAATTGAGTTCCACATCGGGCTCCAAGCTCAGCATGGAATCCGCTGGAGATTCTCTCTTTCCCTCTGCCTCTGTCCCACTCCCGACTTGCACTCTGAACAAAGAAACAAATGAAAAAAATCTTATGAAAAAAAGAATTAGAGTCCTTATTTCTGTAACTGGTCATATTGTCATAGCTGGTATTGTACCTGCTACTCCAGCTGCTTGTTCTACATTACATTTGCTGTGAACAAGCACCTCACCTGGTCATGATTCTTTATCTGGTGGAGTGACCCAACCCTTCATTCCTGTGTTTTCTGGACTACCAGTAGTCCTTCCTGGAATGAGTGGTTGTCATTTTTCACTGACATTCACCCGAGAGCTTGGTGGAATCTCTCATACTGCAGACATGCCCTCCATTTCCTCCATGGTGCCATCCATTTTCTCCATGGTGCCCTCCATTTTCTCCATGGTGCCCTCCATTTCCTCCACGGTGGGTTAACAGTCTCATTTTTCTGCATAGTCAGGATCGTTAAACACCTTAACTCTCATTTTATGTGTATTCAAAGGCATGAAGAGCCCAAGGTGGCCGAGCAGCCATCTTCAGTTCCACTTTAATGGAATCACAGTATGTCTCCTGGTGGTAGCATTCTTCCCTTTGAATGAGGGTCTCTAGATCTGCAGGGCATGAGGTCACAGAAACACAAGGATCAAAAATTTTCTAGTGATGTCACTAGGGTAATACAGGTGTCCCTCCATGTCTAGTGCTAGCTTCATGGACCCATGAATCCTGACTATGGGAGAAAGAGATTCACATATGGATGCATTGATTCAGAGCATACCCAGTCTCCTGAAGAATGTTGCCCCAGGACAAATTTTGCTTGCAAGTGATTGCCACCCAGCCAGCTCTGTAACTGAGTATTCAAAAGGCCATTTCGTTGTTCTAGCAAGCCAGTTGCTTCGGATGGTGGAAAGCATGGTACGACCATGAATTCTATCATCATGGGCTCACTGCTGCCCTTCATCTGCTATGAAACATATTCCTTGACCTGGGGCAACACAGTGTGGGACACCATGCCAATGGGTAAAGCATTCCATAAGTCCAAGGATAGTAGATTTAGCAGAGGCTATGTTTGCAGGGAAGGAGACTACATATCCAGAGCAGGTGTCTATTACAGCAAGAACAAAATAAACACCTCCTCTTCCGTGACAGATGTGGCCCAGTGCAATCAAACTGCTACTGGCCAGCTGGCATGTCACCCTGGGGAATGGTGCCATGTTGGACTCTGCTGCTGGCAGATCAGACGCTCAACGGTGCTTCATAGCTTGGTTGGGTTTGCTAAGTGGAAAGATGTGTTGCTGAGCCCATAATACTCTCTCCCACCACAGCCCTTTCTTCATGATCCCTTTGAGCAATGGCAGACAAGTCATCCTATGTACTTGCTGATTAAATGCGTCCTGTGCTGAGCATTCTCATGAGACAAATGTCTCCACAATTTTTAGCCATCCAGAGAATTCCATCCATAGACATTTCCCCAGTTTCCCTTGCCACCTATTTCCCAATTGTGCTCAAGCCCTTGACCATCTAGCCAAAGTGTGGACAGCAGCCCCTGAACTGGTATAGAATTGCCACTTTCCCTTTCAGGAAAGGGAATTCCTAGGCACACTGCTTGAAGTTCTGTACCCTGGGAGTATTTTCCTTCGTGGAAGTCCCAGACAGGGGCTGCAGGGAGGCAACCATCACTTCCAGGTGGTGCCTGAGTACATGCCAGGAGCATCTCTGACCCGGGTATTATTTTTCTTTTCTTCTGTCACCTGACTGCAGGTAACTCTCGATGAGGAGGCCATAGGCACATAAAGGGAAGGAAGACAGTGGGTCAGGAGTGGGGAACCACGCGCCCTTGGACAGATTCTTTGTGTAACTTGCATGCTCAGGACTGCCTGGGCCCAGCCATATGTATAGCAGTTCCACTGCACGATGGAACACTGCTTGAAATGTTCTACTTTGTGGCATGGTGGGTCAGATGATAGCTGCCTAATGGCTGAGTGTCACTGTGCGTCATGTTCAGGTCACCTTTTAAGTGGGTAGCCCAAGGTTAAGTTAAGGCCCTCTAATAGGTCTTGAGCTGTTTCTCAAAAGGAACAATTATCCAAAGACAATGGTGGGGCTTGGTCCCCAACCCCTAAGGTCCTGCACTGCAGATCACCTATGAGAATCAGCCAAAGCTCCAAATAGCAATCCTATCTGCCCTTGGAGCTGCAGGGTCATGTGGACTGAGTGGCTGAGCAGCTCTTATAGCAGCCTGGACCTGATGCAGAACTTTCTGTCATTCTGGGTCTCACTCAAAATGAGCAGCTTTTTGGGGTCACTCAATAAATTAACTGGAGTCCCACATCTAAATGAGGACTGTTTTGCCTCCAAAAGTCAAAGGAGGTCATGGGCATCATGCCTCATTCATGGATGTTGGAGGGGTCAGATACAACAAGTGACAAGTTAGGAGGAACATCTCATCGTGCTCCACAGATCAGGACCCTAGAAATTTCACTGAGTTCAAAGGCCTCTGAATTTGTCTGATGTACTTCCCACCTTCTGTTGTACTAACATCTTCCCAACATCTACAGTGGTTGCAGCTTCTTGTTCACGAAGTCAGGTCATCAATGTCAAGGGCTCGTGTGAACATGGTCTCTTGTGTGGAAGGGAAAGTCAGTCAAGTCCCTGGGAACTAAACCATGACACAGGGCTGGAGAGTTGATACACCTCTGTAGGACAGGAGAGGGTATTTATGGCCTGGCCAACTGAAAGGAAACTGCTTCTGGTGGTTTTTACCAACAGGTTTGAGAAGAGAGCATTTTTTAGGCTGAAAGCTGTAGAATCAATTGTGGGGGATGTGTTAATTTGTCCAAGCAATGAGGCTACATCTGGTTCAGGAACACAGAGTCACCATCTGGGTAAAGTTATGAGAACCCATAGTCATTATTCAGGATCCATCTGTTTTCTGCACAGACTTAATAGGAAAGCTGGAGTGGGGAGGAGTTGGCTGTCATCACCCTGCACCCCTCAAGTCCTTGATGTTGGCATTCATCTCTTCAGTTCCTATAGAAATGTGCCATAACCAATGGTTTTCCACTAGAGAAAGTTCTAGTGGCTTCCACATGGCTTTCTCACCATAATAGTACTTACTAATAGGCCATGGAATCAACACAGGGATGCTACTAGCTGCTGGGAATGTCTTTCCAACTATGCAGTCCAGACCTGAGAAATAACCGCAGGCTAAACTTAGGGATCCACTGGGCTGACTCTGAGATCTGCCTTCGACTGTCTGATTTCCATGAGCATCTACTCTGAGTGCTGGACAACAGGGATGTTTTGGGTCTCCTGAAATTCCTGTCAACTCAGAGCCCATGTTCATAGTCTCTGAAGAGTCTGATTAGTTTCTTTTTTGCAATGCACAGTAACCGTGAAGAGGGCCAGAGGTTCCTTTGTGGAAGTCTGGGTGAGGATTAACAGTAAAAACCTTTGGCATTGTAGCAGAGTCACCCCTCTTGGCCTTACATCCACTCAAGGTGTTTTGGGTCTGCAAACTGGCTCAAGACTGAGAAGCCATCACTCTCTGTTTCCAGGACTCAATTTAAGGTCTGTTCACTCAACTAGCATTGCTCACACAGGTCGAGTATTGGATGTCCCATTTCTTTCCTTTCTAGAACACAGGGATCAAGTGCTGATTACTGTGTTGGCTCTGCTGTCCATGATGGCCGCAGGTCCACACGGCTTTGGTTGTGGGGTGCTACTCCTGGCCCATGCCACCCCCGATCCAACCAATTCTATTGCATGTCAGTTTCCCTGTTATAACCACAGTTACCATTGGAGGGTCCGGCTCAGGGTGCAGAGCAATCACAGAACCCTTCAAGGGTGTGGCCTCCACTCACTAGTGATTTCTCACAGTCCTGGTGGAAGGTCTGGGGTCTGGTCCTTCCCAGGGTGGGTCAGAATGTCTTTGTGACAACTACACTCTCACTTCCCCAGCCTGCTGCAACAGATGAAATCTTTCTGTCCGCTGAAATCTCTATGCCAGAATTCTAGTCCCTCATGTGATGGTTTTGGTAGGAGGTCCTTGGGGAGATGATTAAATCAGGAGGGGACAACCGTCATGAATGGGATTAGGGTCCTTTGGAAAAACACTCCAGAAACTGTGGGAGAAAACTGGCAGTCTGCCACCTGGGCCCTTGCCAGAAGCTGACCACACTGGCGTCCTGACCTCAGACCTCCAGACCCCGTGACTGTGAGAAATAAATAAAACTGTTGTGATTACAGCCCCCCAACAATACTGCTTTACCCACCAGCCCAAACTGCCTATGAAACACCCCTGAGCTTTGAATCCCCGCCTTTGTAGGACACCAAGGCCGGCCTGGTGCTTTAGCTTTACTGAGCAGAAGCCACCTTTTGGGTTATGTTTCCACCAACAATCCGATTGGACAAACTGACTCAAAGCTGCCACATTAGATGCAGACTATCTGCTTAGTGGACCCATCTCAGCAAATGTGTCTTGATCTGCCTTCCTATTCCTTCTATCCTCAACCTCCAGTCCCAAGGCATTTGGGATTGCCTCCTTCAGGCTCAAACTTTTGGAGGAAAGTTGGCTTTCTGTCATGTTACTTTTTAATAGGACTTAACGTAGGAGGCAATCTATGGATTCAGCTGGGTTCAGAGGAGTCTGGCTGTTTGCTAGTGAGATCAGTACTCAATGAGATTAGTACATCACTAATTAGATATGCCAAATGCCTTGAGTAGGTTGGGTGATGTTCAAATATAGCTTTGCATTTGGATGAAATGTTAATACTAATTGCCCTTTAACTCAAATATTGGTGTCAGGCTTTAAATTCTCCTAAGCTCAAAGATCTTCCCCTAAATCAGTAACCAGAAATGGATGCTGGTTTCACTTTAAACCCAATAAACCATCTGCTCCATGCCTCTGGCTTCATTTATCCCCTAGGAGTGGAACACCTCTCCCAGATGCAGCCTCTTCTTGGGAGCATGGATTACTTGTCAGCCCTGCCAGAAACCATCAGACACACCTCAATTCCACCTGGTTTGAAATGCAGTCAGGTTCTCACTCCTGGTGTTCCTGTCTGATCACGAAGCCAGCTGGAAGCCCAGCAGAATCCCTGATGTCTTCATTTCCTGAGATCCAGTCATTCTGGTCTTCTCATAAGGGTGGTTCAAATCAAGTCACGGAAGTCTTTCTCCCCAGACATCAGCCAAATCCAATTTGCCTATTCTCCTTGAGCCCCGCAGGAGACCCCTCCCTGACCCACCTGCCCCCATGTTAGACTGATGCTATCTATTCTCCACATGGAGCAAGAATAGTCTTTGCAAAACATTTATCAAATTTGTCTATTCTTGTCTTAATACATTTTTAAAATATTTTATTTATTTATTTGTGTGTGTGAGAGAGAGACGGCATAAAAAGGGGGAGGTCAGGGGGAGAAGCAGACTCCCAGCTAAGCAGGGAGCCTGACTCAGGGCTTGATCCCAGGACTCCAGGATCATGACCTGAGCAGAAGGCAGATGCTTAACCAATGAGCCATCCCAGCACCCTTCTTAATACATTTTAATCCATTAAGCTGTTCCTGGGCTAAGGAGAAAGACCCTTAATGAAACCTCAGTAAGTCTTCAGGGCAAGATACCGAACTCCACTTCTGGCAACATTCTCTAACAGGTACAAGTGTGTGCACATCTCTCTCTACACACACACACCCCACAAACACAGAACTAGCATACACATGATACAGGATGTATAATGCATATATTTATCTGCATCATGTAAGCTTTCATGCACTCACATGGGTAATATATGATTACATAAATATACAATATTATTATAATTTATGATTATGTGTATAATATACATTTAACACAGAAATATATTTAATATATCATTGTAATGACCACATATACCTATACCACAAAGAAATATTAAACATTTTTAATTATTAAGGTAGTAATGCATGTCTAAGGTGTTATTAAAATCCATTATTTGCTTCCTGACCAAATTATGGATTATAAAGACTTGAGATATACTCTGGTTCTTCTGCTCCAAACGATTGGTCTGAGAGGTTTGCTTCCCTCAGTTGTTGGGACTGAGACTAATTACTTAGCAAACTGGGGTTTATGACAAGGCTGTGTCCCTTCAGAAAGAAGTCATCTGCTCTCCTCTGTGGTAACCGTGAAGATCACACTTTCATTGAAGTAGAGTTTAGATAACATATAATTTACTATTTTAAAGTCTACAATTTACTGGGCTTTAGTTCAGTCACAATCTTGTGCAACAGTTACCTTTGTGTGGAACCAAAATAATTTTGCTGTCCCCAAAGGAGATCCCAAACCGTTAGACAGTTTCTCCCTTTTCCCTTGACCCCATCTAGCCCTGGCAAGCACGAACCTGCTTCCTGTCTCTGTGGATTTACCAATTTTAACTGCTTCCTATAAATAGAAACACATAATGTGTGACCCTTTGTGTCCGCCTTCTTGTGCTGATCATGGCATGTTTGACAGCCATCCACACTGGAGCACATATTTTACTATTTTTTTTTACAGCCAAATAGTAGTCTGTTGTATGCACAGACCACATTTTTGTTTATCCCTATCCTGAACACAATAACTGTGGAAGTTCTTATTTTTACCTCATTCTGCTTACACACCAGTATCTCCTGGGCCATAGGGCATGTCCAAATTATTGCTTCCTAATTAAAAAAATAATTCTGTTACTTAGAGTAAGTTAGTCACCTTCCTCTGTACAGAGGTTAATAAAACCAGGGGTCCACAAACACTGTCCTCACAGTGTTCCCCACCATTATCCTCATGTTTCTGTTCTCTTTTCTACAAAACACTCCTTTTGATATGTTTGTGTGTGTCCCCAAAGATGCTTTGGCTGGGTACAATGTGGGGGCTCTGAGCGTGTGCTTTTCCTCCATGTGAACAGTTCTGTGCCAGAAATCTCGTTCTCTGTCTTCTTTTCCTGTGGGCTCTGGGGCTACTTATGTTGCCGCCAGTCCTTCTTCCCACTTGGGGCTTTTCCCCTGCCACAGGTTCCATAGCAAGCACCAACTGCATCTGTCGCATCAGTTCACCAACAATAGAAAGTACGTTGTTTCTAATTCCCTGCTGCAACACATCAAGCCTGTGTCTGTGTCTCCCTATGGACGAATTTAAGAGTATCTCTCAGATAGAGGCCCAGGAATGAGATAACTGGTCATAGAACACACACTTTGTGTCACTGAATGCTCCCTGGACTCCTTTCCAGAACGTTCTGTGATTTACACTCCCACAGAAGGGCTCAAAAGGCTCTTTCCTCCCACCTTGGCTGACACATGTTATTATGACCCCTTATTAGTCAATTTGATGGATGTGAAGTGTATCACATTATTTCAACCTATGTTTCCTGGTTTACTCATGGATGGAGCATCTTTTCACCAAGTGGATTTTTAGTGTTCTTTTCTGGAAATTGCCCATCCATGTCTTTTGTAGATTTTTAAAAATGGGGACTCCTTAACTGTGTTGTTGTTGTCATCCTCATAGCTAATTTGTAAGAATTTTTGGATATAGGATGCCTGTGGGGCTCAGTCAGTGAAGTGCCTGCCTTTGGCTCAGGTCATGATCCCAGAGTCCTTGGTTCAAGCCCCACATTGGTGGGATCCTTGGTCAGCAGGGAGCCTGCTTCTCCTTCTTCTTCTGAACTTTCCCCTGCTTGTGCTCAAGCTCTCTCTTTCTCTCTGTCAGGTAAGTAAATAAAATCTCAAAAAAAAAAAAGAATTTGGGGATATAGTAGACTTTGATTTATTGTATTTTAGATATGTCTCAAAAATATAGAGTCTGTTTTATGTATGTTTTATGTCTGTTTTATGTGGTACCCTGTGTGTTGAAGTCTCTCTTAACACTCTGTAGGTGTTTATTGTTGATTAGAAATGCTTAATTGTCTTGAATGTTTTTGCTGTGTTTCTGATGTTTTTCCTTTCCCTGGGTTAGTTTTATATTCTCTTCTTTATTCTTTTGATCTTTAATCTATTTGCAGTCCAACTCTCTATCCAACAGTTGAATTAATAAATAAACATGGAAGAAGGAGAAAATCACACTTACAGAAAAATTCTAATTAATGAGTGCAGACAAAATGAGGGGAATAGAAAATCACTGTTAGCACATCACAGCGATATTGCTGCTGGCAATATCCATGGACAAATGCCAAATATTGATTAATTACTATATTGGTTTTAATATATGTCCACAAATTATTTGATATTCCTCTTTCCAGGGGGGTGAAGATTGATTTCCTTTCTGCTGAGTGTGTGGGCTAGAATTAATTACTCATTTCTAATAAATAGTGAACAGAAAGGGAAAAATAGTAACTCTAGTGGAGAAACAGGTGGGTGCCAAAGTGTTGAAGGTTCATGTCACCAGTAATAAGTCATGTGACCAAGCTAATGGAAGGACTCAGGCTCATCACCCCGTGACAACCTTCTGAAAATCTATGCCTTCCCAGATCTTCCCAGAAGCCCCATATGGTCATGGGAGGACCCTAGACACATTGAAACCCCAGGGCACTTGAAGGAAAACTTGACCTGGGCTCTTCAAAACATTGGGACCAGCAAGGACAGATTGAGCTGCCGTCTCTTTGGAGAAAACCTGAGGAAACACAGTGACTACATACCATGAGGAATCGTGGGACACCAGGGGAAAAAAACAGTTAAATTCCAGTCAAGTCTTCAGCTTGGATGATAATGTGTCAATGTTATTTTCTTAGAATTGGTAAATGTACAATGATTATATTAGGTAATGTTACAGGGAAACCGAGTGAAGGCTCCATGCTCTTTGCAACTTTTCTTCCAAAGTAAATAAAAGGTAAAATTCATTTCAAAATAAAATAAAAAAAATACCCCACAAACACTTTACAGATGATATAATAAACCGGAGGAAATAATTTTTCATAGCAATGTGATGTGGAATGTATTTTTATGACTGACAAATTTGACTACATAATAATCTTTCAATAAAAACAGCAGGACAAAAAAATATACTCTAATTAAAACTAACAGTTAAAGGAAAAAGTGGGGTCCTATAAGACCACATGTAGAAAGGGATCTTGGATGCAGAGCAGCCTGGACAGGAGGCAAACCCACAGGTAAAGAGGTACTTCCGATGACCTTGAAACAATTTCACTTCAAAGTCGCTGTAAGTGTATCTCTGCTTTACGCTGTCCCTGGGTGCTGTGCAGGGTGCAGATCTCCGATGTGTGAGGACGTTCTTTGGGTGACATCCAGTCACAACATCTGTGTGCTGTTTCCTCACTAATCCATTCCTTAAAAATCTGAGTGAAATCCATCCTTTCAGCACTCAGGCAGCCTCTGCCCACAGTCTTCGATTCAACGCCTCCTGCGGGAACTTATTCACTCATGTCCTTATTGTGAGTCTCTTCAGTTCATCCAAAGCATGGCTCAACAAGTAAACAAACAACCTTTTGCCCTACAACAGGGCTTGATCTACTTCCTGCCCTGGTTCAAGCCTTGGAGTGCTCCCTTCTGCGAACAAGGCCACTTTAATGCCGACCTCTGGGGTCCAGCCTGGTTTGCAAGGTCACCTAAGGGACCCACAGTGGGGAGGAAAGGGACCCACTCATCTCAGACTTGTATGCAATTGTTAAATACTCTCGCTCTCTGCTTTTTAATTCTTAAAAAAATTTCAAAAGGATTTTCTAAGGAGGCCATGTCCAAAGGAATTTAATACTCCGCTGACTGAGTCCACTCATTACTCCCATTAAAACTGTCTGTTAACTAGGACTTCAGACAGTTACAAGTGTGGGTGCCTGAGGGCAAGCAAGGGCCCCAGCAGAAGCCCTTGAGCTGCAGCATGAACATGAGCTTGAGGAACAGATGAGCACAGGAGGGCATCCTAGGAACCTGGTGTCAGCAGATGCATGAAGACAGAACAGCTAGCAAAGACCTGGAACATGGAAGTCATTCTACATGATGCCCAATATTGTAGACCTTCCCAGTGCACTGGGAGTGTTAGACAAGGAGAGTCACCAAAATAGGGGCAGGGCAAAAAGTGCAGTGAAATGCAGGGAATCATGTGACCCCATTTACGTAAGAAATGACACAACTGCTTATGCGTATCGATGGCCACCAACCTAACTACACACAGAATGGATTCTCCCTCTTCCTTCCTCCATGCCCTCTTGCTTCTCCACATTTCCCCTCAGTCAGTGATTTTCAGATTGACTCCCATAGACACTGGGGGTCCCTTTGGTTTTCCTCGGGAGTAGCCTGGCATGGAGGTGATAGATGAAGGCTCGAGCAGAACCCTGACATTTCACGAGTGATTCCGTCCAGAGAAATGCCCTTCTCATCTCTTTCTGTCTTGAGCTCTGTGAAGGGCTGCTTCCCAAAAGCAGAGACAAAATCTCCTGCCCAGGCTAGCCCCATTTCCATTCTCTTGTTACACAGGTAAGTGCTGAACCCGAGGGTGAAAACTACATATCCCGAGGTAGAGAAAGCTTCCCAATTCTTCTCTGGAATGGACTTCATTTAGGGACGAGACAAAGGTGCAAACCCAGAAGCAGGAGGTGAATGGAATGATTCTAGGGGGTCTTCCCCAAATTTATGGGCAGGCAGCTTAGTGCGGGCTTGATGCTAAGGTGCTTTCCTTTCTGTACAAGGGGAATTTGTGGAGAGATAAAATTCTCCAGAATGGAAGGTAAGGACCTCATTCTCCCAAAGAGCCAGAGCGGTTATGTTATTCATTTATGGCAGAGCTAAGGTCCTTGGCTAAAGCTGGTGGTTTAACACACCTCCTGGCTGATTTCCCCCATTAACAGGTATCCGTGAAGAGTGAGCTTTAGTTAAAGACACCTGTTATGGTGTGCACTCCGTGGGTTTTGACCAAGGTGCACAGTCACATACCCACCAGCAAAGCCATTTCCTTTGCCGCAAAACTCCCATCATGCTTTGCTTCCGTCACGGAACCCTCTGGGTGCTGGCAAGCCCTGATGGTGATGGATCTGTGCTCCATTCCTTCTGCTTCCCCTTTCCAGGATGTTACAGATGGACTCAGAGACTGGAGAGTGTTTTGGGCCTGTCTTCTTCATAATGAAATGCATTGCCAAGTTGTCCACATGTTTGCCTGGGTCAGGTGTTCCTTCTGTTAATGGGACATGTTCTGTTGTATGGCTGTAGCACAGTTTGTGAACTCACTCCCCTGCTGAAGGACTTCTGGATGGCGTTCACTGTTTCAGGACTAGGACAGAAGCTGGATTTATAACCCTGGATGCTGGTAACCTTTATTTATTTATTTTTTAAAGATTTTATTTATTTATTTGTGAGAGAGAGAGAGTGAGAGCGAGCACAGGCAGACAGAGTGGAAAGCAGAGTCAGAGGGAGAAGCAGGCTCCCTGTGGAGCAAGGAGCCCGATATGGGACTCGATCCCAGGATGCTGGGATCATGACCTGAGCCGAAGGCAGCTGCTTAACCAACTGAGCCACCCAGGCGTCCCGCTGGTAACCTTTATTAACTCACAAAATGAGACCAGTAAAGGAGTTTATGTATCCCCATGTACCCCACTCTCCCAAGAGGCCTTCCTGGTCACCGGTGGTCCTTGAAGGAAGGAAGATACAGGGAATTGTGACTTGACCCTTCTTGCTTTTTGACCCCTGAGGGAAAGACCAAATAGTCCTGGAAAGTCTGAAAGAAAGAGAGAAAGAGAGAAAGGGGGTGGGGTGAGAGAGAGAGAGAGGGAGGGAGGAGAGGTGGCAAAACTACTCCCTGCTCATGCAGTGGGAGCCATAGCAAAATGTGAAGGTTGAATTCTCCTCATGAAGGGAAGAAAAGTGCTCAGAGTGTAGACACAGAAAATTCAGACCCTGAAGTCATTGAATCAGTTGGACTCTGCCATGCTTCTCCCTTCTGGAACACCTGCCTAAAAAAAAAAAAAAAAAATGTTCCTCGACTCCTCAGGTTGTCACAAGCTGTCCCACAAGTTAGTGCTGGATAGATTTTCTTGAGTCAAGCGTAGATAGGGTAATGAGATATGCAATGTTGAAGAAGTGACATAGGTAAAAAAGTAGTAATGTAAGTCAACAGAGGATGATTGCATATAGTACCTTGAACTGGGAAAATGATCTAAGTTCTCAACTCATTTATTCTGGTGTAATTTAATGAAGGCATGAGAAGTCTTCAGAAAGTTCTAATGAGCCAAGATACTGCAAATTAAATACAAAGTGGAAATGCTAGCACATTTCTCCACAGGATACTCTACATTAAATGAATAAATCCTAAGGCTGGATATTTGATTTTGAAAATTAAACTGTTTCCTGCCTAAACTAGACACTTGGTCTGGTTCCACGTCCTGGGTGTGGCATCCACTCTCTGGAATCTGTGACCCAAATGACATCTCTTCCTCCTCCAGCCCTCCTGGCTGAGGCTGCTGGCCGGGCCTCCTGGTTCCCGGCATTTGATCCCCAGGCCACCTTTGCCCTCTCTCCTCTGGTGGTCCTGTCTTTTGTCTCTTATGCACATCCCACCGCACCTCGGTCCTTACCACACTATGCCAGGAGATGTGTGAGCCACCATTCTGTCATGTCTCCTTTCAGTCTGAAAGCCTCCCCTGGCTCCCTATTACCTAGACAGTGAAGCTGAGTGTCTCTTGGCCCTTGGCCATACAGTCAACACAGTGATGGGCTCACTGAAATTGTTCTGTAATACCGATTGCTTCCTGGTGATCTCAAGCAAGAACACATTCTACGTTCCAGGCTTGGCTGCCTTGTCTTTGCCCGTCCCCCCGGTGGCTGGATCTCCTCTCCCTGCCTGTCCTCATTCTCCACGAGGACCCCTTAGCACTCTTGGGACATGTGCCTCATTGCCGCCTGGACGGGAGGGCTCATAAGACATGGAGGAGCACAAGATGATCAGTGTGGCTGAAATAAAGCATGGATTGAGTGGTGTTCAGAGACTGGCTGTCCCAGTAGCTGGCAGGCTGCCATCCTCCCCTGCCCCATCCCAATCAGATGACTAGGCCACTGCGGACAGGCTGCCTGGTTGCCACACTCCATCTGGAATGCAACTACCGCAGGCGACCCCTTCCCAGCTGTCAGAGCATCTTCCCCAAGCTGTTTTCACTAACAACGCTTTGGACACCAAAGGTCATGGGCGTTTTGTACACCATGGGCCCAGGCTCTGACACCAGCTGGGTGTGGAACAATTCAGATCCATTCTGACATGAACTAACCCTGAGCTGGGGCAGACCACCCAGTCCCACAAGACCATCCCCTACTTCAGAAACCAGTCGCAAGTCCTGGGCCACTCGCACTTCTGCTGGACCAGCCCTAGCCTGGGCATTCCACGACCTGCTCCTCTGGTTTGAGATTTGCAAGAACAGCTCGCAGAACTCAGGAAAGGGCTCTGCTCACTACTGTCAGTATATTATAAAGGCTCCAACTCCAGGACAGCCAGGTGGATGAGAGGCATGGGGCAAACCATGTGGAGAGGGACAGGGCACTGCCACACTTTCTTGGGGCACCAACCTCCAGCACCTCCATGCCTTCACCAACCCGGAAGATCTTTTTGAAATTTTCAGGGAGGTTTCATTACATAGGCATGGTTGATTAATTCGTTGGTCGTGGGTGATTGACTCAACCTCTAGCCCCTTTCCTCTCCCTGGAAGTCAGGGAGCGGGGCAGAAAATTCCAGCCCTCTAAACACATGGGTGGTCTCCTGGCCATCAGCTCCCATCCTGGAGCCACCAGCCATGTCACTGGAAAGCAGAAGCTACTCTTATTACTCTGATGATTCCAAGGGTCTTTGGAACTCTGTGCCAGGACACAGGGACAAAAGCCTAATACATGTTCCCCCTGTTCTCATGGTTCCTTGGTTCAAACCCTCCTATGGTGGCCCATCCACTCAGAGTAAAAGCGAGCTGCCCAGTGGCCTCCCAGGTCCAGCATGACCCAGCCCTGCTCAGATCTCATGTCCCGCCATCTTTCCCAGTCTCACTCTTCAGCCACTGCCAGCTGCTGCTCCTCACACACAGCTGACATGCCCTGCTTTTGGGCCTTTGCATCTGCTCTCCCCTTTGCCTGGAGCAGGCTTCCCAGATGCGTGTGCGGCTGCCTCTCTCACCACCCAGGACCTCAGCTCAAGCATCCCCTTGTCAAGGGGGCTTCCTTGGAAGGAGACAGCAGCCTTCTCCTGGGCACTTTCTCCTCTCTCCTCTATTTTTCTCTCCGCTGCTCACCATTTCTGACACTGAGTCCCCTTGCTATCCATTGCCTGTCTCGCCTCTGCTCCCAGCACTGAAAATCCAGAGAAGCCCCCTCTGCAGGTCTCTGGGTCTCCCATGCTCTTGCATGTAGTGGTTCTTTCCCCTTCTGTTGGCCAGAGAGGGCACCCCCTCTCACCATGTTGGCTGGGTGGGTGTCTGTGAGCGTCTGTGCTGCAGAGAAGGCTGAGAGAGAAGGAGTGAGGCTGCCTGGGCTCAGCCCACCATGACCAAGTGTAAGTCAGCGGATACCCAGAGATGTGGGTGGGCCTGAGAGAGGAACCACTGTGGCCAAGGTACCAGCATTGGGCACCTGCAGGACTGAAACTTGGACCCCCTCTTTGGATTCCAGATCCCATTTGGTAGGTTTTCCCGAGTCATCATTTGTGTCCTGACCTGAGTACATCTTACTTGTCGGTAGGAGAAACTGCTGGGGATGGGACCACCCCATCACCTGTCCCACGCAGGGGCCAGGCCCACAGGCGGTTCTGGTCCTGGAACAGCGGACAGGCGGGGGTGCTGGTGTCACACGGAGAGCACAGATGGTAAGGGAAGTAGTCTGTGGGGACACAGCCCGCCTCCTGCGCATTTGCTGCAGTGGAGACTCCACTCGGCTCCCTTGTGCCCTGCAGCTGGTGTGCTCATTCCAGCTGGGACCATTCCCCAGTGTGCAGGTGGCCTCGCACTGCTGCAGGTTCAAGTGAGGAGCACATGAGAGACTTCGTGAGCCCCTTTGCTCAAGGTTTTCAGTCTTTCTTGCAGTAAATACAAAGACTCCTAATTTTTTAATACCTCAAAGCATAAGAATATGTCATTATGGAATAGACGGCAAGATATTGGTATTACTGATCCCAATTTCTGTTATGTATGATGCTTACTGTTCAATGGAGCAGTGGTATATCATAGACATACCGATGTCTATGATACATGAAGCACGTGAACTGCTTTTGGCTGCTCTCATGTTAATAGAGATGGTCAGAGTGGTGAGCACCTCCTATTTTGCTGTTAACACCCTGCTGTCTCCCCCTCAAATAATCTGATTTTTAATTGTCCAGCACTTTATAAAGAGAATGTCTGTCATCTTTCAAATCCATCTATAAGTGGCTACTAACCACTTTCTCCACCAAATAGGATTCTGAGCAGCCCCTGGTCAGTGGTCCTTGGAGCTCTTACTCTAAGAGTGTTCAATATTGACATATCGGTGGACAAATCAATCAATAAATGTATTCAAAAGGGGACGGGTTCACCCCAAATTGACTTCTGACTTATGCATCATGTATTATTTTCTTTTTACTTCTGTGTGTGTGTGTGTGTGTGTGTGTGTGACTTGCGATCTGTTCTTCATTTAATCTGCCTGTACAATTCTAACTCATTAATCAAATATTAAACTTTCTAAGCCATTATATGCCATGCACTGAATATGCATTCCCTGTAAATTAAGAATGAAAACATAACAAGCCAGATAAATTAAAGAGTTATAACTCACATAAAATCACTTGTCTCTTTTGCTACAAAAGAAACCATTCCTGCTTTGGGATCATGATCTCAGGGTGGTGAGATCGAGCCCCGAGTTGGGCTCTGTGCTCAGTGTGGTGTCTGCTTGACATTCTCCCTCTCCCTCTCCCTCAGTCCCTCCCTGACTTGCTCTCCCTCCCTCTATCTCAAATAAATAAGATTTTTTTAAAAAAGCAATTTTGCTTTCTTCATACCTCATTGGAAGATACTAATAACTTAATAACTTGTAACCAGTAACATCTTAGACCAAAAAGCTGAGAGGAAGCCAACATGGGCAGACTGGTGAAATGATGTCTCTGTGCCTGGGATGGAGGTTCTGTCGTTTGAGAAAAAATATCAGAGGTCAAGAAAGTGAAACAAAACAGAAAGGCACATGGGCATTTAAAAAAAAAAAAAAGGGAGGATTTAGGGGTAATTTGTGCTTTTGAAGAATTGGTTGCTACAAACTGTGGAGAAATGTGGATCCCGTATTTATCTATTTATCTATTTATTTATTTATTTATTTGATGTGTCAATGAACTCTTTTTTTTTTTTTTTTTAAGTAAACATATAATATATTTTTATCTCCAGGGGTACAGGTCTGTGAATCGCCCGGTTTACACACTTCACATCACACACCAAAGCACATACCCTCCACAATGTCCATAATTCCACCCCCCTTCTTCCAACCCCCCTCCCCCAGCAACCCTCAGTTTGTTTTGTGAGATTAAGAGTCACTTATGGTTTGTCTCCCTCCCAATCCCATCTTGTTTCATTTATTCTTCTCCTACCCCCTTAAGCCCCCATGTTGCATCACCACTTCCTCATATCAGGGGGATCATATGATAGTTGTCTTTCTCTGCTTGACTTATTTTGCTAAGCATGATATGCTCTAGTTCCATCCACGTTGTCACAAATGGCAAGATTTCATTTCTTTTGATGGCTGCATAGTATTCCATTGTGTATATATACCACATCTTCTTGATCCATTCATCTGTTGGTGGACATCTAGGTTCTTTCCATAGTTTGGCTATTGTGGACATTGCTGCTATAAACATTCGGGTGCACGTGCCCCTTCAGATCACTACCTTTGTATCTTTAGGGTAAATACCCAGTAGAGCTATTTCTGGGTCATAGGGTAGTTCTATTTTCAACATTTTGAGGAACCTCCATGTTGTTTTTTAGAGAGGTTGCACCAGCTTGCATTCCCACCAACAGTGTAGGAGGGTTCCCCTTTCTCCGCATCCTCGCCAGCATCTGTCATTTCCTGACTTGTTGATTTTAGCCATTCTGACTGGTGTGAGGTGATATCGCATTGTGGTTTTGATTTGTATTTCCCTGATGCCGAGTGATATGGAGCACTTTTTCATGTGTCTGTTGGCCATCTGGATGTCTTCTTGCCAAAAATGTCTGTTCATGTCCTCTGCCCATTTCATGATTGGATTATTTGTTCTTTGGGTGTTGAGTTTGCTAAGTTCTTTTTAGATTTTGGACACTAGCCCTTTATCTGATATGTTGTTTGCAAATATCTTCTCCCATTCTGTCAGTTGTCTTTTGGTTTTGTTAACTGTTTCCTTTGCTGTGCAAAAGCTTTTGATCTTGATGAAATCCCAATAGTTCATTTTTGCCCTTGCCTCCCTTGCCTTTGGCGATGTTCCTACGAAGATGTTGCTGCGGTTGAGGTTGAAGAGGTTGCTTCCTGTGTTCTCCTCACGGATTTTGATGGAGACCTTTCTCACATTGAGGTCCTTCATCCATTTTGAGTCTATTTTCGTGTGTGGTGTAAGGAAATGGTCCAATTTCATTTTTCTGCATGTGGCTGTCCAATTTTCCCAACACCATTTATTGAAGAGGCTGTCTTTTTTCCATTGGACATTCTTTCCTGCTTTGTAGAAGATTAGTTGACCATAGAGTTGAGGGTCTATTTCTGGGATTTCTGATTCTGTTCCATTGACCTATGTGTCTGTTTTTGTGCCAGTACCATGCTGTCTTGATGATGACAACTTTGTAATAGAGCTTGAAGTCCAGAATTGTGATGCCACCAACTTTGGCTTTTTTTTTCAATATTCCTTTTCTGGTTCCATATAAATTTTAGGATTATTTGTTCCATTTCTTTGAAAAAGATGGATGGTACTTTGATAGGAATTGCATTAAATGTGTAGATTGCTTTAGGTGGCATAGACATTTTCACAATATTTATTCTTCCAATCCAGGAACATGGAACATTTTTCCATTTCTTTGTGTTTTCCTCAATTTCTTTCATGAGTACTTTATAGTTTTCTGAGTATAGATTCTGTGCCTCTTTGGTTAAGTTTATTCCTAGGTATCTTAGGGTTTTGGGTGCAATTGTAAATGGGATTGACTACCTAATTTCTATTTCTTCTGTCTTGTTGTTGGTGTAGAGAAATGCAACTGATTTCTGTGCATTGATTTTATCTCCTGACACTTTACTGAATTCCTGTACAAGTTCTAGCAGTTTTGGAGTGGAGTCTTTTGGGTTTTCCACATATAGTATCATATCATCTGCGAAGAGTGATAGTTTGACTTCTTCTTTGCTGATTTGGATGCCTTTAATTTCCTTTTGTTGTCTGATTGCTGAGGATAGGACTTCAAGTACTATGTTGAATAGCAGTGGTGATAATGGACATCCCTGCCATGTTCCTGACCTTAGCAGAAAAGCTTTCAGTTTTTCTCCATTGAGAATGATATTTGCGGTGGGTTTTTCATAAATGGCTTTGATAATATTGAGGTATGTGCCCACTATCCCTACACTTTGAAGAGTTTTGATCAGGAAGGGATGTTGTACTTTGTCAAATGCTTTTTCAGCATCTATTGAGAGTATCATATGATATGGTTCTTGTTCTTTCTTTTATTAATGTGCTGTATCACATTGATTGATTTGCGGATATTGAACCCAACTTGCAGCCCTGGAATAAATCCCACTTGGTCGTGTTGAATAATTCTTTTAATGTACTGTTGAATCCTATTGGCTAGTATTTTGGTGAGAATTTTCGCATCTGTGTTCATCAAGGATATTGGTCTATAGCTCTCTTTTTTGATGGGATCCTTGTCTGGTTTTGGGATCAAGATGATGCTGGCCTCATAAAATGAGTTTGGAAGTTTTCCTTCCTTTTCTATTTTTTGGAACAGTTTCAGGAGAACAGGAATTCGTTCTTCTTTAAATGTTTGGTAGAATTCCCCCGGGAAGCCATCTGGCCCTGGGCTTTTGTTTGGGGATTTTTAATGACTGTTTCAATCCCCTTACTGGTTATGGGTCTGTTCAGGCTTTCTATTTCTTCCTGGCTCAGTTATGGTAGTTTATATGTTTCTAGGAATGCATCCATTTCTTCCAGATTGTCAAATTTGTTGGCGTAGAGTTGCTCACAGTATGTTCTTATAATTGTTTGTATTTCTTTGGTGTTAGTTGTGATCTCTCCTCTTTCATTCATGATTTTATTTATTTGGGTCCTTTCTCTTTTCTTCTTGATAAGTCTGGCCAGGGGTTTATCAATTTTATTAATTCTTTCAAAGAACCAGATCCTAGTTTCATTGATTTGTTCTATTGTTTTTTTGGTTTCTATTTCATTGATTCCTGCTCTGATCTTTATGATTTCTCTTCTCCTGCTGGGTTTTGGGTTTCTTTCTTGTTCTTTCTCCAGCTCCTTTAGGTGTAGGGTTAGGTTGTGTACCTGAGACCTTTCTTGTTTCTTGAGAAAGGCTTGTACCACTATATATTTTCCTCTCAGGACTGCCTTTGTTGTGTCCCACAGATTTTGAACCATTGTGCTTTCATTATCATTTGTTTCCATGATTTTTATCAATTCACCTTTAATTTCCTGGTTGACCCATTCATTCTTTAGAAGAATGCTGTTTAGTCTCCATGTATTTGGGTTCTTTCCAAACTTCCTCTTGTGATTGAGTTCTAGCTTCAGAGTACTGTGGTCTGAAAATATGCAGGGAATGATCCCAATCTTTTGATACCGGTTGAGTCCTGATTTAGGACCGAGGATGTGGTCTATTCTGGAGAATGTTCCATGTGCACTAGAGAAGAATGTGTATTCTGTTGCTTTGGGATGAAATGTTCTGAATATATCTGTGATGTCCATCTGGTCCAGTGTGTCGTTTAAGGCCTTTATTTCCTTGCTGATCTTTTGCTTGGATGATCTGTCCATTTCAGTGAGGGGAGTGTTAAAGTCCCCTACTATTATTTTATTATTGTTGATGTGTTTCTTTGATTTTGTTATTAATTGGTTTATATAATTGGCTGCTCCCACGTTGGGGGCATAGATATTTAAAATTGTTAGATCTTCTTGTTGGACAGACCCTTTGAGTATGATATAGTGTCCTTCCTCATCTCTTATTATAGTCTTTGGCTTAAAATCTAATTGATCTGATATAAGGATTGCCACTCCTGCTTTCTTCTGATGTCCATTAGCATGGTAAATTCTTTTCCACCCCCTCACTTTAAATCTGGAGGTGTCTTCGGGCTTAAAATGTGTTTCTTGTAGGCAACATATAGATAGGTTTTGTTTTTTTTATCCATTCTGATACCCTGTGTCTTTTGATTGGGGCATTTAGCCCATTAACATTCAGGGTAACTATTGAGAGATATGAATTTAGTGCCATTGTATTGCCTGTAAGGTCACTGTTACTGTATATTGTCTCTGTTCCTTTCTGATCTACCACTTGTAGGCTCTCTCTTTGCTTAGAGGACCCCTTTCAATATTTCCTTTAGAGCTGGTTTGGTGTTTGCAAATTCTTTCAGTTTTTGTTTGTCCTGGAAGATTTTAATCTCTCCTTCTATTTTCAATGATAGCCTAGCTGGATATAGTATTCTTGGCTGCATATTTTTCTCATTTAATGCTCTGAATATATCATGCCTGCTCTTTATGGCCTGCCAGGTCTCTGTGGATAAGTCCACCGCCAATCTAATATTTTTACCATTGTATGTTACAGACTTCTTTTCCTGGGCTGCTTTCAGGATTTTCTCTTTGTCACTAAGGCTTGTAAATTTTACTATTAGGTGACGGGGTGTGGGCCTATTCTTATTGATTTTGAGGGGCGTTCTCTGAACCTCCTGAATTTTGATGCTTGTTCCCTTAGCCATATTGGGGAAATTCTCCCCAATAGTTCTCTCCAGTTTACCTTCTGCTCCCCTCTCTCTTTCTTCTTCTTCTGGAATCCTAATTATTCTAATGTTGTTTCGTCTTATGGTGTCACTTATCTCTCGAATTCTCCCCTCGTGGTCCAGTAGCTGTTTGTCCCTCTTTTGCTCAGCTTCTTTATTCTCTGTCATTTGGTCTTCTATATTGCTAATTCTTTCTTCTGCCTCATTTATCCTAGCAGTGAGAGCCTCCATTTTTGATTGTACCTCATTAATAGCTTTTTTGATTTCAACTTGTTTAGATTTTAGTTCTTTTATTTCTCCAGAAAGGGCTTTTATATCTCCCAAGAGGGTTTCTCTAATATCTTCCATGCCTTTTTCGATCCCAGCTAGAACCTTGAGAATTGTCATTCTGAACTCTAGATCTGACATATTACCGATGTCTGTATTGATTAGGTCCCTAGCCTTCGGTACTGCTTCTTGTTCTTTTTTCTGTGGTGAATTTTTCCGCCTTGTCATTTTGTCCAGATAAGAGTATATGAAGGAGCAAGTAAAATACTAAAAGGGTGGCAACAACCCCAGGAAAATATGCTTTAACCAAATCAGAAGAAATCCCAAATCATGAGGGGGGAGAAAGGGGATTAAAAAAAGGTTCAGAAAGAAAGAAAGAAAAAAAAAAAGGAAAGAAAAAAAAGAATTAAAAGAAGAAAACAAATAAAAAAAAGTATAAAAAAGAAAAAATATATATTAGATAAACTAGTTAAAAAAGGTTAAAAAAGAAAAGGGTAAATGTTAAAAAAATTTTAGCAGAAGAAGAGAAAAAAATGAAAAAGAAAATTAAATTAACTGCAAGACTAAAGAATCATAAGGAGAAAGCCATGAGTTCCGTGCTTTGCTTTCTCCTTCTCTGGAATTCTTCTGCTCTCCTTGGTATTGAAACTGCACTCCTTGTAGGGGAACTTGGTCTTGGCTGGATTTCTTGTTGATCTTATGGGAGAGGGGCCTGGTGTAGTGATTCTCAAGTGTCTTTGCCCCAGGCGGAATTGCACTACCGTTACCAGGGGCAGGGCTGAGTAATCCGCTCGGGTTTGCTTTCAGGGGCTTTTGTTCCCTGAGCACTTTCCGTAGAGTTCTGGAGGATGGGAATGAAAATGGCGGCCTCCTGGTCTCCGGCCGGAGGACCCGAGAGCCCGGGGCCCCACTCCTCAGTGCGCCCTCAGAGAACAGCGCCCAGTTACTCCCGTCTGCCTGACCTCTGGCCGTGCTCCGAGCTCACCAAGCCTGCGACTGGTTCAAGGCATCCCCGAGCTGTGAGCGCACTGTCAGCTCTGTCTCTGTGGCCGGCTTCCCCGTTCTAATACCCGTAAACTCTGCGACACTCAGACACCCCTGATCCTTCTGTGACCCTGTGGGACCTGAGGCCATGCTAACCCCGCATGGGCTTCACCCCGGTTTAGTCTCTGGAGCGATGTTCCTCAGTGGAACAGACTTTTAAAAGTCCTGATTTTGTGATCAGTTGCTCCGCCGCTTGCCGGGACCTGGCCCCTCCCCCTGGGGTCTATCTTCCCATTGCTTTGGATTCACTTCTCCACCAGTCCTACCTTTCATAAAGTGGTTGTTTTTCTGTTTCTAGAATTTCTGTTCTTCTTCTCTTCGATCTGCTGATGGATTTGTAGGTGTTTGCAATCTTTAGATAAGCTATCTAGCTGATCTCCTGTTAGCTGAAGTAGTCTCAGCCTGCTACTTCTCTGCCATCTTGACTCCTCTCCTTATCTATTTATTTTAATAAGAGCACAGGTTCAGGGTTTTGTCCCAGAAGCAAAGCCTCAGAGAGTGGTCTGGAAGGAAACTTCTGCTGCCCCCATCCCTGTAGGCACAGAATCATCCTCCTTACAACAAAGGCATGCACCACAGAGATTGTATTGGGAATGACACTGGAGAGTAGTGGGAGCCACAAGGACTGGATGAAATGCCATTCCTAACAGTGGATGGCCATTCCAGGAACCCCAAGAGCCGGCTGTCTTCCCCCTCCCAGGAATGTCTGCCAGCTCTGGGCACTGGCTGAGGAACAGGGGTTGGCCAAGGCCAACAACTGCCTCTGGAGACAAGAGAAACCAGCGGAGCTCTCACATTCATCCAGAGTCAGACAATGGGAGCTTTCCAGAATGTGAGACACAGGATGGTTTTCCTCAGAAGACAACTGCTGAATGTTGTGTGGAAGGAGCTGGCAATGCCAAAGCTTCTGAAAAGCAGAGTAAGACCTCCTGTAGCCTCAGGGTCTTCAGGAAAGAAATGCCTGAGATGAGACCTCTACAGGGAGGATCGAGTAGATACTGAGGGTCTACACTTGCCCTTGGCCTGATGGTTTCTGCTGCATTTGGTGGGAGACCTTTGCTAGGGGTGTTTGCATGAGATTAGAGTAACAAGGTTAGAGACGTGGGGAGGGGGTGCCTGAAGCACAAAATGGTTTCTTCACTGAAGACGTTGGGGAGATTTTGAAGCTGTTGTCTGTTTGGCTCAAAGGAAGCTGAAAAAAGGAAGTGGATCTTCTCAACCCAACCAGATCCACCATGGATTCTCAACTGAAAGGACTAGAGGGGAACTGAAGGTACACTGAATCTCACTAAAATTTACCCAAACTGCCACCCAGTTCTGATTGAGTGTTACTCAGACTGGTATAAGGCTAAATAGTCATCTGAATAAAAAAAAAAGGAAATGTAAGATGTTCCCTGGTGCATAAGGGAAGGAGAACTCTGTCCTCCTAATGTCTCTGTATCATTTTGTTTAGGAAATCTGAAGTTATAAAAGTGCTCTGCCTGCCTCTAAAAGATGTTCAGAAGCTAAACCAGACTCCTGGCATCCCGAGAATGTCCTTCTTGAAGATCTTGGAGGTATCTCTTCAAAATACAAACACCAAGGAGTATGACACCCCATCTTTCTGCTTTAGGGGGTTCAAGTTTCGACACTTAGCTCCAAGTGGTAACTTCCTGTTTGTGAAAAAGACACTGCAAGTTCTAATTTTCTTTTTGATAGTTAGGGCAATGTACAAGGATGCAATGGACTGAGTGTCCCTGGCTGTGGGAAAGGGTGGGATTTACTCTGCCCTTGCAGCATCTTTAGCAGGTTGTCTAATGGTTGTACGAAGTTAATTTAACACTTATTTGATACCAAAACTGTTCTCTTGCTTTTTAAAAAAAAAATTCGTGGAAATGTTTTCTTGGTTGGCAGCAGGCTTTATTTTTGTATTTTCCTAAAACTAGATGTGAGGAATCATCCCCCACACATCCTCTGACATAGAAGAACCCCTCCAATAGTGGGGAACATCCCTGGGTCCTCTAAGGACATACCTGGCACACTCTCATAGTGCAGCCATGCAAAGAGGCAAGATGACAGAGCCAGTAACCAAGTGAGATGGGGGATGATAGAAACAGAATCACAGATTAGCTAGCTATTAGCAGTGGCAGACAAGGGCTTTTAAATAACTGATCAATATATTCAAGATACAGATGGAGAAGATGGAAAATGGAGGGTTTTATCAGAGGTTTGGAATGCATGAAAATCAAATAAGCATTCTAGAACTGAAACAACACAGTATCTTAAATTATGATATCGGTGGGTGAATGTAAGAGCAGATTGGATTGTTGCACCTGAAGACAAATCAATAGAAAATATCCAAAATAAGTAGGAAAGAAAATAAGCATGGGGGAAAATAAAATCACAAGAGACAGCTAGAACATGCTCAAAGTTTCTATGGGATATGTAATTAGAATCTCAACAGGAGAGAAGAAACAGAATAAAGCAGAAGCAAAACTCATAACATTTAAAGAAATACTGGCCAAGGACTTTATAGAACTGATGAAAAAATATTATTAACCCAAAGCCAAAACCAAAAGAACAAAACAAGACAAAACACCAGACATTGGTCTTTTTTAAATTAAAACTGTTAAAAATCAATGACAAAGTGAGGCACCCGGCTGGCTCAGTTGGAAAACCATGCAGCTCTTGATTTCACGGTTGTGAGTTCAAGCCCTATGCTGGATATAGAGTTTACTCAACAAATAAACTTTAAAAAAAAGTGAAAAAAAGAGAAATCTTTAAGGCAGCTAAAGAAGAGCCAGAACACTGAAATATTCCTTTCCTTCCTAACTACTTCATCAAACCATTCAAAATATAAATACAAATGGAACCACCACACTGAAGAATTCTTACCACTGTATCATTGGTAATAAATACACGCTTGTAGAAAATTTGTTCCTGATGAGTGAGGTTTGTTATTAAATTTGTGAGTGTTTTTTACTCCTATGAACATGGTTCTGAAAGCAGGACCTTTGGATGAGAAGGCAAAAATCATAAAGCAAAGAGGCTGTCAGCTGGAAAGTCATAGACATCAACCTCCAAGGAGAAAAGCCCAGAAGAGAAATAAGTCTGGTGCAGAGGAGACATGGAAGAAGAAGCTGGTACTCCAGATGCAAGAGAGCGCTGGAACTAAGAACAGTTACATTTATAAACACATCGACAAGGAAACGTGTACAGCAAGAAGGGTATGGCATGTTGGCCTGTCATCTGGATTTATGCACATACAAGTATCCTGGAGTTCATTGACAAGTCTCTCTCCTATGTTACCCAGATTAAACAATACCACAACATTTCACCACCTTTTTAGTCCTTTTGTAATTCGGCATCAATATTTAAAAAAAGAAAAGAAAAGAAAAAAAAAAGCTCCACTGCCTTAAAATTGTTTAAGAAAAAAAAAGGCATTTGCTACGAATCAACTAAAATCACTTTTTGGGTCATATTTATCTTTGCCAAGTCAGTCTGCTATACATTTTTAAAAATTAATAGTTTACCGATTTAGCTAAAACAATGTGAGAATTCCAGTCTTTGTGGTTAACCTCTGACCTTCCTGATAAACACTGACCAAAAGGAATGAATACCCCAAGCTATTTCTCTTCTATCACAGGAGATGGGGAACCTTTTAACTTTCCCGAGTCTTGCTTACTTTTCCTGAAAACTTTGTAATTTCTTTCTGTAAGAAGCTCATTTTTGGTACACTTATCATGATGGGGGGAAAAGCTCATTTTTTTCTCTGATGCTGGCCAATGGAAGAGCTGGCTATGTGGGAATCAGCGAGAATAACATGGCATGCAAACTGAGTGAAAGATTTGGATTCTGCCCAGTGAGCCTGCAGTTTGTAGATTGTGAAAGAGAAACACTAATTTTAAAAGCAACACATAGAATCAAAAAAATCTCTAACAGATGCGAATAGTATATCTTATTAAAGGTGATCTTTGAACAGTAATCATAATAATCATTTCATTTGACCATGAAGATGTTATTGTTATGTCCATGGTAACCTGGTATGGTGGGAAGAACATAGAGTCAAATGGGGATTTGAAATCCAGTCCATTTCGTCCTGGATATTTTGTCCTTGGGAAGATGTTCAAGTCATTCATTTCTTGGTAAGTAAAATTAAATGAGTAATATTTCCATCAGACAGATGCTCTGATAACTGAGAGAGAAAAAACAAGAAAGCATTGAGTACAACACCTGACACAAATGTCAGTCCCTGGTTCCCCCATCCCGCCTCAATCATACAGATAGATACACATAGAAAGGGTACTAAGTCACCCACTGGAGAAAGGGAACATTAAGTAAATGGCCATATTTATGCTGCTAATTGATTAAGGGATCTGAGCAGTGTGGAGCTAAAACACCCCCTCAGCATGTGTTTTAGTCCTAAATCTTGTCATCTTGTCAGAAGACCTACTTGGATTTAAGGCACAAGAAAAAAGAAAAATAACTAGAAAAAATCAAATGCAGGGTTGGGCTCTCACATTCAGATTTAGGCTTTTCTCATTAAAAAAAAAAAAAAAAGAAAAGAAAAGAAAAAAGAAAGCCAAGTCATGAATGGCTACCATGTACTGACTATTAAGTATGTCCAAGTAACTGTGAGTTTAACTGTGTACTTGTCAGCCTACTCAGTCTCCATGCAATTCTGAGAAAAGGGTTTTGCTCACTTTACTTTACAAGTGAAGAAACTGAAGCTGTGTGCGAGTAAATAAATGTGTCAAAGTCAGGTACCCAGGTGGCACATTTGGTTTGGTTGGTTAAGTGTCTGGCCCTTGGTTTGTGCTCAGGTCATGATCTCAGGGTCATGGGATTGAGCACATTGGGGTCTGTGCTCATCAGGGAACCCAGCAGAGATGCTCCCTCTCCCTCTGCCCATCCTCCCACTCTCATGCACGTGTAGGTGCACACACTCTCTCTCAAAATAAACAAATAAAATCTTTTTTTCTTTTATTTATTTTCAGCAAAGCAGTATTCATTATTTTTGCACCATACCCAGTACTCCATGCAATCCATGCCCTCTCTAATACCCACCAACCTCCTACCTCCCCACCACTTCAAACCCCTTAGATTGTTTTTCAGAGTCCATAGTCTCTCATGGTTCACCTCCCTTTCCTATTTCCCCCAACTCCCTTCTCCTCTCTAACTCCCCATGTCCTCCATGCTATTTGTTATGCTCCACAAATAAGTGAAACCATATGATAATTGACTCTCTCTGCTTGACTTATTTCACTCAGCATAATCTCTTCCAGTCCCGTCCATGTTACTACAAAAGTTTGGTATTCATCCTTTCTGATGGAGGCATAATACTCCATAGTGTATATGGACCACATCTTCCTTATCCATTAGTCCGTTGAAGGGCATCTTGGTTCTTTCCACAGTTTGGCGACCGTGGCCATTGCTGCTATAAACACTGGGGTACAGATGGCCCTTCTTTTCACTACATCTGTATCTTTGGGGTAAATACCCGGTAGTGCAATGGCAGGGTCATAGGGAAGCTCTATTTTTAATTTCTTGAGGATGAAAAGGGAGAGATCACAACTAACACCAAGGAAGTAGAAACAATCATCAGAAGTTATTATTAAAAGTTATATGCCAATAAGCAAAGCAACCTAGATGAAATGGATGCATTCCTGGAAAACTATAAACTCCCAAAATTGAACCAGAAAGAAATGGACAACCTGAATAGACTGATATCTAGTAACGAGATTGAAGCAGTGATCAAAAACCTCCCAAAAAGCAAGATCTCAGGACCTGATGGATTCCCTGCGGAATTCTACCAAATTTTCAAAGAAGAAATAACACCTATTCTCCTGAAGCTGTTTCAAAAAATTGAAGCAGAAGGAAAACTTCCAGACTCTTTCTATGAAGCTAGCATTACCCTGATCCCCAAACCAGGCAAAGACCCTACCCAAAAGGAGAATTTCAGACCATATTCACTGCTGAATATGGATGCGAAGATTCTCAACAAGATCCTAGAAAACAGGATCCAACAGCACATTAAAAAGATTATCCACCATGACCAGGGGGGATTCATCTCTGGGCTACAAGGATGGTTCAACATTTGTAAATCAATCAGTGTGATAGAACAAATTAATATGAGAAGAGAGAAGAACCACATGGTCCTCTCAATTGATGCAGAAAAAGCATTTGACAAAATCCAGCATCCGTTCCTGATTAAAACACTTCAAAGTATAGGGATAGAGGGAACACTGCTGAACTTCATAAAATCTATCTATGAAAGACCCACATCAAATATCATCCTCAATGGGAAAAAACTTGCAGCCTTCCCGTTGAAATCAGGAACACGACAAGGATGCCCGCTCTTACCATTCTTGTTCAACATAGTATTAGAAGTTCTAGCAACAGCAATCAGACAATAAAGAAAAATAAAAGGTATCCAAATTGATAATGAAGAAGTCAAGCTCTCTTTCTTTGCAGATGACATGATTCTTTATATGGAAAGCCCAAAAGACTCCACCCCCAAACTACTAGAACTCATACAGCAATTTAGTAATGTGGCAGGATACAAAGTCAATGTACAGAAATCAGCGGCTTTCTTATACACTAACAATGAAAACACAGAAAGGGAAATTAGAGAATTGATTCCATTTACTATAGCACCAAGAACCACAAGATACCTGGGAATAAACCTAACCAAAGAGTTAAAGGATCTGTACTTGAGGAACTACAGAACACTCATGAAAGAAATTGAAGAAGACACAAAAAGATGGAAGACCATTCCATGCTCTTGGATTGGAAGAATAAACATTGTTAAAATGTCTATACCGCCTAGAGCAATCTATACTTTTAATGCCATTCCGATCAAAACTCCACCGGTATTCTTCAAAGAGCTGGAGCAAATAATCCTAAAATTTGTATGGAATTAGAAGAGACCCTGAATCGCTAAGGAAATGTTGAAAAACAAAAATAAAACTGGCAGCATCACGTTACCTGATTTCAAGTTTTACTACAAAGCTGTGATCACCAAAACAGCATAGTACTGGCATCAAAACAGACACATAGACCAGTGGAACAGAGTAGAGAGCCCAGATATGGACCCTCAACTCTATGGTCAAATAATCTTCGACAAAACAGGAAAAAATATACAGTGGAAAAAAGACAGACTCTTCAATAAATAGTGCTGGGAAAACTGGACAGCTATACGTAGAAGACTGAAACTCGACCATTCTCTTACACCGTACACAAAGATAAACTCAAAATGGATAAAAGACCTCAACGTGAGACAGGAATCCATCAGAATCCTAGAGGAGAACATAGGCAGTAATCTCTTTGATTATCAGCCACAGCAACTTCTTTCAAGATATGTCAGTCCCTGCTCGGTTTGCATGAATGGGGGCTGCCCAAGAAGACATGACCTACACAGGCATTGCATGGAGCAATGCTTTCCTCCTCTAAGAAGGGACTGGGCAAGAACGGCTTTAGTAGGGAACATGTCTCACCCCTTAGCCCATGCACGGCCATGGTCTTCATGCACCCCTTTCAGCTGCAGGGGTAGCACCCCATTTCCTACCCGGTGGGAAGAACATAGAGCAGGGGGCTTGGCCAGGTGCCACCTGATATCTACACACACTGAAGCAGAACAAAGAATTGCATGTCAAGCCGGGAACAAAAGATAGTCCCAAACAAGATGAAAGGTGGCACAGGCTAGGAGGGCTCCTGTTTCCTGCAAGGAGATGGTTCACGTCTGAGGCTACTCTCTTGATCAAGAGTTGGCAGATGGTATGACTGTTGTTTCCAACAATTACTATGTCATGAAATTAGAATTCTATTATGCTGTTATTAGGTCTGTAAAGCTTGTTTTTTTTTCTCATCTGAAGAAAATATATATGGGAACTTTTATCAAGGCAAATCATTTATGAACAGTCTGGGATATTTGTCATAAAAACATGATGCTGGTCATACCTAAAACTAACCAATCCATGGTAATTTGGGCCAGTAGAAGAATTCAAGAGAAACTGGAATTGATTCTGTTATTTGGTTGTAATAAAAATACTGTCAGGTTACATAGTTTGATAATATTTTATTCATTTATTTTTTTAAATAAAAATACTGAGCAGGGAGCCCGAGGCAGGGCTGGATTCCAGGACCCTGAGATCATGACCTGGGTTGAGGCAGACATTAAACCATCTGAGCTACCCAGTTTGATGATAATTTTTTTTGATAATATTTTAAATGGTAATAATAAATATGGAAATTTTTATAATTGATAGAAATAATTGACCTGAAATAATACTGACAAGAGATTAAACTACATGTAGTGGAAGATGTTACTGGGCAAAAATGGACAAATCTAAACCTCCAGGACTTCAGATAATTGTTAACCAATTGAGGAGAGGAATGACCTCATGTCAAACAAGGCACCGTGACACAAACTGGACTCAGGAACATAATATATGATATCGCACAGGGAAGGAATGATAAATCTGTAATTTCTACAAAATTAAGACAGAAAAGAACTGAAATTAGTGGGCTACAAATAGTGACGTGAAAATTTCAAAGTATTTTCCCTGCACTGCAAAGCCTTTGATCAAAGAATTAGTGGCTATAGACTGGAGTTTTAATGGAAAAGAATTGATTGAGATCATGACAGTTGCACGTTTTATGTACAGTGTCCTCAGGATGGAAATGAAAATGTCAAAGCCTGAGTCACTTGAAACTGGCAGGACAAGACAGAAAACTAGACATTTCTTAACAGCGGGTTTCCTACCCTTGGCCTTACAATTTTAGAGGCTTTCATTGTTCACAGATAAAGTAAACATGCTTCAAAGGGACCAGAGCCCTTGACTTTTCTGTGAGGATGTGGAGATCACCTTTTTTCCTGCCAAACCTAGCACACTTTACAATTTCTTCTCTCTTTAGATGAGTTCCCAATTCTGGCATCTTCTTAAGTACTTTTTATTTTTTTCTCCATGTTCAACTTGCAACTGCGAATTCTGGCTTCCATTCCCAACCCCTATTTTGCAAAAATATTTGCAGAAACCTAGACATGTAATGTTGCAATTTTTTATTTTTTCATTTATTTATTTTCAGCATAACAGTATCATTATTTTTTTCACCACACCCAGTGCTCCATGCAATCTGTGCCCTCTATAATTCCCACCACCTGGTACCCCGACCTCCCACCCCCCCGCCACTTCAAACCCCTCAGATGGTGAATCATGAGAGACTATGGACTCTGAAAAATGTTGCATTTTTTTAATGGCATTGCTGAGTCAGACTTGGCTGAGTATCTGGCTACAGGACTTACTTACTATGTGACTTTAAGAAACTACTTACATTTTTCAAACCTCCATTTCTAAATCTCTAGTAAGGAGATAACAGCCCTCAATTTGTGTGTTCACAGTGAGGGTTAATAAGACTGGCCTTACAAAGGGCTTTCTGTGACTTATATTCCATAAAGGGAGCATTTGTCTGCCTTCCCAGCAGGCAGACTGTGAATCAGATCTTGTTTATCAATTCTTTCTTCAAACACACCTTCATCATCTCTGCACTCGAAGGGGTTTACTCTACACATTCAGGTGTCTCTCTTTCAACTCACGCATCCCATTGTCAGATTTACAGAATTGTGTATGTACATAACTGTTGGGATTGTGAAAACTCTCATTATTTCAATGGGTGCTTGGGGTAGAGACATGTATGTGTCTTCACAGTGAGCCAACAGATCAGAAGATGACTTCCATTGTGAAGAGAGTTTATTATACTCCGAGGTCCCCACAGGAGGGGGTCTGCACCACCGAGGGCCACATGGGTGTCAGGAGACTAAGGTGGAAAGGCAGAGGGGATGAAAGGAAAATGTGGACAAGGAACTATCTTGGGATTTCCATGGGACAGAACAGGCAAGGCAGGGTGGGCAGTCTTGGGATTGGCTAGTTTGAACCATGTCAGTAGGCTGTAGGGCAGAGGGGCTGTCCCAAGCTGCCTGGCCCATGGCCTGGGGCTAGAACATGAGAGCCCAGCACCCAGGGGGAATGGCTAGGTGTGGAACTAACCAGCTGCTCAAGAAGAGTCACTGATGGACCTCTAGTTGGAGCCTCAAAACTGGGTCAAGACAAGCTAAAGAAAGCTGTACCTGGCATGAGGGTGAGGAAGTATGGACTCTCCTGCTGTGGGGAGTACAGCTCATGCCCTTGGAGGCTGGTTATTAAATCACGGAATTCAGGAAACCCAATGTAGCTGGAGGCCTGGGGCCATCTCATCATGGTTCCTTAGCTGGGGGAGCACACCCCCGTAGACAGCCACAATGTCATATAATAAACTGGCTGACTCCTGGCTCACACTGTGGGCCAGCAAGGGAGTCAGCAGTTTGGAGAAGGTAAAGTTTCATGTTGGAGGAAAATTTAATTTCCTCTTGGGTCTTGGCATAAGCCAGAATGTGTAGAAGAGCGTGGGAGGCAGGAAATGGATTAGCACACCTCTCCGGAAGAGTGTTTTCTGATGAGGAAAGACCTGTGTGGGTGTGATGACTATTTTCCCTAGGTGGGAGGATGCTGGCTGGATCTTGTCTAAGGACAGCCTCAATGGCAGCAGGCATCAGCCAAAATGCCGCGTTACCAACTAAACTCTTCATTGAGTCGAAGAAAGGTATTGGTGGTAGCGCATTCCAAAGCAGCTCAGAAAGAACCACAGTTTCATCCAAAATTCCAAGCCAGACCTAGGAAATCGAGTGTGAAGAGGAAGGAAATAGAAGTTCGATGCTCAAGTCGCATTTTCAGCCTTTTCATCCGGGACCTCCTTATCCATGAGGTACAGCTGACAAAAAGGCTGGACTTGAATTTCTTCTAAAATTATGAGGAAGAAAGTGAATATAAATAATAATGAATATATTAAACAACTAAATTTTTATACTAATACAGTCATATGATGGAACTTTTGATACTTTCTAATGGAGGAAATAGTCCATGGTGCAAATATGCTCACTCAGCTGGTGAGAATAACGGCTCCAGCATTGCTCCTCCCTCCTCCCCAGACCCTGTGTCCATGGGACTCCATGTGGACAAAAAGGACTTTGCACATTAAGGATTTTCGGATGATCCTGGAGTACCCAGTGTGATCTCCAGGGTCCTCTGATGGAGCAGGCTTGGGAGAGAGGGGGAGGAGATGTTACTAGAGAAGCAGGGCTTAGAGTGGCCCGCTTTCAACGTGGAGAATGTGGCCACAAGCCAAGCCAGGAGGGTGCCCTCCAGAAGCTGGAAAAGGAAGACAGTCACTTCTCCCCTGGAGTCTTTTGAAGGGACACGGCCCTGCTGATGCCTGGTTTCATGTCAGAGATCTGACCTCCAAAACCATAGGACCACCAGTTTTGGCTGCTTGAAGGTGTTGAGTTTATGGACTTGCCAACAGCTTCCATAAGAAACTACGACACCCATGAAAGTCGCAAAGCGGTCCCTTCACCTTTGGCAAGTCTCTGACATAGTTGGGCTTTAAGTTTTTCCTCTGTCACAGAAGGAGATTGAAGCAAGTCTCATTTTCACACTCAGATGATTTCAAGGCCAGACAGGTGACTCTAGACCCTGGTTAGGAGCAGGAAGGCGGCCTGTGGTATACTGGTGCTGGCCTAGCCAAACAAAATACACTCAGCGACATGGGTGGGAAGGAGTTGTATGAAGTCCCTCTTAAAGTCCTTACAGAATTTTTGTCTTTTAAATATTTTATTTATTTACGTGACAGAGAGAGAGAAAGCCCATGTGCAGCACAGAAACAGGGGGAGGGGCAGGCAGAGGAAGAGGGAGGTGTCCCTGCCTCTACAAGAGACAGGTCAAACTCTTGAAACTGTAAATAAACTTGGAAAAATGTCACATTATATTAACTAGTAACATATGCCAGTCAAGATTTTATAGGTTCGGTGCACCTGGGTGGCTCATTTGGTTAAACGTCTGCCTTCTGCTCAGGTTATGATCTTGGGTCCTGGGATCGAAACCCATATCTGGCTCCCTGCTCAGGGGGCCCTGTTTCTCCCTCTCCTCCCTGCCTGTGCTCTTTCTGTCATTATCTGCCTCTCTCTAAAATAAATAAATAAAATCTTTGTAAAAAGAAGATTTTATGTGCTCACTGTTATCTACATGTAGAAAATGGGTTCTGACACCTGGCAGAGTATCTGGCATAAAACATGGGTTCCTGAATAGTGTGCTTTGAAAAGAGAAGCACATCTTTAGACCAAAGGTCCTGAATTATCCCCAAATCTGACCTTCCCACCAGCATGCGAAGCCCATCTAGTTTGAGTACATAAATAGTAAGTATTTGCTTACTTGTTTTTACACGTTTGGAATCAACACATTGATCCCCCTTGAGGGAGGAAAAAGGATTCACTTAGCCGAATTTCCTCTATAATCTCCCTTCCTTCCTGGAATCAATATTGCATCCAAGTTTTTCTATCTGGATAGGACTGAAATAACTCCATCAGGTACAGCAAGCTGTGTGCCTCCTGCTAGAGGAGTGGTGGACACTGCAGACAGACATCACTGCTACATTTCCCATCTGAGGGAGGACGGTCTAATGAGGAATTCCAACGTCTCTTTGATACCAGTAAAACCAGTAAAAGGCATCATTGTTGCCTATAAAATGAATAATCCCTAAAGTCAAAATAATTCTGAAACTGTGTTCTTCAGCATTGTGGAAAAATATTAATAAATTTTTGCTTTAAGGATTTTCCCTCTTTCTTTAGGAAAAGAAATAAGTGGAGTCCAGAGCTAGAAGAGCTGGTCCAACTGGCTTACTCGGTATTTGCAAAGTATTTTCCCACTAATTAAATTGTGTTATATCTAAAGTTACATCCATAGTTTCCTAACCTATTTGCAGTTAAATTTTAGTAATAGGAATAACAGATATTTTAAACCAATGTGATTTCTCAGATGCCTACAAAAAGCCAATTACTAGTATACATTCCCAGCCAAAATTAAATACAATGATAAGAAGATAATTTGTTCAGAGCAATAACATAATTAATGCAGAAAATATCTTCTTAAATCTTAAAATTTCAATGTCAAGTTTGTTTTCCATTGATTTGGAAGATTTTAAAGTTTTTATTTTAAATCCTGATAGTTAACATATGACATTTTATTCATTTCAGGTGTACAATCTAGCAATTCAAGATCTGGTTTTTTTAATGGAGGCTTTCAGAATGGTGACTTTTTTTGGGAATCAGAAAAAAATGGAAAAATGTATTATTAGTGTTTAATATCAAAATATCTTCAGGAAACATATAGTTCTGCCTCTAGCAAATTTATTTCCATGACATTTAAAATTCCGTAACCAACGAGTGGAAAACCCAAAGACTCTGACATATGAAGCTGGACTGTCACTTCAATATCACTACTGAATGCAGACCTAGGGCGCCAGTTTGCAGAAAATGAATAATAAACCATTCCTCTGGATTGCAAATATGCTGATATCACAAAGGAGACAGTAGAAGGCTTACACCATTTCAAAAGTTGAGAGATGCAGACTTCTAATCGGTGATCAAGCTGAAGAGCCACATCAGACAGAAATTAACCAAGTGTCTGTCTACCAGGACACAAGGAGTCCAGTGCCATACAAGAGCTTAGAGTTCCTTTCCCCATATGATTATCAACTGCTGGATAGGACAGCTTAGGAAAGCACATTAAAAAAAAAAAAAAAAAACCACACACACACACACACACAAAATACACAAACTGGTTATTTTAAACCACAAAACGATTTGAAGGTAAGAAACAGCATTTGAGAGAAAATTAGAGAATCACATTTGCATAAGAAAAGGCAATATTGGAGCTCAGTGCCGGATGCCAGTTGGAGGCAGTCGAGTCTGGCAGAGGAAGCACATTTTAGGTAGAAGGAATAAAAAATGGTGCAAAGAGCCAGGCTTGTTCTAGAAACTGGACAAACCCCAGCGTGAATGTGGCAGAGTAAGGACGGGGATGGGAAGCGGCAGAGGTAAGTGGAAACTAGGTCTGGAAGTTTACGAGCACAGACCAGCATACTCCTCTAAGAACAGTTACCAAGGTAGGGGAAAGAACCACCTTTGAGCATCAGAAGTGGGGCACCTGGGTGGCCCAATCCATTGAGCATCTGACTCTTGGTTTCGACTTGGGTCATGATCTTGGGGTCCTGAGATGGAGTCCTGCTAGGGCTACAAGCTCAGTGCAGAGTCTGCTTGGAATTCTCTCTCCCTCTCCCACTGCCTCTCTCCCTGTTCATGCACTCTCTCTCTCAAATTTAAAAATAAAATCCCTGGGACTCACACAGGGCAGAGAAAAATGCCCAGTCTCTCCAGCCAGCATTGGAAAACTTCAATACATGAGTACTCAGAATAGTTCTCAGTCCTGAAAAGTGGGGAACACAGCAACATAAACTACACATTGTTGGACCTCCACCTAAAAAACCTTGAAATCAAGACCGAAAAGGATAAAATTATTTTCAAGTAATTTAACTACATCCCAGAACCAAATTAAAGAACATTTATAGAAATACTAAAATATTCAGCTCCAAAAAAGTAAAAATTACAACGACTGGCATCCATTAGACATTATTGGGCATGCCAAGAAGCAGAACAATTGAACCGCAGTTAGAGGGAAAAATAACCATCCATTAACACTGATCCAGAAATGGAGAGATTAAAGCATTTTTAAACAAGGAAATTAAAACATATATTATAACTATAGTCCATATTTTCAAGAAGCTACAGGAAGGATTGAATCTGTGAAGTAGAGGCAAGGGAGGTATATAAAAGTTGCAAATCAATTTTCTAGAGATTAAAATGAAAAAAGCTCAGATAAAAAGTACACAGGTTGAGATGAACTGCAGACTAGATATTGCAGAAAAAAATCAGTGAACTTGAACAAAAATCAAGTGATATTATCCCAAAGAAACTCACAAAGAAAAATTTTAGAGACTTAGAAAAGAAATGAACACCAAGAGAATGAGAAGACAGATGCAAGAGAGGGAGAAAATATTTGTACCATCTTATAAAAAGACTCATATAAAAATACACAAGGAACTCTTAAGGGTAAACACTAAAAAAAAAAAAAATTGAACAACCTGATTTAAAAATGGGCAAAAAATCTTAGTAGACACACCAACAATGAAGATACAAGTATGTCAGGTAAGCATATGCAAAGATGCTCAATGTCATATATGGTTAGGAAATTATAACTTCAAACAACAATAAAATATCACAATGCATCTGTTAAAATGCCCCAAATCCAGAACGGTGATGACATCAAATGTTGGTGAGGATAGGGAAATCCAGGTACTCTAGTTACTACTGGAGGGAACACAAAAGGGTATAGCCACTTCAGAAGACAGTTCGGCAGTTTCTCAAAAAAACTAAATAGAGACTTAACATGCAATCTGTCAACCAAACTTTGTGGAATCTGTCAGTCAAACTTTGTGGTATATACTCCAATGAGTTGAAAACCTATACACACATAAATGCCTACACATGAATGCATGTAGAACTTTTATTCATAATTTTCCCAAATCGGAAGCAACCAACATGTCCTTCCTAAGTGGGTGGGCAAAATACTCCTATAATGCTAATACTCCTATAATGGAATATTATTTAGTGATAAAAAACAATGACCTGTCCAGTCATGAAAAGACATACAAAAACCTTAAATGCATATTACCAAGTGAAAGAAGACAATCTAAAGGGGCTACATGCTGTGTGATTCCAACTGTGTGACACATTGGAAGACAACACCAGAGATACAGTAAAAAGATCAGTGGCTATCTGAGGTTTGGGAGGAGAGGGGGATGATCAGGTAGAACACAGGGGATTTTGGAGCAGAAACTATTCTGTATGATTATGATGGTGATTACATGTCGTATTAGTCAGGGTTCTCCAAAGAAGAAGAACTTTCATGGTGTGTGTGTGTGTGTGTGTGTGTGTGTGCATGTGCATGCGTGTAATGGGGAATTGACTCACACCACAGTGGAGGCTGAGGAGTCCCACAATCTGCTGCCTGCAAGGTAAAGACCCAAGAAAGCTGGGGTGACTCAGTCCCATACCCAGGACTTGGGGACCAGGAAAACCAGTCATGTAGACTCTAGTCCGAGGATCAGGAGATGAGATGAGGTGTCCCAGATCAACGGTGAAAAGCAAGGGCAAATTCTTCCTTCCTCTGCCTCTTATTCTATTCATGCCCTCAACAGATTAGGTGAGGCCCACCCACATTGGGGAGAGAAATCAATTTTCCTGAGTCCATCAATTTTAACACTAATTTCATCTAGAACAAACTCACAGATACACCCAGAAATAATGTTTAATCTGGGCACTGTGTGGCCAATCAGATGGGCACATAAAATTAGCCATCACAAATAATAAACCCCAGGTCACCATGACACATGAGTCTCCTTAAACCATACTTAACCTCCAATAAGGACAATAAGAAGGTCATATTTCTACCTGACTCTAACATTATATAACAATCTGACACTCAACAGAAAATGCACCAACCCCATCCTCAGAAGAGGAGGTAAGGTCATTGAGTAATTTAACTTGATGTAAAAATCAATAATGCTTATGTACTAGGACATAAAATCAATACATCTTAATGTTATGTGATAATAAGAGCGTAGCCCCCCCCCCCCATTCATAACAAAAAAAGAGTAAATACCCCTAGACACTTGTAGTCCTCATTTCTGTACCTGGTCACATGATTGTAGCTGGTATTGATCCTTCTTCCCTTCGCCTTGAGCAGGCACCTCAGCTAGTTGTGGTTCTTCATCTGGTGGGGTGACCCACAGCTTCATTCCTGAATGGTCTGGGTCACTGACAGTCCCACCTGGATTGGGCTGTTGTAAATTTTCTATTGAACCCAATCCCAGAGCATTAGGCTTTGCCAGCACTTCCCTAAGAGACCCCCCTGTATTCCAGATACACACACCCCCTCACCTTTAACATGGAACTTGTGGTCTGCAAATAGTCCCCTTGGTGGTCAGGGCCAATAAAACTGATCTCCCTGACTGTTGATTCAGAGGCATGAGGAGCCCACAGTGGCTGAATGGCGGTGTTAACTCACATTTAAATGGAATTGTTGTGTTTCCTGTTGGAAGCATTCATCTCTTTGGAGCTAAGACCAGCAGGGCAAAAGGTTATGAGAACACTAAAGGCTCACAGGGGTACAATGGTCCTACTTCCATTTCGACCCCTTGATTCCTACACCTATGAGCCTTGGCTGTGGAGGAAGCAGCACCATGTATCAGATACTGTCTCAGGTCACATATGGCGCCCTGAAGAACCCTGGCCCAGGATGAGCTTTGCCTGCAAGTTATAGCCGCGCTGGCAGCACTGTAACTGAGTTTTCAAATTTCATTGTTCTACTAAGCCAACTGCTTCAGGATGGTGGGGAACATGGGAAGGTTATGGCTTCCACCAGTGTGGGCCCATTGCCACACTTGGTGTGCTGTGATATGGGTTTCTTCATCAGGAGCAGTGCTGTGTGGAATACCATGCCAATGGATAAGGCATTCTGTAAGTCCAGAGATAACAGTTTTGGCAGAAATATTCATGTGGGGAAGACAAATCTGTATCCTGAGCAAGTGTCTATTTCAGTAAGCACACAATGCTGCCCCTCCCTATGGAAGCTATCCAGTGTTATCAATGCTACCGACAAGCAGGCTTATCGCCAGGGGCAGTGGGCCTTATTGGAGATGTGCTGGACTCCGCTGCTGGAAGATTAAGCACTCCGTGGTGAGCATGGCCAGGTTGGCCTTGGTGCATGGAAGTTCACATTGCGGAGTGCAGGCATAACCTCCATCGTGCCACTGTGGGCACTCAGTCAATAAGCTCCTTGGGCAATGACAAGGGCGGCTGGGGAGACAGGCTGACTTGTATCCACAGAACCGATCATCTCATGTACTTGAGTATCAAAATCCTCGTTTGCAGAGGTTACCCTTTGCTGAGAATTCACATGAACATAAGTACCTTCACATTTATGACCCATTCAGAGAAGCCTGTCTGTATTCCTTTTCCCCATATTTCCTTAAAACCGATTTTCCAATCCTGTGCCTTTCAGATCCTTGACCATCCAGCCAAACCACTGGCCACAGCGCACGATCCAGTATAAAACCACATGTCTGGCTATTTCTCCTTCTAGGAATTTATCTTTCAACCAGGTGAACTGCCTGAAATTTTGTCCATGGGGAGAATTCTCTTCACCACAGTCCCAAAGGATGTCCCAGAGAGGGTTTGTTGTGCTGTGGCAGCCTACTGTTGGGTCTGTAGAGTAAGCAGAACCATCTGTAAACCAGGACTGTGTCTTCCCTTTCTTTGACAATGAATCATAGGGAACTCCTCAGGAGGCCCTATGTGCACATGGAGAGAGAAAGCAGCGTAGCAGGAGTGGGGACCACTGGTATTTGGGTCACATCTCCATGTCACTTATGTGTGCTTCCAGGACCTGCTCTGTACTGATTATATATATATGCTACTCCCTTTGGATGATGGGGTGCTGTTGTGCAAGCCCCACTTTGTGGCTTCATAAGTAAGGTAGTGCTCAGTTCATGGTGGACAGCTGAGGTCACCTGGTAACTTAGTGGTCATAGTCAAGTGTTTAGTCTCTTGGCCCAGAAGCTGGCAAAGAGCTGTTTCTCAGGAGAGAAGTTATCTAGTGGATGATAGAAGGGACTTGCTCCAAAATCCTCAAGGCCTGTTCTTTGATGCACCTAGAAGGGCCTTCAAAAGGCTCTGAACAGCAACCCTATCTGCCCCTGGCTCTTCAAACACCATATGGCCCAAATGGAGCATCACAGGCCCAAGCAGCCAACCGACTCAGACAGCAGCTTGGACCTCCCGCAGACCCTTCTCTTATTCTGGGTCTCACTACAAAATAGCAGCTTTTTGTGTGGCTCAGCAACAAAGTATAGTCAAAAACTCAAACGAGGAACATGTAGCCTCCATAATCCTAAGAAGGCCACCAGGTATCACACCTCTTTCAGGGTTGTGGGAGGAGTCAGATATAATAAGAACTTGCCTTCATCTGAGACGGGATCTCTCATCACACCCCACACCACTGGACCTCTAGAAATCTCACCGAGGTAGAAGGCCTCTGCATTTTGTCCCATTTATTTCCCACTTCTGACACACAGAGGTCTCATGTGAATCTAGAGTAGTAAAGTTACTACTTGTTTCTCATGAGGTTCAGTAAACATAATGTCATTAGCATAATGGGCTAGTGAGATGTCTTGTGGAAGGTAGAGGCCATCGAGACTCCTGAGAACTAAATGAGGTTGGATAGTTGATATGCCCTGAGGTAGGACAGTGAAGATGCATCATTGGCCTTGCCAGCTGAGAAATCTGCCCCTGGTGTGGGTCTGATGGACAGGTATGGAGATAGAGACATTGGCTGGAAGAATGGCTGCCTACTGGGTACCAGAGCATGTGGGAAATCACTCATGCGATGAAGCCACATCTGCCACAGCAGCTGCCTTAGAGAATCATTGTCTCGTTAAGGATACAATAATCCACTGCCATTCTCCAAGGCACATAGAATGTCCTTGATGGGTGTGCAGACCCCCCAGTCCCTCCAGGAATGTAGTGGTTCTCTTGATATTCTACTTTCCTAGATAGATGCAGTGGTTCTAATGGTTCCCACTTGGCCTCTCCTGCAGCTGTAGAGTCACTCCCCAGGTCAGGGGACAAAGGTAAGGATTCTTCTAGCTGCTAAGTTATGTTGATTCCAAATATACCTTCTAGAAGTGGGGGAATAACCACAGGAATAATTGCGAAATAAAACCAAAGCAAGCAGAAGGAACGGAATAATACAAGCAGAAATGAAAAAAGATAGAAAAAAGAAAAATAGAGAAAAGCAAAGAAAATTAGCTGATTCTTTGAAAGGATCAGTAAAATTGACAAACTTCTAGTAACTGGTGAAAAGACAGAGAAAGAAAGAAAGAGAGAGCGCTCTCAATTTATCCATATCTGGAATTTGGGACATCACTACAGACCCTGAAGACATGACAATGGTAGTAAGAAAATTCTGTGAATGACTCCACCCACATACATTTGATAATTTAGAGAAAATAGACCAATTCTCAATAAAACCCAAACATAAACGAGAAGTTCGCACAACTCATCCAATATAGGACATACCATTTGAAAAGCTTGAAATATTAAAGACATTTAAACCATAACTGAAGAAACTTCCAAAACCAAAACCTCCTGGCCCAGATGTTTTCACTGGAGAATTCTACCAATATTTATAGAAGAAGTAGCACCAATCTACAAAACCCCTTCCAGAAAGTTGAAGAGGGAATAGTTCCCAATTCATCTTATATAGCTCGTATTACCTTGATTTGAGAACCAGACTCTTCACTCTGGAGAACACATGGATGGTCACCAGAGGGGAGAGTTTGGGGTACGTGGGGGAAGCAGGGATGTGATCTGGGGAGCATAGGGATGGTCACCGGAAGGGAGAGGTTGGTGTGCATGGGGGAAGCAGGGGTGGGGATGAAGGCGTGCACTTGTGATGAGCACCAGGTGTTGTATGGGAATGTTGAATCACTGCACTGCACACCTGAAACTAACATAACACTACATGTTAACTAAATGAAATTTAAATATGATTTTTAAAAAACCCAGACTGTACAGGAAAACTGTAGATCCATAGTGCTCATAAACATAGATGTACAAATCCTTAATAAAACCTTAGCAAGTAAAATTCACAATATAGCAAAAAAATTATACACCACGTCCAAGTGAGGTTTGTGTTGGCGATTGCACACCTAGGCATCCGTCTAAGTGAAATTACAGCTTAAATCCCTGCATCCACTGGCACGTCATTGTTTATGGCAGCTTCATTTTTAATAGCTGTAAACTGGAATCAACTAAATTTTTAGGAAACTTTTCAGAATAAGTGAATGGTTAAGCAAAGCATAGTGTATCGATACTGTGGACCTCTATTCCACAGTCAAATGCATGGACAGTTGCTGCGTGCATGTACTCTGACGGATCTCAAAGACACAATGCTGAATGAAAAAAGCTTATCTTAGAGTTGGCTTTTGAAGGGCACATAGTGAATGAGTACATTTATATAGCATTCTTGAAATGAAGAAATGGCAAAAAAAAAGAAAAAGGAGATGAGTGAGTGCCAGTTTGTAGGGCTGGTGGATGGGGTGGGCTGAGAAGGAGGTGTGCGACTGGGAAAGGGAGGCGGGGGAAGATCTTTGTGGTGATGGATCAAGTGTGTATCCAGATTTCAGTGAAGGCAACACGCATCATCTGTGTGTTGTAAAAATGTCAGTCTCCTGGTTCTGACAGTGTTCTATTGTTAGTAAGATGTAACCAGTTGGGAAAACTGAATGAAGATTACATTGAGTCTCTTTGCTCTACTTTTGCAGCTTTCTGGTGATCTCTAATTATTTCAAAACAAAACATTGTAAAAAGTAATGTGCTGAAATAAGAATAAGTCTATATAGAAGTCTTTTTCTTTCTTTCTTTCTTTTTTTTTTTTTTTTTTTTTTGAGAATGCTCACTTGTTCAAGACATTTCAACTTTGAGGCAGTCATTTTATCATTGGTAACATAATAAGAGAAGCACGATTTTTATAAGGAGACTATATTTCAGGGAGAATTTATTGTAACATTTGACCCACTGCATTAGAAATATTACTATGCTGAATAATATTAGCTCACTTTTGAGACAGGTTAACCATGTGCACATAAATCTAGTAATCGATGAGTAATGTTCAGACAGAAAAGCACTCTCTTAAGATACACAATATCATGCCATATGAAATTTTTCATTAATTTAGGCAATTTTGCAGAGCTCTGATGTCAAGTTAACTGACAAGTACAATGCTTCTGAGATTTAATGAATAATATAAAAAGTTTACAGAGTAAATTGAGGTTAATAGATTCAGTCCTGGAAACAGAGCTGCAGACCTGGTAGAGAATTGAGCCTGCATGGTGAGACATTTTCTGAGAGATTCTGAAGAGATTCTGTGACATTTCCAAGTTTTCCCAGGACTAGGGACTACGTCAAGTCCACGATTACTCAGTCCCTGACCTGTGATCTTCCCTGAGAGCCACCCTCTATTCCTCCCCCTACGTCCCCCTGTGTCCTCACACACCGGCTTCACGGCTGCGTGCTCTCTGCCAGATTTGGGGCTGCGGACAGCATCCCCCACACACGTGCTTGACAGCAGGTTGGGTCTGTCTCTCTCCCAAGAATCAGCCCTCAATGAGTCCCATTACAGCTAACAAGCTTCTCTGCAGCTTAAAATACTTTAGTCAGAAGAAAGAAAAATATTTTAGAAGTCTCTAATTGGAGCGATCTCAATCACATATTTTTCATCACTAGCCTTTGTATTCCAAGATTTTGTAAGCCCAGTTATTCTGAGACACATTTTTATGGAGAAAGGAGAGCGTCATTCCCCCCCCCCCCACTTTAAGTGTACCCCTTCAGTAACTCAGAGTTACTGAGTGCTCAAAACCGAAAACATTCACATGTTCATATTTACATTTGGGAAGATTTACTTTAAAAGTGCCCTTTTAGGGACACTTGGGGGGCTCAGTCAGTTAAAACACCTGCCTTTGACTCAGGTCATGATTTTGGGGTCCTGGGATCAAGTCCCACATCGGGCTCCCTGCTCAATGGGAAGCCCAATTATCCCTCTCCCCACTCATGCTCTCTTTCTCTCTCAAATAAAAAAAATAAAATCTTTTTAAAAAAAAATGATGTTTTAATGCATTCCCACTAATAAAGTCATGATAATACCTTCCGTAACAGGGCAGGATGGGGGACTGTTATGTCTCTGTAACCTCTAATGTGATGCTGGGCAAGCAGTGAGCATTGGATCAGTGTGGGCCTGAGACAGTGTCTGGAAACCAGGTCTGGGACGAGCCCACTGGGCAGCTGGCCTCCGAGGCTGTGCCCTCCATCTGTGTCATGACCGGCTGGGCCCAGAGCCCATTCGGCTCACATACGCTATGATTCTGTCCCACTACTTCTTAGGGGGATCAAAATTACTTAAAAAGTAGCTTAGAAAGGAAACTCTGCTTGACCTAATATGGGGGAGGATTACTCTTTCCTATTTTGAGTACCTTCCCTAAAATACCTACCTGCAGTTGTCTGGCTGTCCAAGTGCTTTTCATGAGCTCAGGTGGAGATGCAGGGAGCTATTTCCATGTGCTTTTTCTCTGCCAACTGTCACAGAAGAAAACCCTATAAGGATTCTGTTTTTGCAACATGACCTGAATAACCAGCTTGTGTGGTGTTCACATGTTCTCAGGGTGTGATCTTAATTCCAGTTCTACAGGGAATGAACCACGTGAGCCCCTTGGAGTCTGTCTCATTGGTACTAAGAAGAAAATTGAGAGCACATGGCCGGAAGTGCTTCCCTGCTTGCTTCTGTGGACTGTTTGGGAATCAGGAATGAACTTGCCAACTGCATGACCGACTGTTATATTCTGGAGACATGACTTCATGCTGGTAATGGATGAGGGGACAGATCCTACCTTGTTGGCACTTCTGATGGCCAGCTAGGAGGCACAAGTCTTATGCTCAGCAAACGTGATGCCCCAACCCAAGACGTGATCGGGAATATGCGAGGCAAATAAAGGAGCAGCGGCATTTTGTCATGGTGACAGTAGACTTCTCTGGTGGCTACTGGAGCATGTGGGGACAGTGGCCCTGCTGGCTGGATGGGGGATGGGGTCATGTCCAGGGCAGCTTAGCTGGACTGTCAGTGCCCCAGGCTGCGTCCTGGCTGATCCTTTGGCATACTATTTTATAGGACCTGGTTACGACTTGAACTAGCAACTGCTGTTGCTTTCACTTATGAACGGTGTGATGACATGCTCACGAGTACTTTTCTTCTTGCCACTGAGTTGAGGACCCTGGATTTGGACATTATCAGACTTGTGGGAGGTCTGCTTCCATCAGCAGGCACAACAGTGGCCCCACTGCATGGAGGCTGAGACTGCTTTCTGGTATCCTGGTCTCTGCAAATCCCTGGGCAAGTTGGGGGGAAAAGGGTCATGGGATGGGGCAGAAGGCACCCATTCCAGTTATCAGGGGGTCCTGGGTCTTAGCTTCCTTACATTCTATATCTTATCAAAATCAATGAGGTAGCAGCAATACTGCACTGGCCGGACTATGAAGGTCTCAGCGACCCCAGAAATGGAGGTCTGGTTTAGGTCACTGGGTAAAGAAGGCGATGAGCAAAGTGCTACCTGGGAGCGAAGTGAGCATGGGGCAGGGAACAACTGAAGGGCATCATGTCATAATGCCAGGACTGTTGCAGAAGCACATGCTGACTCACATTTCCTTCCTTGCTCCAGAAATAACTACCCTTGGCCTCCTCTTGCTTTGTTAAACCACTTATGTAAGCACTTCCTCGGGGGACGGTTAAACCCACCATTACTCCGCGGGTTTCAGAGGATGGAGATGTGCCTGCAGCCATCTTGGAGGAAAGAATTGGGTGGTTCCCAGTGATGCTTGGACTGGGGCAGGACACAGAGGTGTTGCAGTCTTTACTGTTTGAAAGATAACTATACCATGTTAACCAAGAACAATTATAATTTCTAAGAGTGTATAAGAATGTGTATGAATGTGAGGAAGCCATGCTTGTTCTTTTTTTTTTTTGACTGTCCAGCCCCCACCCGCCTCCTGGCTTGGAGGAAATTCCCCAGATGTGATCTCCTATTGAGAATCAACATGCTGCCTGCCACTATGAACGTCACTTCAGTCCCCCTCCAGGTGTATGTGTGTGTGTGTGGGGGGGGTAGCTCACGCTCTGTCCTGGGGTGACTTTTTTTGTTTTTGTCTTTTTTTCCCCTCTCACCGTCTTTGCTTTTTATTCTTATTTTGTGATAAGAGCCCTGGGTGTTGTACACAACTAATGAATCATTGAACACTACATCAAAAAGTAATGATGTACTCTATGTTGGCTAACCAAGCATAATTGAAAAATAAAAAGTAGAATTAGGAAAAAAAGAACACTTGACCTAAGATCGAGCCCTTAGCAAATTTTTGAATGCACTGTATTTAATCGTAGGCACAACACGGTATAGCAATCTCTAGGCCTAAGTCAACAGGCGGCCCTGAACATTGTACCCTTGACTAAATCCTCTTCGTCTCTCCACCTACCCCCAGCCTCCAGCCTCCACCATCCCACCCTCTGCTTCTCTCAGTCTGACTATTCGAGATTCCTCAAGCACATGAGATTGTGCTGTTTTTTGTCCCCCTGGGTGTGGCTTAGTTCACTTAGCAGGCTGTCCCTCACACTCTCCCAGGTTGTCACAAATGGCAGAACTTCCTTCTTGTGAAGGCAGATTGGCATCCGGTGATAGACACACCCTGAATCTCCATTCATCCTTCTGTTGGGTGTCCTTTATGCTGTTTCCGTGTCTTCCCAGTGGTGAATAGTGCAGGAGTGCAGACATCTTTATGAGACCTTGAGGTCAGTTCTTTGGCTGTGTACTCCGCGGTGGGGGACACTCCTCAAAAAGTTAAAAATAGCTCCGGGTTGGAGCTAACTGGGCAAAGATAAGGGGGGGGTGGCAGGCTCTCCCCAAGATACTACCATGGCCCTTCTGCCCCTGTACCCCACCAACTCTGACTCAGGGTGTTTGGTCTCTACTCATCTCCCAAGCAAAGCCCTTCAGCTCCCCACTGGTTCTGTGAGCTCACTGTATCCTTTACTAAACCCTCCTTTTATGAAGAAAAATTGTCACATTACGTTGTTCACAGCTAAGAACCCTTCCTGCCACAAGGAAGTGCAGCATCTATAGTCCGGGGTTTACCAGGGTTGCGATTTGGGGCCGGCCTCGCAGTTTCACGATTGAGGAAATCACGGCGTATGTCCTCAATATCTGTAAGTTAAAACAGAAGTTGAGTGGGACAATGATGGGAACAAAAAGGAGCTCTGTGGCTCTGGGGTTTTGATGAACACCTCAGGAACCTGAAGGACATCAAAGGGCTGCAGAGAATTTCAGTCATGTCCCAAGGGCATTTTCATATACACCTTCCCTATCCTCAGTTGGGAAGTCTGTAATGCCATTGAATTATCTATTTTCAGGAACTGATCCTGAAACTCTATCTCCAGGGAACACCAGCCTCTCCCTGGAACAAAAATCCTTCTCATTAAAGGCTGTGTGGGTGGGGTCCCGGGATCCTGCTCTCACAGCTGCCTCTGTGGGGTCTGATTTTTGCCTTCGTCACCGGAGGAGGCTCTGGCACAAAACTTCGCTGTTAAGTATGACACTGCAACACCCATGACTTGAGTCAGGTGAGGATTTGGGGCGGAGATGATTCTTTACACCCTTCCCACAGTGAGAGAAGAAACTCAAGGCCCATTCCAAGCGAGATGGGGGCTACTTAGAGGGAGTCGACAGGGTCACTGCTGAGAGCGGAAACATTGACAATAATGGCGGGTCGCAGGAGCCACTTGCTGTGGCTGGATTTCCTGAGTCCTTCACTGCTTGAATCCTCTCAGCCTCCCTTTGAGTTTGATGCATTATTACCCCACTTTACAGATGTGGAGCCGACAGAGAGGTTAAATGACTTGTCCAAGGTGGCACACCTGCTGTGAAAAGCTGATGGTCAGAGTAGCCATTTTGGTGTTATTTGACTTTTTAAACTATGTACCTGTATTATTTTTGTGACTAATTTTTTTTTTTTTTAGGTTTTGTATCAGTGTATTTATTTATCAAAGCATCAAGTGATTTCAAAATCTTCCTAAAATTCAAGATTTTGACATTTTAAAAAATTTTTATTTATTTTTAAAATTTCTTTTCAGTGTTGTGACTAAAAATTTTTTAAAAATCCCTGTTGAATAGAGGTTTATTTGCTTCCTTTATATTTTGCTGGGCCTAAAAGTTGCAGTATTATGCTTGCAAAAGTTGATGCAAAATTTAATCCAAAGATCTCTAGCATGCAGTGTTTTGAATTGGTATTTATAGGACTGGACACAAGCTATTAGAAGTGACCTTCTTGTTAGCCAGAACTCCTTGAATTTAATTCTATTCAGGAATCTTAGCTATTGTCTCAATGCATCTTTAAATAGAATTACCAGAATGGCTGGGCACACCTCTACTTGAAACACGACTTCTCTAATTGCTTTTACTTAATTAAGCAGTACATATTACAGCAGATTTCAAGTTGATTTTAAATTAAGTAAGATATAGTAAAACAAGGCCTAACATACACTGGATTAACTTGTGTGTTGTTTTGGTTTTGTTTCATTTCTTTGTTTTTCCTTTGAGGAATTTCTTATCTATTTTTTCTCAAAGAAAAGCAGGAAACTAAAAACATGTTAAATGAAGATTACCCATATTGTAAGATCTGGACTTTGGATGAAAAAGGGTGGTATTATAGAGGGCACGGATTGCATGGAGCACTGGGTGTGATAAAAAAATAATGAATACTGTTATGCTGAAAATAAATAAATTTAATTTTATAAATAAATAAATAAATAAAATGTTTAGCAGCAAAAAAAAAAAAAAGAAAAAGGCTTTATAAATGATCTTTCTTTTTGAATTATTCATAACAATTCAGGTCATTCCTCATGGTCAGTTGTATCATCTAGATAAACAAATTTCTAATTTTTCATATTTCATACTTATGGAATATTATGTAATGCGATGCAGTCTGCTTTATGGGATGAAACATGAATTTAAATTGGTGACTATGGCTTATAATGCACCTTCATTTCTTCTACACAGGTAATGTACACATTTCAAGAGCTGATCCTTATTGACTCTACACGGAAATATCTTTTTGGAAGAGGAGTAGTGAGTCTGATGAATAGAATAAAGATTTAGAAATGGATTTTGGCTAATACACACATGTGTTATGAAAATGATTTTATTCTATTCTGTAAAACATTATGTATGAGTCTTTTCCCTGGAAATACTTCCTATGCGAGTCAGTCTTCTTCACATATATGCTAATAGATAATGCTCAGTGTGTTACAAACCTAATTTAGTTAATATTTTTTGTTTACCTTTCAGTTACCTCATGTCAATTTTTATGGATTATGAGATATAAAAACATATGAAACTCTGCATTTTGCCTGGTGTGGACTGTCCATGCATGAGCAGTACCAATTTTAGTCTACAGTGCCTGTTCCAACATGTGCAAGAAAAAAATAAAGTCTGCACTTCCATGCAGAAATTCTTCCATCTCTTTCAGAAAATAAATAATTAATTGATCAATATGCATATGTAATAAGAAAGCTTTTTAAAATGTGCTTTTGAAATGCAGTGGTCTGTACAAATGTTTGTAGGGTAATACATTTGACAAATGCAGCTAGAGTTTATGGTACCAGAGCTTTGTGGTCAGGTGGTTGAATGTCTTCCTCATAATGTTTGGGTGAAGTTACACCTGTGGAACTTACATGGGAGACGTGTCCAGCATGGACATCCTCTCAGTGACATCATTGCCAGTGGTTATCTTAGTCTCTTAAATTCAAACAGGTAATTGATTCATGCTCCCAAACCATCTATGTGTGGGTCTTCAAGTTTACACCAAGTCCCCCAGGACCTAAGGTTTAATCCCAACGTGTGTGTATGTGTGTGTGTGCGCACGTGCATGCTCGGGTGCGTGTGTGTGTCCTATACAGCTGAAGAGTACACGGAACTCTGGTTTTCACTTGATATGGAGATGAACAGGAGACTATAAAAGGGTACAGATCACCTCAAAACACTTGCTGTCTAAACATCCTTATTAGAATTTAGGTTCCCATGTGATATTTAAAAATCATCAGCAAGTAATCATATTATCAGTTTTAGATCTTAAACTCTTTTATAAGACAATTTTCATATAAAAGAATCATGCTAATTCAATTTCGCTTATGTCAGAGTGCGTTGTCCTCAATACAGTGCAAACTGCCAGAATCATGCCATAGAATTAAACAGCCAGATACAATAATTGGGAGAAATAATTTTCCAAACATTCTTCCTCTCTCTATGGCTCTCACGTTTCTTCTTTCTGATGTCTCATTTCTTTTCTTGGCAAGCCCTCCACATAACACAAAGCTTATTTTGTGAATCCCGGTAATCTGGACATCCATCTCTTCTTTCATTCTTCCCAGTACTTCTGAGGACAGAGCCACCACTGTGACTGGCTGATGGCAGTGCTGGCTGTTTGTACAGTGCTCTTATCTTTTGTATTCCCTTCTTTGGAGTGGTGTTCAGCTGAGCTGGTAGCTCCAAAAGGAGGATGTGTTCTTCTGCCTGTGTGTACTTGGGGGTGGGGTGGGGGATTACTGTAATTGTTTTTATTCTAAGATAAATGCTCAAAACTTCAGCCCAAATTAACATTTCATACAGTTTCCTTGGCATTAACAATGACACTTAAAAATTGTATTGAAACCATTCATGGTCTGGAAGGAAAATGTTTTAAGGGTCTCTGCCCCTGTGATTCTCCTAACCTTCACTGAAATCAGTAAAACATGGACATTCACTCTGGAGTTTTATACTTTTAAACAGTATTGACTTTCTGGTAAGAAGTCAGATGTTAAGACCTTGGAGCATGCACTCTGACAAGACACAAACTATTTTTTTTAAAATTTTTTTAATTTTTTATTTTTTATAAACATATATTTTTATCCCCAGGGGTACAGGTCTGTGAATCACCAGGTTTACACACTTCACAGCACTCACCAAAGCACATACCCTCCCCAATGTCCATAATCCCACCCCCTTCTCCCAAACCCCCTCCCCCCAGCAACCCTCAGTTTGTTTTGTGAGATTAAGAGTCACTTATGGTTTGTCTCCCAGGAAAGAATGTCCAATGGAAAAAAGACAGCCTCTTCAATAAATGGTGCTGAAAAAATTGGACAGCCACATGCAGAAAAATGAAATTGGACCATTTCCTTACACCACACACAAAAATAGACTCAAAATGGATGAAGGACATCAATGTGCGAAAGGAATCCATCAAAATCCTTGAGGAGAACACAGGCAGCAACCTCTTCGACCTCAGCCGCAGCAACATCTTCCTAGGAACAACGCCAAAGGCAAGGGAAGCAAGGGCAAAAATGAACTATTGGGATTTCATCAAGATCAAGAGACAAACTATTAAATGCGACTTGTTTAACTTTATGATACAAATCTTCATTTCACCAGCTTCAATGAGATACGATTCATATATTGCACAGTGCACCTGCTCAAAGTGCACAATTCAGTAGTTTCTAATATATTCACAGAGAAGGCAATCATTCCCACAGTTAATTTCAGGACTTTTTCATCACCTCAAAAAGGAATCCCATAGCCTTGGGAGATGACCCCACATCTCCTCAAGCCCCTGAGACTAAGTCACTACTAATTCACTTTGTTCAAATCTTGTAAATGTTCATGAGTCAACACTTTCATATAAATCTCCAACTCTCTCTGCCATTATTATTTCAACTTAAGAACTTTAATTTTGAGCGTTTTGGGGTTTCTAGAAACACTGAGCAGAATGTACAGAGTTCCCATACACTCCCCTCACCCTTACAACACCTCCATCCCCTTTTTCCTATTTTTAACATGTTGTATGAGTGGTACATTTGTTACAGTTGATGGGCCAATACCGAAACATTGTTGTTAATTAAATTTACATTAGGGCTCACTCTTTGTGTTGTACATTCTAGAGGCCTTGACAAATGCATGATGTCATGTATCCGCCATCATATTCTCCTACAGAGTGTGGCTGCCCTAAAAATTCCTGCAACCTCCCTATTCATCATTCCTTCCCTTGTCCTTAGCTCCTGGCAGCTACTGATCTTTTTACTATTTTCATAGTTTTGCTTTTTCCACAATGCCATATGGTTGGAAAAATATAGCCTTTTCAGTCTTCTTACACTTACTTCTTACACTTACTTCTAGGGTTCCTCTATGTTTTGTTTTTATTTTTGTTTTGTTTTGCTTGATAGCATTTTTTTTTTTAAATTGAGGAATACTATTCTGTTGTCTGAATATTGCCTTGGCTTATCCATTCATCTACTGAGGGTAGATGTGAAGAGTGTGATTGCTGATCATATGACTGGAGTAAGTTTAATCTTGGAAGAGTTTGCCATCCTGTCTTCTAAAGCAGCCATACCATTTTGCAGGCCCACCGGTCTGTGGTTTTCTAGCAGTGTTTAATTTAGTGAAATCCAAATTATCAATTTTTCCCTTCAAGAAGTGTGCTTTTTGTGTTGTGTCTAAAAATCATTGCCCAGCCCTGGATGACCTGGATTATTCTCCTCTGTTAAGTAGATGTGTGTTTTACATTTAGGTCTGTGACCCTTTTCAAGTTAATATTTGTTAGAGGCAGCCTTGTCTCTGCTCCTCTGTCAAAGATCAGTTGACGGTATTTGTGTGGGTCTGTTCCTGGGCTCTCTGTTTAGCTCCATTGATCTCGTCCTCCATTCTTTTGCCAATACCACATGATCTTAATTACTGTAATTTTAGAGTGTGTGTTGATGTTGGGTGGTGGCAGTCCTCCAACTTTGCTCTTCTCCTTCAATATTGTGCTGGCTTTCCCAGTTTTTTATGAACTTTGGAATACGTTTGTCAATATCCAGAAAATAACTTGTTGAGGTTTTGATCTGGATTCATTGGATCAATAGACCAAGTTAAGGAGAAGTGACATCTTGACAGTTTTTGATCTTCCTGTAAAAGGGAGATGAAATATCTCTCCATTTATTTAAATGTCCTTTTTAAAAAAGATTATTTTTTATTTATTTTCAGCATAACAGTATTCATTATTTTTGTACCACCCAGTGCTCCATGCAATCTGTTCCCTCTATAGTACCCAACACCTGGTACCCCAACCTCCCACCCCCATCACTTCAAAACCCTCAGATTGTTTTTCAAAGTCCATAGTCTCTCATGGTTCACCTCCCCTTCCAATTTCCCTCAACTCCCTTCTCCTCTCTAACTCCCCATATCCTCCATGCTATTTGTTATGCTCCACAAACAAATAAGTGAAATCATATGATAATTGACTCTCTCTGCTTGACTTATTTAACTCAGCATAATCTCTTCCAGTCCTGCCCATGTTGCTACAAAAGTTGGGTATTCATCCTTTCTGATGGAGGCATAATACTCCATAGTGTATATGGACCACATCTTCCTTATCCATTTGTCCGTTGTAGGGCATCTTGGTTCTTTCCACAGTTTGGTGACTGTGGCCATTGCTGCTATAAACATTGGGGTACAGATGGCCCTTCTTTTCACTACATCTGTATCTTTGGGGTAAATACCCAGTAGTGCAATGGCAGGGTCATAGGGAAGCTCTATTTTTAATTTATTGAGGAATCTCCACACTGTTCTCCAAAGAGGCTGCACCAACTTGCATTCCCACCAACAGTGGTAGAGGGTTCCCCTTTCTCCACATCCCCTCCAACACATGTTGTTTCCTGTCTTGTTAATTTTGGCCATTCTAACTGGTGTAAGGTGATATCTCAATGTGGTTTTAATTTGAATCTTCCTGATGGCTAGTGATGATGAATATTTTTTCATGTGTCTGATAGCCATTTGTATGTCTTAATTGGAGAAGTGTCTGTTTATATCTTCTGCCCATTTTTTGATATGATTGTCTGTTTTGTGTGTTGAGTTTGAGGAGTTCTTTATAGATCCTGGATATCAACCTTTTCTTTGTACTGTCATTTGCAAATATCTTCTCCCATTCCGTGGGTTGCCTCTTTGTTTTCTTGACTGTTTCCTTTGCTGTGCAGAAGCTTTTGATTTTGATGAAGTCACAAAAGTTTGCTTTCGCTTTTGTTTCCTTTGCCTTTGGAGACATATCTTGAAAGAAGTTGCTGTGGCTGATATTGAAGAGATTACTGCCTATGTTCTCCTCTAGGATTCTGATGGATTCCTGTCTCACATTGAGGTCTTTCATCCATTTTGAGTTTATCTTTGTGTACGGTGTAAGAGAATGGTCGAGTTTCATTCTTTTACATATAGCTGTCCAATTGTCCCAGCACCATTTATTGAAGAGACTGTCTTTTTTCCACTGTATATTTTTTCCTGCTTTGTCGAAGATTATTTGCCCATAGAGTTGAGGGTCAATATCTGGGCTCTCTACTCTGTTCCATTGGTCTATGTGTCTGTTTTGATGCCAGTACTATGCTGTTTTGGTGATCACAGCTTTGTAGTAAAGCTTGAAATCAGGTAGTGTAAATGTCCTTTTGATCGTGTCAATCTTATATCTATTTTGTTAGGTTTATACCTAAGTATTTCATTCTTTTGGTGTTAACGTAAATGATGTGTTTTTAATTTAAAACCCAAGTGTACATTATTGGTATATTAGAAAGCAATCAACTTTTATATATGAAAATATACCCTGCAATCTTGCCATAATTGTTTTTCCTTACCAGAATTTTTGGTTGATTGTCTCAGATGCTCTGCATAGATGATCATGTCATCTGGGAGAAAAGAGAGTTTATTTTTTCTTTTCCAATCTGTATATTTTTTATGCCTTTGCCAAATGCTCTTTCCACATCTACTGATATGATCATTCAATTTTTCTTCTTTAGGCTCTTGAAATGGCGAATTTCACTCATCAATTTGCTAACATCAAACCAGTCTTGCATACCTGAAATAAATCCCTCTTGGTCCTGCAATATAGTTCTTTTCATATGTTATTGGATTTTATTTGCTAAAATTTTATTGAACACTTTGGTTTCTATACCCATGAAAGATATTTGTCTGAATGTTTCCTTTTTAAATAATATTTTATAAGTTTTTGATTTTAGGATAATATCAACCTCATAGAATACATTTACAAGTATTCATTTTGGTTTTATTTTTTTGGAAGATATTTTACTGAATAAGCATAATTTTATCCCCTAAAATGTTTGGTAGAATTCACCAATGAATCCATCTGGCCCTAGTGTTTTCTGTTTGGTAGATTATTAATGACTGATTCAAATTCTTCAGTAGACCTAGGCCTTTTCAGATTGTCTCTTTCTCTTCCTGTGGGTTTTGGTGCCAGAACAAATGCATGTGTATGCAAAAAAAAAAAAAAAAAATCTATAGAAAGACTTCATACCTTTCACGTATATTAACTTAAAATACATCATGGAAATAAATATAAAATCAGTGGAACTTTATTAAAATGAAATACTTCTTCTCTAACAGAAAGACACTTGACAGAATGACAAGTCAAACCATGGTCTGGGAAAAAATATTTGCAAAGACATGTTTCTGATAAAGGGCTAGTAACAAAATATACAAATATCATTTGATTCTTGGAATTCCAGAGCACTGCCATATTTTTGAAAAATAAAAAAATTACATTATCATATGGTTTCACTTATTTGTGGAGCATAATAAATAGCATCGAGGACATGGGGAGATAGAGAAGAGAAGGGAGTTGGGGGAAATTGGAAGGGGAGGTGAACCATGAGAGACTATGGACTCTGAAAAACAATCTGAGGGTTTTGAAGGGGCAGGGGGTGGGAGGTCGGGGTACCAGGTGGTGGGTATTATAGAGGGCACAGATTGCATGGAGCACTGGGTGTGGTGCAAAAATAATGAATACTGTTTATGCTGAAAATAAAAAACAAATTAAAAAATCTTATAAGTATCAAAAAATTTTACAAATATATAATAATTATAGAAATACATAAGAAACTGGTATTTAGAATTAATTTTTGAATGTGATATAAAAAGCTATTCTTTGATATGTTTTCACAAAAGGCAGATGCAATGTTTTGTTTGTTTCATTAAAACTAGGTAGTTTGAAAATATTTTTTAGTCTCATTGGTGGTCTATGAATTCCGTGTTAACTTTTATTAATTTCAATAATAATGATTCCCAATGTAGCACTTACAGAGGCATGCCCCCATTCACATTTTTCAAAAAGATTTTATTCATTTGACAGAGGGGCTGGGGGAGAGTCAGAGGCAGAGGGAGAAGCAGACTCACACTGATCGGGGAGCTGGGCATCAGGCTCCATCCCACGACCCTGAGATCATGACCCCAGCTGAAACCAAGAGTCCGATGTTGAACTGACTGAGCCCTGGGGCCTGGCCCATTTGTATTTTCAATATGAGCAAGAACTTCCCTTGGGACGAATCTCTGGTGACCACAGACTCATCCCTGGGTCTTAACCAACAAAGTAACTTACATGTATTAATAATATTTAATTAACTGACTCTAATACCATAGATATTGAAAGTATAATTCTTCAGAAGGAAGAATAGTTTGAAAATAATGAAAAAATCCATATTCTGGTCGTCGATACTCACATGGTGCATTAGACATGCTTGAGGGCGTCTCCTCTAACATCTCCCGCTCATGCTGACAGACAGCTCCGTCCGGTGGTGCTCAGCCTCACGTTCAAGAATGCAGGATTTCCTCATGAGGAACCTGAATTAAAACAGTTCTTTTTACCGTTATCCTTCTTTGATTTTGAAAAGTCTGTTTTGACACAGGAACAGCTTTTTCATTCATGTACGCTCTTGGGTTTTGTGTTGCTTTGTGTGTGTTAATGTGAAATAATGGAACAGGGACAGGCTGCAAACTTTGGAAATGGTAGATGTCACCTTCATCACCCGCAAGTGTGGGTGGGAGGAAGCAGGAAGCAGTGCTTCTGGGGGCATCGGGAGGGAGGAAGTTGTCCTGGGACGCTGCCATGGGGTTGGCGGTGGCCGTTGTCCTGGGCTTAGCTAATCTGGGACCATCCAAAGCACATCAATCAAAGACAAAGACTTTTGCAGTTCACCTAACTTTACAGGCTACGAGGCCCCCAGTACAAGGGCACACACTTGCTGCTATCCTTTCCTTGTCTTGTAAGAAAACATACTTAATGGAGAATCCTTCCAGAGTTCTGGATTCCTAAACCCACTCAGCCTCAACCGAGGGATGTGTCTCTGAGCAAAGGAGAGGCCATGCAAACTAAGGTTTAACACAGGACACCTACAAAGATGGAGAATTTACATTGGCTTTCTTGACTTTAACTTCATAAGAGCCATGTAAAATAGGCATGTTTTTAAATAAGTTTCCTTTACTTCTTTATTGGAGAGAGCGAGTGGGGGTGCGTTTGCATGAATGCAGGGAGGGGAGGAGGGGGAAGGAGAGGGAGAGGGCATCTCAAGTGGACTCTCCATTGAGCATGGAGCCTGTCACAGGGCTCGATCTCAGGACCCTGAGGTCATGACCTGAGCCTGAATCAAGACTCGGATGTTGCACTGACGGAGCCGCCCAGCACGACTCCCAGAGCTAGCTGTTTCCAACATACTGCAGAGACGGGATGGATTTCTACCTGCAGTTTGGTTTGGTTGTCAGAAATGATGGCACCACACAGACACACAGAGACACACACCCCAGAGGGTAAGAAAAGGTTCATACTCACATATGAGACTTTACAGGGAAAGCAAGGAAGCCTTCCCAAGCTGGTGCTCCTGTCCGTAAAAGGGGGACATTATGAGAGAAAAGTACATTGGCAACAATTTTACTTTTTGGGTTCTGGTTAACTTCAGAAGTGTGTTATTTATATTATTTTTGCATGACTATTTTAGTACTCACTAAATACCCTTTGTTAACAAATCCATCTGCATAAATAGAGCTAAATTAAAGTCAGGCCAATGCATGAACCAATGATCCCTGGGATTCGAGGAGGACACCAAGTATCCATTTAAACCAGAGAAAATCTAAATTGTTCTCGATGCTTAAGGTTCTTTTTAAAAAATTTTTATTATTTTTTGAAATTTCTTTTCAGTGTTCCAGAATTCAGTACTTAAGATTCTTTTAATTAAAAGGAAGCTCAGTGTCTGAGGGGCCCTCCGTGGTTGTGAGCAGCACCCAGAGCTGGACCGGAGTCCAGAGGGCTCAGGCAGGCTCTGCAGGACTCTTCCCTGTCCCAGAGGCCTCATAGGTGCCGGTCCTCTCCCCTGCAAAGCCCTTCCCAGTGTTGCACCGTATGTATTCATTTTCCGATGATTACTTTTATTTTAGAGAATATTGGGCACAGCTTAACACCTCCTGGTTACAATCTTTTTACCCATCATGATCCTGGTACTGTGACACCTGGCAGGTTCTCTGGGAGCCCCTGGCGGCTGTCAGGATCCCCCAAACCCTCCCCCAGAGGACGGGGGCACTGTGCAGATTGAACAGCAATGGGACAGCCTTACCGAGGACCAAGCCATGGTGGAGTACTGAGGGCACGCTTTTTATTTACAACTCTCGTCCAATTCCTTCTAAAGGACAGAGAAGAATGAACTAACCCCAGGAATCTACAAAGACGCCTCCTGAGAAGTAAATTGCCTTTTAGTTTCTAGATTTGGTGGATGGTTATTTGGTCCAATATAAACAACACCATGAGAATAGCTTTTGTTCTTGTAATTACACCGCTGCTGCCTGGCCCCCCTTGGTGGGGGACGCCAGTGATTAAATGCATGTTTTGTAATTATCTCCGCATCCTAAAGTGAACACAAGCTTCAAGTAAATCACATTTCCTTTTTGTTTGCGTCTGTTAATATGTCAGTGGGAAAGAAAATTACTCTTTAATGACTTGAACTAAAAGTAATGAATAAATAAAATAAATAATAATATTTGATTATGGAACCATTGTGTGCTCAGACTTTTTGTACAGGCATCCGAAAAGTCATAATGAGACCTAAAATGCCCTTATTCGCTTATTTCAACAGATGTCAATTTACATTTTGGAATACACTTACTATACTCAGAATATGGCAGATATCATCACAAACACCAAGAATAATTTTGGAATTTTCCCAGAAAAATTTATGGAAACATTAAGTCGTGCTTCTGCTGCTCACATTTCCCCTCCTCCCTGGTTTTATTCTGGTAACCCGACTCTGTCAGTCGTCGCCTGGGGCCCCCCACTGGCCTCCACACAGGAGACTCTCCAGCCCCACTGTCTTTAGGAGCAACTCTGGTGTGTCTGAGGGCGAGGGGAAAGGGGAGCTGTTGGGGCAGGGGATGGCAGCAGCCAGGATGTGATGAGATCTCAGAAGGAAGGTGGTGTGTGCACCTGCAGAGAGGCACAGGGATGGGGCTCCCGGGAACTCAGCACAGGGGTGGGGGCAGCAGGAGTCCTGATGTGGCTCTGGAGCTGGAAGGGACAGATGGGACAAGAAGGATGGGGAGTTTCATCCTCTTCTGTGCTAGAGCCTGGAATCTCACCCAAGTGTGTTTATAGGGGGAAAAATGCCATAAAATGCTATAACATTTCCTGCACCCTGAGCTTTGGAAGTCTAAGCCAACACCTGTGCCCCAGCCTGTGATACTCTGACTACTCCCATGCATAGCCGTCCCGCTTCCCTGTCCTTGGCTTTGCTCACCTCCGCCATCTTCCTGCGTGTCACCACCTTGGAGCTGGGATCCTCAACGCACGGAGCACCATTTCCAGCATCCCCTCATTCAGTATTCCAAATGTCAGCTACATTTTATACCCTTCCAGCTCAACTGCTTCTGTGTCCCTGCCTCAAGGTCATCTGTGTCACTGGGAAGCCAGACCCCACATTTTGGGACTGGTTTCCAATAGTTCTTTCCTCCTTGTTTAGAGGAGTCTCTGCCATCGATGGACAATAGGCTCCCTTCTTGGCATGTGCCTCCCCCACCCCCGGCAGTTTAGATCCTTTCTGCTTCCCCATATTTGCCTCCTGGCTGGACCGAGCCCCACTTAGCACCAATGCAGACCTTCCTGTGAACAAAACAGAAGGAGGGAATCTAAGCACTGAGCTCACCAGACTCTCCCAAAGTGTTTGGTTTCTCACCAGCCACATTCCACCATGCTGGGATCCCAGCACACTTTCCAGCAGGCTCCTTGCTCCTTGTCTGTGACAGCTTCCTGCCAACGAGCTTCCTGTACCCCTCCACTGGTGGCTTTACCTCCTACTTCATTAAGAAAATAGAAGCACTTGGCAGATTCTCTCTCCACAGGTCTTCCTCTTGCTGGCAACTGCCCACATCGTCTGCCAACACTTTGAAGGAGAAAGTTCCCCTCCGCCCTCCCGCTCCTGCTCCGGGTCCCTTGCCCCCTCACCGCGTCACGACCTCCTGTCTTCAGTCACTTGTTCTGTGTCTGGCATCACCGGAAGTCCTCTCTAAACCATCTTATTTCCAACACAATGTAGTCATGTTCCAGAATCTTCTAAAAGGTCCTTTGTAAAACCACCCATTTCCACACCTCTACTTTCTGAATTCCCTTTCTTTTCCTTGGGAGAGTGTTTACAAAATCATCACCCATGTTTGCTGCATCCACTCTCTCCAGCCCTTCTTAGTTCTTCACCTTACTCAGATCTGGCTGGTGTCCCCATGCTCCTGCTAAGTCATGGTGCCCATGACCTCCGTGTTGCCAAGCACAGGGGACACATTCCCGCCTTGTCTCACTCAGCCTGTGCACAGGGACGCACCCAGCTAAACACTCCAGCCTTCTGAAAATGCTCACCTATCATGCGGGGAAGCAAATGAGAACCAGTCAAATGAGTATAAGCTCTTTATCCAGAACTCACACCAGCGAGGGAGTCAGCCTCCATTACTTGGGTCTGGCAGAGTCGCAAAGACAGACAGGCATGTGGGAGAACTTTCTGGTGAAGCAAAAGGAAGGTTCAGGGGAGCCCCAAGCAGAAGCCTCTGGGGGCGGTTAACTAGCAGGTGCACATCCCGAGGGGTGGGGGTTGGGCAGCATTGCTGGCTTTCTCTGGTTGATCCTAAGGTGGATGTGGGACCAAAAGTCAGGAAAGTTGCCAGTTACAAGTCAGCTCTTGGCTGTTTCGGCTTCACCATTATGGAAGTTATTGTTGGGCTTCCTGCATTATTCACAGAGTTATGAGTCTGCCTTACAGTGGGCAGCCTTACTGGGCCAGGTAGAGAGAAGGGACTGGCTTCCTGGCAGGTCACGGTGGTTAGGAGTCAGTGCTTTTTGTCTATGGTCTGGCTATGGGCCATTTGGATATTTGGTCTCAGTGTCTTCAAGAGTCCTGTGTGCTCCCGACTGCCTTCCCCAGCTGCCCTTCTCTGTGGCCTCTCCTGCCCTCCTGTAAATAGCAAGATCTCATGTGGAGGAGGCCTTTGTCCTCTGTCCACACCCCTTTCTTGGGGGCCCTCTAAAATCCTGTAGCCTTTCACCTGAGTTTGAGAGGTTGGCGTCCTGTAAGTCTGTGTTCTCTGAGGTGCCAGGATTTATTCCTGCAGCCTCTCCTTGTGGCTCCAGATCCAGATGTGCCCCTGCCTGCGTCACCTGCCTGAATGGGAAACACCCCAGGTTACGGAGACACTTGTCAAACTCAGACTGTGAGCTGCTTCTTTTGGTTCTTAGTCCTCCAGGTTCGCTGCGACCTTTGGGATTTTCATTATTTATGAACGATGAGTGATTTTGGAAGTGATTCAAGCAGATGAAAGGCAATGCCAAATCATCCTGGTGTGTCTGAGAAGTGGGAGACGCTCCTGCACGCTTCCCTCGGTGCCTCCTCGGGGACACACAGCTGCAACTCCTGCCTCGGGTCCTGCTGGCACCTGGGCGTTCCAGGGTGACGCTTGCCCAGATGGCAGCAGGTGTGGCCTGGGAGGAGGCTGGGAGGGGAGCCAAGGTTGCCTTGAAATCAGGGAAATCACTGTTTTTTTGTTTGTTTGTTTTAAATTTTTTATTTTTTATAAACATATATTTTTATACCCAGGGGTACAGGTCTGTGAATCACCAGGTTTACATACTTCACAGCACTCACCAAAGCACATACCCTCCCCAATGTCCATAATCCCATCCCCTTCTCCCAAAGCCCCTCCCCCCCAGCAACCCTCAGTTTGTTTTGTGAGATTAAGAGTCACTTATGGTTTGTCTCCCTCCCAATCCCATCTTGTTTCATTTATTCTTCTCCTACCCACTTAAGCCCCCATGTTGCATCACCACTTCCTCATATCAGGGAGATCATATGATAGTTGTCTTTCTCTGTTTGACTTATTTCGCTAAGCATGATACGCTCTAGTTCCATCCATGTTGTCGCAAATGGCAAGATTTCATTTCTTTTGATGGCTGCATAGTATTCCATTGTGTATATATACCACATCTTCTTGATCCATTCATCTGTTGATGGACATCTAGGTTCTTTACATAGTTTGGCTATTGTGGACATTTCTGCTATAAACATTCGGGTGCACGTGCCCCTTCAGATCACTATGTTTGTATCTTTAGGGTAAATACCCAATAGTGCAATAGGTCATAGGGCAGTTCTATTTTCAACATTTTGAGGAACCTCCATGCTGTTTTCCAGAGTGGCTGCACCAGCTTGCATTCCCACCAACAGTGGAGGAGTGTTCCCCTTTCTCCGCATCCTCGCCAGCATCTGTCATTTCCTGACTTGTTGATTTTAGCCATTCTGACTGGTGTGAGGTGATATCTCATTGTGGTTTTGATTTGTATTTCCCTGATGCTGAGTGATATGGAGCACTTTTTCATGTGTCTGTTGGGCATCTGGATGTCTTCTTTGCAGAAATGTCTGTTCATGTCCTCTGCCCATTTCTTGATTGGATCGTTTGTTCTTTGAGTGTTGAGCTTGCTAAGCTCTTTATTGATTTTGGACAATAGCCCTTTATCTGATATGTTATTGCAAATATCTTCTCTCATTCTGTCAGTTGTATTTTCATTTTGTTAACTGTTTCCTTTGCTGTGCAAATCTTTTAATCTTGATGAAATCCCAATAGTTCATTTTTGCTCTTGCTTCCCTTGCCTTTGGCGATGTTCCTAGAAAGAGCTTGCTGTGGCTGAGGTCAAAGAGGTTGCTGCCTGTGTTCTTCTCAAGGATTTTGATGGATTCCTTTCTCACATTGAGGTCCTTCATCCATTTTTGAGTCTATTTTTGTGTGTGGTGTAAGGAAATGGTCCAATTTCATTTTTCTGCATGTGGCTGTCCAATTTTCCCAACATCATTTGTTAAAGAGGCTGTCTTTTTTCCATTGGACATTCTTTCCTGCTTTGTCGAAGATTAGTTGACCATAGAGTTGAGGGGCTATTTCTGGGCTCTCTATTCTGTCCATTGATCTATGTGTCTGTTTTTGTGCCAGTACCATACGGTCTTGATGGTGACAGCTTTGTAATAGAGCTTGAAGTCTGGAATTGTGATGCCACCAACTTTGGCTTTCTTTTTCAATATTCATTTGGCTATTCGAGGTCTTTTCTGGTTCTATATAAATTTTAGAATTATTTGTTCCATTTCTTTGAGGTAAATGGGTGGGATTTTGGTAGGGATTGCATTAAATGTGTAGATTGCTTTAGGTAGCATAGACATTTTCACAATATTTGTTCTTCCAATCCAGGAGCATGGAACTTTTTTCCATTTCTTTGTCTTGCTCAATTTCTTTCATGAGTACTTTATAGTTTTCTGAGTATAGATTCTTAGCCTCTTTGGTTAGGTTTATTCCTAGGTATCTTATAGTTTTGAGTGCAATTGTAAATGGGATTAACTCCTTAATTTCTCTTTCTTATGTCTTGTTTTTGGTGTAGAGAAATGCAACTGATTTCTGTGCATTGATTTTATATCCTGACACTTTACTGAATTCCTATATAGGTTCTAGCAGTTTTGGAGTGGAGTCTTTTGGGTTTTCCATGTATAGTATCATACCATTTGCAAGGAGTGATAGTTTGACTTTTTCTTTACCAGTTTGGATGCCTTTAATTTCCTTTTGTTGTCTGATTGCTGAGGCTAGGACTTCTAGTACTATGTTGAACAGCAGTGGTGATAATGGACATCTCTGCCGTGTTCCTGACCTTAGTGGAAAAGCTTTCAGTTTTTCTCCATTGAGAATGATATTTGCAGTGGGTTTTTCATAGATGGCTTTGATGATATTGAGGTATGAGACCTCTATCCCTACACTTTGAAGAGTTTTGATCAGGAAGGGATGTTGTACTTTGTCAAATGCTTTTTCAGCATCTACTGAGAGTATCATATGGTTCTTGTTCTTTCTTTTATTAATGTATTGTATCACACTGATTGATTTGCAGATATTGAACCAACCTTGCAGTCCTGGAATAAATCCCACTTGGTCATGATGAATAATCCTTTTCATGTACTGTTGGATCCTATTGGCTAGTATTTTGGTGAGAATTTTCGCATCTGTGTTCATCAAGGCTATTGGTCTGTAATTCTCTTTTTCGATGGGATCCTTGTCTGGTTTTGGGATCAAGGTGATGCTGGCCTCATAAAATGAGATTGGAAGTTTCCCTTCCATTTCTATTTTTTTTGGAACAGTTTCAGGAGAATAGGAATTAATTCTTCTTTAAATGTTTGGTAGAATTCCCCTGGGAAGCTCTCTGGCCCTGGGCTTTTGTTTGTTTGGAGATTTTTAAAAAATTAAATTTATTTCTTTTCAGCATAACAGTATTCATTATCTTTTCACCAGACCCAGTGCTCCATGCAATCCGTGCCCTCTATAATACCCACCACCTGGTACCCCAACCTCCCACCCCCTGCCACTTCAAACCCCTCAGATTGTTTTTCAGAGTCCATAGTCTCTCATGATTCACTTCCCCTTCCAATTTTCCCCAACTCCCTTCTCCTCTCTAACTCCCCATGTCCTCCATGCTATTCGTTATGCTCCACAAATAAGTGAAACCATATGATAATTAACTCTCTCTGCTTGACTTATTTGGAGATTTTTGATGACTGTTTCAATCTCTTTACTAGTTATGGGTCTGTTCAGGTTTTCTATTTCTTTCTGGTTCAGTTGTGGTAGTTTATATGTCTCTAGAAATGCATCCATTTCTTCCTGTTTCAGGTATTTGATTCATTCTTTTTGATGGTATCTACCAGTCAGCACAGTTGCGATGAACTTGCTTGCAAGGGGAAGAGCCCCTTTAAAGAAGACACTGGGACTTGGAGGAGGATAGCTACGTGGAGGGAGGAGAAGATGCAGAGGTGTCCACGCAGCCTCCCTGGGACCAGAGGGAAGGAAGAATTGTTCTCTTCTGGGAAAACAGTAAGAGCCAGGGCGAGGAGGTGGTGCTGAGGGATGGTATCCCAGCATTCAGGAAAGATGGAGATTTAGGCTCTAACTTTCTAGTTCACATCTCAGCTTCATATGAGAGCCCAATATCAGACCTGCACACAAAGTGCTGGGCCTTAACTACCTTAGGAGAAACAAGAGTCTGAAATTTCAATGGCATACAACAAATATGGATCTAAGAGTTTTTAACAGAGAAGCCTAACAAATATGCTAGGTGTTGTAAAATCCTGGCTCTTAGGAACCCAGATCAAAGCAGGGAAGTGGTTGCAGAGCTGCTGCTTGAAAGTGACCAGTGTTCCCATTTGTGCATCCATGCAGGTGACCCTCCCTTCACGCACCACTGTTTATTGTCTGGCTTATGCAGTATGATTCACATGGGCTCTTTGTTAAAGTACAATTTTCAAAAATTAAACCCATGACTCTTATGCAAATATAAAATGAGTATATGTCAGAGATTTAATTAGCTCATTAATAAGAGAACCGGCATGATGGTAATTCTGGTTGGAGAAAGTGGGATGGAGTGGAAGCCTTTACAGGAGCTGAAAGAGAGAATTATTCCATAAGATCATTAATTTTAGGTAAAAAATCACCTAAGTAGTGAAAACCAGTCAAAATCCTAAACTTTAGAAGTTATTTTTTTTCTCTCAGACAGGAATCGTTTTTACCCCCTGGACAAAGTTCCTTTGGATTGCTGCCGGACAAGAATTGTTTCTCTACAAGTGAGGACCGAGGCTTCCAGAGTTCTAACAAAGCACTAGCAATATGAAACAGCAAGACAAACAAAGAAGAAAAAGTGCATGCCTTGAGAGTCAGATAACCCTCAGACAGACCTGGTAATCAAGTTTTAGCTTGATCCCGACAAAGAGCAAGCTGAAATCTTTTAGCTTCTCCCCAGGTGCTTGGATAGTTTTTATTAATGCCTATTTATAAGGGGTTTTCTCTTGCTCATCTGACCCACAAGTGTCTGGAAACTACATGTTCCTGGGGAAGGGACTCCCAGATGTATTCTCCAGCTGCCCCACTGTAACAGTGAATCTTAAAACTGTTCACATGATTAAAAAAAAAAAAAAAGCCAGACTAAGTAGGGTGTGACTTTGAGTGAGGGCAGAAACTGCTCTCAGAAAGCATGGTATTGGTAAAATGTCACAGACTCCAGGGAGCTGCATCATTTGAAGAGAGTGAAACATTGGCCAATATGAGGCAGTGCAGTGCTTTCTGTCTTCTGATAATCCTGAGGCCCATATTAACACCATACCCAAAATCCATAGGCACGTTGTGCTTTCTCAAGGGTCTGCCATCTGTGCTGAGCTACCATCATGCTTAAAACATGATTTTAATGGCTTTACTTTGAACTTGTTTAAAGGGAAGTATGGAAATAGTTTCTTAAATAATACCTGTATATAGGACCCAGGTTGCAAAAAGCAGATACGTTTCTGGACACTGCAGCTCTCCCAGGTACCATAAAAGGCAGGGGCAAGAAAAAGATACCAAGGGATGGTGCTCAGGAGAGAAGACCTCTGTGACCAATGTGATGATTTGATCAACTCCAGAGTTACTCTGATCTCACCACTAAAACACGTTTTCTCCTTTATCGCCAGTGTTACAGAAGAAAACCTTTTCCTCCACCCTCTTAGGCTCGATTTTGGGGGGTGTGCAAATTAAACCAATAAGATACAGATTAATGGGAGATAAGACATACAATTTTTATTAATCTTTTATTATGTATGGGGTTCCACAAAAAGGGAGTGAAACGCAAAGAACCAGTTAGACATGGAGGCTTATATCCATTTTTAACAAAGGAAAGAGGATTTGGGCTTTGAGGGATGACACATGGTAGGAAAGAGCCTAGGAAATGGATGAGAAAAATATATGGCGGGTAAGAGTTATGTTGGTAAGGTTTGTTTATGGACCTGTCACCCCAGACCCTCTCTTCTGCCTGGTACAGAAGCAGATACACTCTCTCAAGGGAAGGTAAAGCTCTGATTTTAGGCAGAAAAGGGGAGGGAAGGTTTTTGCTGTCTCTGTTGATTTTCAACTGCCTTTAGCTCAGAACAGTCTTGATGTTAATGTGGCATATTCGGGGGGTGGCATAGCCTGATCCCCTTCCCTAATATTTCAGCTCCTTCCAATACATGGGGAAGGAATGATCTGTTTTCTGCCCTATGGCAGGAAGTATCAGTTTCATTCCCATTGTCAGGAATCCTTTTTGAGTGTTTATTAGTGAAGCTACATTATGTTCTTTATTTCAACCACATGTCTGCAAAGAGGACAGGTTCCTGGATGCTGTCGTTCTCAAGATTGAATTCCAATGAGCTTCTTGTTTTCATTTTGGTGCTAGAATTCTACAAACTTTGTGCTTAGTGTGGTGGTTTATTTTTCTAAGTGTAAGACACACTCCACAGCTGCTTTTCCATCAGCGCCCCAGGCTGCATTGTTCAGGAGCTGCAGGACAGGCTGCGCGTTCTCTACACCACTGTTGAACTCCAGGTCTTCTCTCTCCTTTTATGCTATTGGTTACAGTGTGTGTGGCGATGGAGCAGCATAGCCCACAAAGAATAAGTGGAGTGTATGACCTGGTATCTTGAAATGCTTCTTAGGAGGTTGTTTTGTTTTGTTTTGTTTTTCCCACAGCACAGAGGACACCTTGGAACATCTCACAGAAGAAGTACCATCTGACCATGTGCCTTTGGGAATTCCAACAGTAAAAATCATAATGCTCATTGGCTAATATTTTAGATTCTCTCTTTTTTTTTTTTTTTTGGTAAGAATGTATTTCTTTCTAAACAACTTCAGAAAGTTATAATCGAAATGAACTAAGCTGCATGTGTGTGATTTGACAAGTTTTGATATGCATATATGTATACATATATATGTATATAACATCATTTTCTCAATCTAGAAAATAAACATAACTATCTCCCCAAAGATATTTCTTGCTCCTTTATAAACATTTCTTATCCCTGTCCTTGCCATGCTCATCAGTGGACCAGCACTGATCTACTTTCTGCCACTGTAGTTTGGTTTGTGTTGCATGGAGAATTTGACACGGAGTCACAAAGTACTCACCTGGTTTCTTCTACCATGGGTGAGGATGTTGTGAGTCCTTCCCTCCTTGCACTTGTCTACAACATGTGTATTTTTGCTGTTGTGTGTTCCACTGTATAGATACACCCCAATTTGTGTACTGAGGGATACTTCTCCTACTGACAGATGTTTGTGTTGTTCCCAGGTTGGGATAATTATAAAAAAAACCACAAACATTTTCTATAGTATGAAGCAGAGAGTGAGAGAGAGCATGACCAGGGGTAGGGATGGAGGGAGGAGCAGGGTCCCCAAGGAACAGGAGCCCAGGATCAGTTGATCCCATCATGACCTGAGCGGAAGGCAGACCCTTCAGCGACCCAGTCCCTAGGCGCCCCTGTTTATTTGTAGCTGGTATGCGTGTCTTTAAAGTAATTCCACTGTGAATGTTCCTTACATCTTCCTAACATCTGTGACTCCAAGCATCTTTTCCTGTGCTAGTCAGCACTCCATCCATCTTGGGGGAAGCTTCTCTTCAAAGTTGTCCCCTTTATAAAAAGTTCAGTTGTTCAATGATTATTTTTTATTGAGGCATATTTGATACACTTTGACCTTATATTAGCTTCAGATGTATACAAGAATGATTCAATATTTGTACATATTGTAGAGTGGTCATCGCAGTAAGTCTAGTTTAAACCCACACCATGCAGAATGCACACGGTTTCTTTTTTTTTTTTTTTTTTTTTCCAAAAAAACTGGGATGAGAACTTTAAAAATGGACTTACTTTTTTTTTTTTTTTTTTAAGAGTTATTTATTTCCTTTCCAGCGGGCGGAAGAGCAGAGGGGAAGGGAGAGAGAATCTCAAGCAGACTCCCTGCTAAGCGAGGAGCCAACACAGTGCTCCACCGGGGCTGGATCCCACAGCTTGTGAGATCAGGGCCTGAGCCATGGTCCCAAGTCAGGAGCCCGGCTGACTGAGCCACCCAGGCACCCCTCACAAGCTGCTTTTTCAGCAACTTCCAAATCTATGACACAGCATTATCGAGCATAATCTACGTGCTGTACATCACACACCTGGGACGTAGTTATTTTACACATGGAAGTTGGTGGGTCTTGACCCCTCTTTGCCTGCTTCTCCCCCACAGTCCCTCACCCTGGCAGCCCCAATCTGTTCTCTGCATGCACGAGCTCCTGTTTCAATGTCTGTTGCGTTTAGACTCCATGTAAATGAGATAATTCATTATTTGTGTCTCTCTGTTGCATTTACTGTGTGATGGCATGGTGTCCTCAATGTTCATCCCTGTCTTTGTTGAGCTACGCTCCTTCCAGGCCCATTTTCCTGAGATGCTGATCACAAATGAATGTTACACTATCAGATGTTTCTGCTCCATCTACTGGGAGCCCGTGTGATGGTCTGCACATCTCTTTGATAATGTGGTGAAGTGCATGGATTGGTTTGCAGGTACTGAGCTGTCTTGCACCTGGAATAAGATCCGCTCATCATGACGTATGATCCCTTTCATGTGTTGTTCCATTTGCTTTGATAATTTTTTTTTTTTTGAGAATTTTTGTGTCCATATTCATCAGGGATATTGAGTTCTAATTTTATTTTTTGACATCTTTGTCTGGTTTTGGTATCAGGGGACTTTATTTTTTGTAAAATGAATTGAGAAGTGTTCCCTTCATTTCTGTTTTTTTGAACAGCTTGAGGATTGGTATTATTTTTCTTTGAATGTTCAGTATAATTCATCATGAAACTGTCTAGTCCTGGACATTTTTGCTGTTGTTGTTGGGAGGTTTTTGTATACTAATATAGTCTCCTTACCAGAAATTGGTCTGTTCATATTTTATTATTGAGTTTCAACAGTTATCTATATATAAAAGTTTTTAAAAAATCAAATATGTTACTTGCAAGTATCTCTGATTGGTTCAAGATTTCTCTTCCTATTTTCTTAACTGAATGCTTTTTTCAAAGAGCAGACATTTTTCATCTTGGTAAAATCTAATTTATTGAGTTTTCTTATATATTGTGATTTTGGTGTCATATCTAGGAAATATTTCCCTAATCTCAAGAAACAACAAATGTTGGAGAAGTTGTGGAGAAAGGGGAACCCTCTTATACTGTTGGTGGAAATGCAAGTTAGTGCAGTCACTTTGGAAATCAGTGTGGAGATTCCTTAAAAAATTAAAAATAGAGCTTCCCTATGACCCAGCAATTGCACTACTGAATAATTACCCTAAAGATACAAATGTAGTGAAAGGAAGAGCCATATGCATCCCAATGTTCATAGCAGCAATGTCTACAATAGCTAAAATGTGAATGGATAAAGATGTGGTCCATATACACAATGGAATATTACTCAACCATCAGAAAGGATGAAAAACCAAATTAATCATCAACATGGACAGGACTGGAGGAGACTATGCTGAGTGAAATAAGTCAAGAAGAGAGAATCATGTATCATATGGTTTCACTTATTTGTGGAGCATAAGAAATAGCATGAAGGACATTGGAAGAAGGAAGGGGAAAATGAAGGGGGAGAAGTCGAGGGGGAGATGAACCATGACAGACTATGGCCTCTGGGAAATAAACTGAGGGTTTTAGAAGGGGGGTATGGGGGGATGGGTGAGCCTAGTGATGGGTATTAAGGAGGGCATGTATTCATGGAGCACTGGGTGTTCTACACAAACAAGGAATCACAGAACATGACATCAGAAACTAATGATGCACTGTACAGAGACCAACATAACACAATATTAAAAAAATATATTTTCTTAATCCAAGGTCATAAAAATTTTCTCCTATATTTTCTTTCAGGAGTTGTATTGTTTAACTTTAAAATTTAGGTCTATGATCCATTTTGAGCTAGTTTTTGTATAAAGTATGAAATATAAATGAAAGTTTATTTTTAACAGTTGACATAAGTATCAAATTGCTCCAGCATTAGTTCTTGAAAGTTCTATCCTTTCTCTACTGAATTCCCTTTATGCCTCATAATGAGCCTCCAAACCATTACTCTTACATCATAAGATTTTCCCAAACCCAGACAGATTCCCATCTTGAAAAGTCCACCTTAAACCATTTGAGTTCACACTCCAAACCCTACAAACATGCTCCCACAATCCCTGCATCTGACTATGGCTAAGAGTCTGTCAAGATAGTCTTCTTGCTTGATGCTGGACATTTGATTAACTCAGGTGTGCTTCACTGAGAAATTACCAACTGACAAATTCCAGTCCCATCTGATAATTTCCCTACTCCATGCTGACGTAGTTATTAAGAAATGTGTTTGGATGGGAGATCTTATGTTTAGTTGGGGTTCTTTTGTCAAGTGTGACTTCCATAGGGAATGTTTGTATCACAATTTACAATTTCCCACTGTGAAAAGGTCTGATAGTGGCTTCTGAAAAGCACATTGGTCAAAGTCTCATTTCTAACTCTTTCATTTTTAAATTAGAATTCCTCACACTTTAGTAGTTAATTTGCATTTCATAGGAATGTTTCTCACTTTTAATTGCTTATTCATAAAAAAAGTACTCTCGAGGAACATCCATCTGTAACAACTAGAAACTATAGATAGGACTGTAGGACCCAAACCCCTAACATTTCATCCTGCCGCCCCCAGGCAAATGCAAGGGACTTTACAGATTAGAGGCTATGGTAGGATAGATTAAATCCTTGGGGTAGAAGTAGGTGAACCAAATTGTATTAGGTTATTAAATATGTTCTTAGGAGACTTTTATGGTTATTTCTATTACTAATAACATGCATTTATGGAATTATCATTATGTTACTGACCCCGGCCATTTTCTATGAAGAATTTTTATAAAAGGTGATTTTATTTTCGTGTTGGACGTGTGCAGACTGAGGTTTGCAGTGCTCTGGTGAGGCCCAGAGCACCAAGGTACCATGTCAAGGCTTGTTGGACTCTATACCATCTCTGTCCACAGAGCCCCCCCTTGGGAACCTCACATCCACTGGAACCGATCTGGCCCTCTCTGCCCAGTGCCGACCGGCAGCTTTCTTTATTTCTTCTTGCTTCTCATATACAATCTAGGTCATGGCCTGGAGGAGTTGCCCGCGGGGTTATTGACCATACACATCAGGAAACCCCTCATTTGTGTTCTTCAGTCTGTGGCCATGGCACTGGCCATGGTCTGGTCTCTCTCCTTCACTGTCACTGCATAGCTGCTGCATCAGGGAACCCTCGCAGCTGCTTCATAGTCAGGTATGACAGTCTAGACTTGGTCCTGCTCTGGACACATCACAATCTGAAAATTAAATGCACACTGCTTACAGGTCAATTAGAAATGGAATTTTCTTCTCTGCACTCTTTATCTGCAAGCTAGGTTCTCAAACCTGGGCTGCTGTGTGCCCTTTGTCTTGTTTCTGTCTGCCATATATACCGGGGCTAGGGTGTGACTTTGGTCCGCAGACCCCTCTCACATTATCCACCCACCAAGTGTCTTCAACAGTGTGTTTGTTCTGAGGAATAAAATCTGACTTTCCTGGTGGTGGGTACTAAAGACGGCACATATTGCATGGAGCACTGGGTGCGATACATAAACAGTGAATTCTGGAATGCTGAAAAAAAAATTAAATAAAAAAAAATCCAACATTCCAAAAATCCCAAGGAAGGAGTAGCTTCCTTTCAGCTACTCACTGGCACACTATAGACTCTGTGAGCCCAGCTTTTCTTCTCACTGTTTGGAGATTAATTCTGCGATTAACAGTTGACATAAGTATCAAATTGCTCAGAGACATAGTTATCCACATGGGAATTCAACAATTGCTTCTTTAAGCCACTTTGAACCACATTGGGTAGGAAATGTTCTCCTGAAGATTGGAAGATCTAGTTGGTGGGTGGATTGGATTTCCCTGAATCTTCCATGATATTCTTTGCTTCATTGTGCTGAGAAATAAGTTTGCGATGAGGCCATCTGGAGTTCTGAAACACAATTGTCGACATGTATAAAAATTTCTCTAAGTTGTCTTTCTTGAAATAACCTGATTTTCTTATGTTTAATTCCATCGAGTAAAACAGTATCATGTATTTAATAACCTAACAGATTTTCAGCTTCGAAGTCAAGGGCATGCCTATGGAAAGGAACATTTCATCAGAGATGAGAATGGTAAGTATTTAGGATGGCAGTTGTCATTTAGGGAATTTTTTTCTGGGAAGAAAGTTTGGTTAACCTTTTCTGTAAAGGGTCAGATGATAAGTATTTCAGGCTCTGGAGGACATACTGTATCTGTTGTAATTACTGAACTCTGGCATTGTGGGATGAGAGCATCCCTAGACTATACCCAATGACTGCATGTGACTGAGTTTCCAGTAAAATATCATTTTTTAATTTTAATTTTAATTTTCATTTATTTTTGTTTTTTATTTTTATTTAATTTTGTTTTTTATTTTTTAAGATATTTTATTTATTTATTTCACAGAGAGAGAGAGAGAGACATTGAGAGAGGGAATACAAACAGGGGAAGCAGGAGAGGGAGAAGCAGGCTTCCCACTGAGCAGGGAGCCCAGTGTAGGGCTGGATCCCGACCTCAGGATCATGACTTTGGAGCCACCCAGGTGCCTCAAAACATCATTTTTAAAAAGATTTTGTTTACTTATTTATTTAGAGAGAGAGAGAGTGCACATGCAAGCAGGGGGAGGAGCAGAAGAAGGAAAGGGAGAGAATCTCAAGCAGGCCCCCCACTGAGCAGGGAGCCCAATGTGGGACTTGATCCCATGGCCCTGGGATCATGTCCTGAGTTGAAGTCAGACACTCAACCATCTGAGCCACCCAGGTGCCCCTTGGGAAAACATTATTAAAACAGGGGCAAACCAGATTTGACCCTCAGGCCAGAGTTCGCTGACCTTGGCCCTAGACAGAACTGTGAAGTATCATGTTAGTCTCTGATCCTCTCCATGACCTCTTTTTTAAAAATCATCTCCTCAGTACACCTGATGTAGAGTTGCCAGATTTCTGTCTAGCACACGTATGTCCCCCAAACTATGTGATTCTCTGCAATTCAAATTTGTGTAGGTGTGCTGCATTTTCCCTGGCAACCCTACTCCAGTGATCTTTTCTTTTCTTTGTCACCCTTCCTTGGGGCTTGATGTCCTTCCCCAGATTAAAGCTGAGGATCCGAGGAGGGAGATTTTAAGGCAACACTGCCTGCCTTTCAGTGAATTGCCTTTGTTATGTGTTCAAAATGATAATGAGGATAAGGAAACCAGATTTTTGTATTAGCAAGTCTGTGCTGAAACAAGAGAGATTCCGGGGTTCAGAAGTTCATTTCCATTCCCTGAAAACCTGCCCTGCTCAAAGGTATCGGATTATTTTTACGTAAGGTTAATCCCAATGGAGGAGGGTGGTATTTCAAGAGGAGAGGTCACAAAGGACATCCGTAAAATGCTTTACACATCAACAGTGACAGCATCACGGTACGCTGCAGATGCCCTGGCGCCTTCTGCCCATCAAGACCCTCTTGTCTTTAACATCCCAATTATTTTTTTAATTCAGTATAAAAAATTCAAAGAGACACCCTACTTGTCTACTCTGGTTGATTAGTAACTAAGGTGTTGTTGGAGATCACATGTGGGGGAGCATAGAAGGCAGTTTGCTGATTTCACAAGATTAAGGGATTTCATAGCTCATCTTAAAGGACTTTCTGCTTTGTACTCAAGTTCAAATTACATTCCAGGCTAGTTCTGAAAGGGACAGAATTGTTTTCTGGAAAGTGTTGGCGAAGTTCTGATCAGCTGTGAGAAGTCAGTTCTCATGTTCTCTGGCATGTGAGAGAACACTCTGTCTTTCCCCATAAACACTGAGGGAAGGCAGAGAGGCTTGGGGGGCTTCTGATGCTGAAGGTAATGAAAGGCGCCTTCATACCTCTGCGGTTCCGTACCATTAACCTTCCCGGTAATTGAAACACATGGAAGGGGGAGGGAGTGAGAAGCAGAACCTGGTCTCTTTCCTGGCAGGAACAATTTCTTAAGCCCTACTTCGAGTCACCACTTTTAAATCACATCTTTCTAAATCAGCCACAGCCACCACTTTAAAGAAAAAAAAAGACTCTAATGATATAATCATTTCTTTCTTCTGATCTCGCCTGTGGATACAAAGTGTGCCCAATGCTATATAGGTGGGCATTTGTTACATAATTCATGTGACCAATACAGTCTGTCATGCAGAAACTGTAACAACGAAAAAGAGTGTGTTAAAGGCAGACCATGTGAGATCCATTTACGATTCAAAGTCATTTTAGACTGATAGGCCAGAGAAGGATTTCATTCTCCACATATGAAGCCTCTCTGGAAGTAAAATGTGCAAACCCAGACAAGATGGGTCACAGCATAATTACAACACAAATAAAATGAACCCAGTCTTATAAATGCGCATAAAGAAAGAGTTATTGTCTGTTTCATCAGTGACCTGGTACTTTTCACCCACAGGCAAGAGCAGTGGGAGTGTGCATGTGTGTGCGTGTGTGTGTGCATGCGGGCGCGTGCTGTGGGTCGTTATTAACATTTTCCTGTTCCAATTATTCTTTGTGCATACAGGCATGCATGTCAGCGATAAGAGAAGAATATTCTGAAAAGCACTTTAAAAGTAGTTATCTTTGCAAAAGCTAAAATTTCCAATAATTAAAAGGCAAGTCATCAAGCTGGGCTCTCTGTAGTTTCACCGGAAACATCTTGGCCGTGAGCATTTTCGCAGCAAACACTTCCTCCACGTTCCTAATTGACTATAGGGCTATTTTGCCATAAAAGATAAAAATCACAAAAAATGAAAGAGACACATTCATTGAAAAGGACACCAGGAAACATGAAAAATCAATAGCAAAATTCAAAACACTTTGCTGTGAAGTGTAAATTATTTGAATACACTTAAAATGTGTGTAGATTCATGACAACACTGCATATAACTTGTCTCTAACCTCTTTGATCATATTTTTTTCTTTTTTTTGGCTGTCGAGTTGTCTCCTGATTGGGCATCACATGTTTTTTCCCACTAAAATTCCATCCTTTATTAAGAGGAATATCAGTTTTCAAAGACAAGGACACATATTTGTAACTGAGTTCCATGGCATGTGTGAAAGCCTTCCATACTGTTGTTTGCTCTTGGCATATTGCCAATGTGCCCATTGATAGACGTTCCAAAGCTCTATGAGCAATGTCGGTTCGGAATCACACCACTCTGTGGGCCACTGTGGAGGTTACGATTTACATGCTGTGCCGATGAGAGCAGCATGTCAATGGAGAAACGAAACCAAACTGTCAAACCAAACTGCCATCCGACCATTTTTTTAGTCCTTTAAATTTTTTATGGCAAAATTGCTTCTGCTGGTTGTGCAGCAAAAATGCCTGCTGTGAATACACTTGCAGCAAAGATGTCTGCTACAAAGATGCTTTAAGGAGAAGGTTCCAGACACAGTCGAGGCTCACGTCATGTACAGCATTGTCCAGGGGCATTTCAGAGCTTGCTGTTGCAAATAGATTCGATTCACTTTTCCATCTACCTGAATTATGTGGCCCTTGTTCGAGCTGAATTATAAAAATGTTAAATGCGGCTAATATTTAAATCAAATGAGATGGAAATAAAGCAAGACATCTCAAAGTTCTGGATACCATTGTACGTAGAAATGGGGAGAACATGAAGGTGAAGCCAGATCTGCCGTCCTGGCCCTTGATTCTGCCTTTGGCCATGAGATTTGCTTTGGTCAGTGGAGTGCTCGCCAAGGTGCTGGAGGAAGGGCTTGGAGCAGACTTGCATCTTCTCCTGCATCTCTCCTCTTGCTTCCACACCCCATTGTAAGAGGTGCTGGGCTTGTAGGCTGGCCTTGTTGAGGCATCCCAGTTGGGGCCATTCTAGATCGGCCAACGGCCAGCGTCCCCAACACCTGTGAGGTGAGTCCAGAGCACCTGCTTGAGCTGGTGTGGCCTTGAGCCTGGGAGCGCTCAGTGTGGCTGTGTCTCCTGCTCAGGTCTGAGGCTGTTTGACAGCATTACTAGGACAGTAACAAGCTGATGAGCGGGTTATGGATGTGACCTCTCATTTGTCAGTCACATTTCTGTCTGCAATAGCTGTGGTCGAGTAGATGTTAATGAGTTCATTGTATTTTTAGAGTTCCTGTGTTCTTCCTTAAAAATGGCTTTGAGATACCTACCATCCAGTTCACCTCTTTAAAGTGTCCAGTGGTTTTTAATATACTCAATGGGTTGTACATTCAGCGCCGTTTTAGAGTATTTTTATTACTCCCCAAAGAAACCTTTTTCCCCTTAACTGTTATCCTCTTGTTTTCCTACTCCCTCTTCCCCCACCCAGCCCTAAGCAAGAGCTAGTCTAGTTTCTGTCTCTATAGATTTGTCTTTTCTGAGAAATTCTTACCAATGGGCTTATATAATCCTTGGTCCTTGGGGCCGACCTTCACTTAGCATGCTTTCAAGGTTCCTCCAAATACTTCAGTATGTTTCTTCCCCACTCAACATTTTAATGACTGAATTCATCCAAATCAAGATCTGTAAGTCTACTAAAGTTAAACTTTTGTATCGACAAAGCTATATTTTTTCTTATTTTTTTTCCAAGATACAATATACATAACGTAAAGTTCACCATTGTAATCATTTTTAGGCATGCAATATGGGGGCATTTCATTCACAATGTTGTGCAGCCCTCACCACCATACCTTCCAGAACTTTCTCATCTTCCCCAGCTGAAGCTCTGTGTGCATGAAACACTGTCTCCCCGTGCTCCCTCCCCACAGCCTCTGGTGATCACTAATCTACTTTCTGTCTTTTCACTTGTCTCAGAGAGTGCCCTTAGAGGAATGGGGTCATATCCTGTTTGGTCTTTTGGGACCAGCTTATTTCACTCAGCATGATGCTTTCAGGTTTCTCGCATGTTGGAGCATACATCAGAAGTTCCTTCCCATTAAAGGTGAGATAGTATTTAATTGTCTGCATAGACCACATTTCGTTTATCCACTCATGTGTTGACTGGCTTCTGGGTTGTCTTCGCCTTTTGGCTCTTGTGAGTAATGCTGCTACAAACATTTGTGCTCAAGTTCGTGTGGGGGCACGTTTTCATGTCTCTCGAGTGTGTAGCTGGTAGTCGCATTGTTATAGTCACTCCACATTTAACCACTGGAAGACCCCCCAGACTTTGTCCCAAAGCAGCTCTGCCAGGTTACCTTCCTGCAGGGGTGGGCAAGGACTCCTAGTTTACTTCTTTACCAATATTTATTATTCCCTGTCTTCTACTACTACTACTACTACCATTATTATTATTATTATTATTGTGAGTCTCAGTATTCTTAAATTTGACACAGTTTGGAGAATGCTTTATTGTCAAAATAAGTTTCAAATACAAATTTATCAAAAATGGTAACATTTCATCACCAGTGATTACAACAATACAAATTGCATTTATGAGCATCATTTCCTTAAAGCACATTAAACCTTTTAACCAAAAAAAAAGGGGGGGGGACCTGGGTGGCTCAATGGGTTAAAGTCTCTGCCTTCAGCTCAGATCATGATTCCAGGATCCTGGGATCATTGGGCTTTCTGCTCAGCGGGGAGCCTGCTTCCCTTCCTCTCTCTCTGTCTGCCTCTGCCTCTGCCTGCTTGTGATCTCTGTCTGTCAAACAAATAAATAAAATCTTTTAAAAAAAAGGATGATGGAATCAATACAACTTCTTATTCAAGTATTAACCTAAAAGAGGAAAAAAATGCAACAATGTTCATGCTTCCTGACTTTCTGAAGAACAAACTTCATGATTCTTGATGGCAGGATACAAAACATGGTATAGAGGCGCTATCAGGGCCCTCTGGTAGACGTCCCACTGAGACCAGAGCCAATTTCATTCTCAACCAAATTTAGAAAGTGTGTTTTGTACCTGGAATTGGATGCTTAAGACGTCATTATTACTCGTTTTACCCTGTAATAAAACCAAGACTTCACACTGCCCACATTTTCTTTTCTCTTCTTTCTTCAGATTTTTTACATTAAAAATATTTTATTTATTTATTTGGGAGGGAGGGAGAGACACTGAGGGACCATGAGAGGGGGAAGGTCAGAGGGAGAAGCAGACATCCTGCTGAGCAGGAAGCCCCGTGTGGGACTTGATCCTGGGGCTTGATCCTGACCTGAGCTGAAGGCAGTCACTCAGTGGACTGAGCCACCCAGGCACCTTTTTATTGTTTTATTTTTTAAATTTTCTTAACTTGTTTGTGATGACCACGAGTTAGAGGTTAAGTATGTGCTCCTGAAAAAGAGTTTCTTAGCTTTTCACCATTAAGCCTGAAAATTTCAAGAGCTAAACTCATAAAAATGTTTAACTCCCTTTTGGGTTCTACTCAAACTCTCCTCAAACTGCAGTATATTAACTGACATTTGTTTTTGCCCTAAAAGCTCATTTAGCAAATGAATCTCTCAACCCAAATGGATTTATTTATTTATTTATTTATTTATTTATTTATTTTCACTTTCCATATTGAAAGAGGTACAATTTAGTTTGAATGTATAAAATTGTATTTCAAAATTGTGTCCTTTCCCATAGAAGGACTCTAAAAATTCTTATGTCAAGCTCAGATGTTGATTTAAATATTAAGAGGAAAAAACCCCTACTTTTTAGATATATTACATGCTGTCTCCTTCCTCCTGGCCCCAAAGAAGTGAGGGAAAATATCAGAGGTACCTTTCGTGCCTTCCATAAAATTAGAAATTTTGTTGCAAAGGTATAAATAGATCTCTGTAATTTTTTTTTTTTTTAAAGAAGAAAAGAACTGTTTGTGGAAACTCATGTCATTGATTCCGTGAATGTATCTGCCGGTGGGTTGTGATTGGAGGAAATTCTAGCATCTGCCTTCTTTCCTAAACGGTGTGCCTTGGCCTTTGGCACCCATTGGTCAGTATGTGAAGGACTGGTGTTGGGGAAGGTAGTGCTTGAACTGGGGGGAGTGCTGGCCACCTGACTCTGGGCACCATCTTAATTTTAAGCTTCTCTGATTCCATCCAAGCCAGAACATCAGGGAAACTGTGTGTGATGATCTGGGAGTAATCATGTGGAATGTTTCCTCACACACTTTGAGGAATACCACACAGCATTGTTTTTATACTCCAAGTTCTTGGTGGGGGCTTATTGTAGGTTGTCTTAGACACCAGTGGTCATTACAAAAGGTCCTACTGGGTTGAAGCAGAATTTGTAAGAAGTATGAGGTTGACTATTCTTGTAGCTGAGATTTATGTAATCAGATGCACAACCCTTTGGCTGTTAAAACCCCAGCTTTCCAAGGATTAATTACAGGGAACACAGCTCATCAGAGAGAACCTGGAAAGATGCTGTGCAGTGTGCCCTGTATCACATGTGGGACATTTATTCTCCCTGGAGTCTGTCTCTTGATAATTGTTCTTCAGGATTTGTTGCTCAGGGGCTTATGGGAAAAATTACTCCTAATAGAAATACTATTATATTTTATTCACAGTATTATAACTTTCAGAGGATTTAATGACAAATCTGTTCCCACTATGAGGGTAAAGTTAAATGTATTTCTAGACTTAAATAAAACGCAGAAATAAGAATTTATAGGGAAGAAATTGCTGAATGAAGAGGGGAATTAATGGCATCATGTTTCAGTCTGTGGACAGCCTTCAGAAGAATGTTCACTGTGGTAGGCAAGTTGGTTGTTTCTCTGCTGAGGGACGGAGGTGACCCAGGTGTGCAGGGAGGACAGAGGACACTGGCCAGGAAATGCTAGGGGCTCAGTTTCCCTTGGAGTATTTCCTTAGGCAGCCTGTGTGCAGTGACATACACAAGCGTCTACACCCCTCCGAACGTGAGCAGTCATTTCTTGTCTTCTGTTGTGACTCATGCTGAGATTAAGTTCTCTTTTGTGTTTGGTACAAACTCTGACGACCGTGTGTGCTCACAGTCTGGGGGTCTGAATCATCAGCTCTAGCAACGTGCCAGATTCCATCTCCACATTTTTTTTTTTTTTTCATCTTTCCTACTTAAAATAGCAAAGAGCTATGGAGAAGGGTCAGGGAATGGAGTGCATTAGCTCCCGTTGTTGGCGGTCCCAGGGCTGGCGTGCTTTCTCTTCCCAGCCCAGAGCTCCCAGTGACATGGCTATCCAACCCAGTGCCCTCTGGACAGGCACAGGACATTAAGCTTCAATACACATTTTCTCCTTTAGTGCTTGGAGCCGTCCTCCATGGAGAGGACCTTATGGAACAGACCGGGGGACTGAGGCTCCCAGGTGTTGAGCAGCTGGCAGGGGCCCAAGGCTGTTGCCGGCTGCCAAGGCTGGTCTCTGCAGCTGATCCACACTGCAGGCTCCAGACTTCTGTGGGGGCTTCAAACCCGTGATTCCCTAATGGCTCTAGGTCAGCCTGTGGTTCCCATGACACAAAACAAACAACCAAAAAGCAAGCCACTCAGTCTCTTCCTGGAGGACACAGCCAGAGAGGGATGAATGGACACGCTGCACTGGTCACCTGCTCACAGGGCTCTGCTCTGGGCACTGCTCACCCTGGCTGCCCTTGTCCTGGGAGGTCATGCTGTGATCCCAGTGTTGATGTCCAGTCTGGCATTCTTTTATTGTTTTTTTTTTTTTTAAAGATTTTATTTATTTATTTGACAGAGAGAGAGAGAGCACAAGCAGAGGGGGTGGCAGAGGGAGAGGGAGAAGCAGGCTCTGCTGTGCAGGGACCCCCACCTGGGACCCGAACATGACCTGTTACCAACGCAGACACTTAACCAACTGAGCTACCCAGGTGCCCTGGGTAGTTTTAAAAAGAAAACCACAAGCTCCAAATTGAGTCATTTATGCTAGAGAAAGCCACCAAACCAGGGCTTAATACCTAACCTAATCAAAATATAGTCTTATCTGATCAATCTGGGCTTCTCTGGTCAGGATCAACAACGTATAAAGGTAATCTGTCACATGGGTGACAGATCTCCAACCCCCAAAGCAAGATGAAGTAATCCACCTAATAACACCCCTTTTCCCTAAAGGAAGATGATCCTACCCCAAATAATCCTTTTTTTCTTCTTTTTCTGTTTATGACTCCCTCGTCCTTAAAAAAACCTTTCCTGTTCTAGAGCCCTTTGGAATTCCCCTCTGTTTGCTAGATGGGATGTTGCTGGATTCCTGAATCAATTAATAAAGTCAAATAGACTTTAAAATTTACTCAGATGAATTTTTGTTATCAGCTCAATGCTGTGCTCTGAAGGGGGAAGGCCACCCAAGGGTCTCACTCCCTCCTGTTGCTGGGTCTTATCTGACTTGTAAAAACCTATCCTAATCCCCGCCCAAGTGATTTAGCATCACTGTCCTTTCTGGCTTTATTGGTATCAATTACTGAGGTGCTGACCAAGGCATTCTAAATGGGTTTCCTGTGAACCACTGAGTACAGTTTTTTTTTTTTTTAAATTTAATTTAATTTTTTCAGTGTTCCAAAGGAGTCTAGTTTTCACAGGGTGACAACTTCTCCATTATGGAGACACTGTCTCTGTGAGAAGGTGTTCTCAGAGTTCAGTGAACCTGGCTTCCTATCCTGGCTTGCTGTGTGACTCTGGGCACACTCCTAACCCTCTCGGAGGTCCAGCCTATCTGTCAACAGGGCTTAGTATTTACTTCAGAGGAATGTTGTGACCATTTATTTAGGCTAAGAATACACACTTACCATGTTTGGGTTATAGGTCGCTTAAGAAATGTATTAGACCCTTGATGTAAATCGTTAATTTATATTTGCTTTACAAAATTAGAAATAAAATGTCCCAGTCCCGGAACTCTGGGAAGGCCCGGGAGAAGTGTCTGATGAACGAAGGAAGGTCATTGCAATTCCTGTGGCTTTTTTGCAAGTTTCCAAACACACCTTCTGAACAGGTTTTGTTGTCACCGCCTTTTGCTGGGGCCGGGGGAGGGGAGAGGGTTCCTGATTCCCAGGGGCCCAAGTGAGGGTGGAGGAAGCCATAAAGTTGAGATCAGAATCTCTGTATTTGGTCTAATTCTCAGTCCTTCCAGCTGTTAATACTATGACTTTGGCAAGGCTATTTAAATTTTCCATTTCTGGTTTTGTCCCCCCCACCTCCCAGGCAAAATAACCAATAAAATACCCTTTCTGCTTGCTGTGCTCTCAGGCAAGTGGGGGTTTGCTAAAGGTTAAAGTTCCTTTCGTATTCCAGTCACTTCGGGCAGCACAAGGATGCCTGGAGCCTGTTTCCCCATCTCAGCACATTAGTCACGAGTCTGATCAGTGTTAGGACCGTATTGATCTATGATGTTGACCTCCTAACTGCGGGATTTACACCTGCTAGGGGGTCCTTTCAGGGAGGAGACAGGCCACTAAGCTGCCAACTGAGTTCTAGGTCACAGGTCTTGAAACGCTTCTCCCTCCGTGGGCTAATGGTTTTTATCTTTATGCCGTGAAGCCCCCGCCCCCTTTGATAAGCTTTTCCTTTAATACGCCATCATTTAAAAAAAATATGTTCTTCGGGGAACTGTTATGAGAGAATCTGAGTGGAAAGCAACGTACATACAGTAGACACGAGTTGTTTCAAAAGCTTTCACTCTTCAGTTAAATCTATTCAGTGCACCTACTCGGTATAAGGTCAGCTCGGCATGGCATTTGGAACAACATTCCTCCTGCCAAGGAGCAGTTTGTGGTTTTTTCTGTCGGTCGGTCTTAGCCCTCAAATCTCCAAACAGGGCTGTCCATAGTAAAATGCTGACCCGTAGCTCAAGTGGGGGAGCGTTTGAAAAAAAAAATTAAAAAAAAATGTGTGAGTGTATACCCACCCCCCAAGCCTTATTGAGCTACAAGTGGACACAGATCCCCGCCAAAGTTCACAATGTTCATCTCAGTCTGGCCTGCCTATGGAGATCACGAGGTGTTTCTCATTACATGAGTTCAGAAGACAAGACGTCCTCTTTACAACAGTTTCCATTCACGTAAACGTAGTCTTCCGACCCCAGTAGCTGATTAGCTGTTTCTCTCCCCACCTCGCCTTTCCCACCCCGGACACCCGCACGCGGCACACGCACACCCGCGCACCCACCCCCAAGCTGCAGGGAACCCTTCCCTGGCGCCGGGGCGGACGCTCCTCGGACTGTGGCGGGCCGGGCCAAGTGGTCGGGGGGAGCACCGCGCACAAGCGAGCCGGGTGGGCAGCGGCGGCCCGGGGGTCAGCAGCGCCGCGCCGGCGGCTGGCGGGCCAGGGTCCGCGCTCACTTCCGCCCGCCGCCGCCAGGGGCGCCCGCGGCCGTGCGGGCCGCAGCGCGGGCGCGGGGCGGGCGGCGGTGGGTGTGGCCGCAGGTGGGGCTGCGGGGCGCGGGGCGCGCGGGCCAGCAGAGCGCTGAGCGGACGGCGCCACCCCGGCCGGGAGCTTGCGGGCGGGCCCACCGGAGCCGCCGGACGCCGCGGGCACAGGGGCGCGGGGCCATGGAGCCGGGCGCGGCGGCCTTCCTCGGGATGCTCGTGGTCTGGGCGGTGCGGCCCGGGAGCCAGGCGGCGGCGGGGGAAGCTCGTGAGTACGCCCGTCCTCCAGGAACTTGCCCGGCTTGGGGTTCGTGCTCTCCTGCGCGCGCGGGTTTGCAGAGGCGCCCCTGCGGGGTGCGGGGAAGGGGCGTCCCGAGGCAGCGCGCCGCGTCCCCCAAGTCACAAGCGCAGCTAACCGGGTGTTTGTGGTGTCCCTGCCGGGAGCGGAGTCTTTCGGGGACAGCCCAAGTTCTGGTGGAGCCCAGGGTCCGTTCGAGAACAGGCGGGGGCTGGCGCCCAAGGGGGGCCAGGCCGGCGGGGCCGTTTCCCTCCGGCGTCGGAGGTGCGGGCTGCGGGAGCCAGGTACCTGCGGCGAGTCCTGCATTAGCGCGTCTGCAGGGCGCGCCCTGCGGAGTCCGCGCCCGGGAGCCCGCAGCCCGCCCGGGACCAGCCCCGCAGCTCCGGGAGGCCGGACCCCTCGTGCCCCCCGGAGAGCAGCCTGCCCTCCGCACTCTCGTCAGGTCCGGCTCCGCGCTGCGGTGGGTGCAGGGCTCGTCGAGGCCAGAGCCTGCGGGCGCCGGGCGAGCTCGGGCCGACCCGGTCCAAAGACTCCGCTGCACATCCAGAGGCTCTGCCCTCTGGGGATTTCACTCTGAACATCAGAAAAAGTTGGAAGACTGTTGCTCAGACTGAAATCGCCATCCGAGGCTTTTCTTCCCTTAAGGGGTTTTAAGAAAGCCCCTCTTGTCTTCTCTCCTGGCCCCTATTCCCTTCAAGAAAAATAAAATAAAAACAAATCAGGTGTAGGGCTCAGGTCAGGCTGGGGTGCGTTTCCAGAAAGGGCTAGCAGGCTCCTTCAGAAACTGACCTTGCTGGGGGTGTCCGGATTCAGCCCTTGCAGGGCGGCCCGACTCTGCCCTCACCGGGAAGTTGGCTAAAGTGAAAAAGCTTTCCACCTGAAGTCACTGTCCCACTCCTTCACCCGTGGATTCCGGAGGGCATGATGATTTTCTGGTATCATCATCTAGTATTGGCTCATTTAATGCCATATCAGGTATGAGTCACTCCTCAAAATGAGCCTTAATCTCCTTTTAGCAAATACTGCCCCGTGTTTCAGACACAATTTTAATTTAGCTTAGTAGGACAACTGCTCTGATTTAATTAAGATGGGGGCATTTAGGTAAAATCAGATCCTCATCCTGCAATAGAGCTCTTGTCATTTTGCTAAGAAATTAAAAACGACCACTGCTAACAATCCGTTGATATTAGTAAATTGTAGGATGATTCACATCCTGCTCTGAGGTCCCATTAAAAAGTCACTGGAGGTCACTCCTACTTAAAGGAAAAGGGGCTTCAAATATCCTTCCTGAGGGAGAGCAGAGTGCCCAGTTGTCATTCTCGTCTCAGTCGTGCTGATTACAGCGTATTGACAAGATCGGTTGTTGTGGTATTTACTTTCACTTAGTGTTTTACTCCCTGAAACCCACGGGAGGTTATCAGGCTCTTTCACACTGAACATCCTTCTTCGGAATCCTGTGCTTTGGGATGTTCTGTGTCTGAATATCCGTGCAGACACTCGGGTCAGAGACAGGCTGGGTGACCGGGCTCAGCCCCTCTGGGTCTCAGGCTGACTCTCCAGGTCCTGATACTAGTCTGTGCTTTTCAGCCTGCATGTTTAGCTATGTTTAGTACTGTTAAGAAGAGTTCAGTAAACTCAAGAGTGCATGTACATTTGCAGTGGAAGGATGTCTTAGACACTAAAGTCCATGATCAGATCACCACAGAGATGACCCCTTCAAGCATCGAGTATATGTCTAAATGACTTTGCAGATTTAAAGATTCATAAAGACCACGCAGATGGCCTTTGATAATTTCTCAGTAATCTCCTCTGGCCACAAAATTTGTAGCAGTAGATGTAAATGGTCAATCTCTCTCATGTCTAGATTTGCTAGTTTGACCAAATCGGTGTTTCTTTAACTCCTGCTATTTGGGGCGTGTGTGTTGTAATGTGTGTACAAGCAAAATATGTCAGCATGTATTTGCAATCCATTATTACTAAGTCAAGGTAGTCTTTTTTGTTCTGCCCCAACATTTGAGAAATTCTCGAGGAGTTTGCTGGCAGCGTGGGATTTAAGGCACCAACAAGAAATCATGAACATGAATATTGCTGAAGTCTTCTGTTGGCTCTCCTCCTTGCCCCCCCCGCCCCGTTTTAGTGTTTGCAAAACTCAAATAATCCTTTCAGAAAGAACTTTAAAATGAACAAACATGAAATATTCTTGAGCACTAACTAGAAATTAATGAGAGTTGTATATGAGTAAAAAAAGACAGAGGTCTTCGCCCACATGGACCAAAGACAGAGTTACTCTCTTTAGAGCAAGTTGTCAGTAGTAAAGCAGCCCAGCCAGGGGTCAGCCCAACAGATCCTTTCAATGAACAGGACTTGTTTGAAAGAATTGACATCTCAGAGATTACACATGTGCAGTATGAACATTTCTAATCAGTGGGAAATTTTATATCAGGAAGATGATACACGGGAGAAAAAATATTTTTCTTTTTTTTTTTTTTTAAAGATTTTATTTATTTATTTGACAGAGAGAGATTACAAGCACGCAGAGAGGCAGGCAGAGAGAGAGAGAGGAGGAAGCAGGCTCCCTGTTGAGCAGAGAGCCCAATGCAGGACTTGATCCCAAGACCCTGAGATCATGCCCCGAGCCAAAGGCAGCGGCTTAACCCACAGAGCCACCCAGGCACCCCGAAAAAATATTTCTAAATAGCCATAACCATGGGCTTGTTTTGTTGCTCTGTATTCTCTGTCTTTTTGAAGATAAAACAAGCTGCATTCCTCAAAACAGGGTTTAGGACCTGGTTTTTTAAAAATGTGAACATCTCCCTGGCCTGCCTTCTAGAACTCTCTGTCCTAAGTCAAGATGAGAGTGTTCTAAGGCAGATCTGTCCTCTTAAATAACTCATGAGGGAAGTTAGGATATAGATTCTAAGTTAGAGCCCTGCTTTCTCGAAGTTGCTATGTAGGCTGTTGTTGGCTCCTTTACTTCCTACCCAGAGCTACAAATGGAAGAAGGTGATAGCTCTTTGCTTTAGAACTATGCTGGTGAGCCCACAATTCCTTTATGAATTCCAAGACCCTTTGGGAGGGAGAAGAGATATAATCTGAGTATGAAGACGGTCAACATTTTGGTTGTTGTCAACCAGTTTCCCAGATTGTGCATTGCTCTAAAGGGTCATGTGTACCCCCTCCCCACCTGGGAACAACACAATTAGAAGGCAATTCACAGCTGAATTATTTTCCCCATATATAAGTATAAGCTAGAGCTGACAGCTACTGCCCCCTTTCCATCTCCACCAGAAAAGGACCCAAGCGTATGTGAGAAATTTCAGTCATTGATGGTGATGATTTGACACAAGTGATGACATTTTTACAGATCCAAGATTCCGTTTAGTGAGTATGACTGACTTGTTTTCACTTTGTTAAAGCTCAGTGCTTGTAATTTTCTCTAGAAGCTTCCTCTGAATCCTTCCTTTCCAAAGTGCCCTTCTTATTGCAAGAAAGAAAGATCTATTTCTGGTCCACTACAGGTGGGGTCCACACTTCCGTTCTAGGAGTGATCATCTAAATTTGTTTTCATATACTGACACCTGTCCTCTTCCACAGTAAATCCCTACATACACAGGAGAGATATCTGACCATGTCTGGGAGTGTGGACCAAGCCCATTTTAACAGCAGCCACAGGAAACCAAATCACGGTCTCCATGGGCCTCGTAGTGTTGCCATCTCAGCTGGAAGATTTGTACCAGAGTCAAACCCTTCCTTCGTCGAGCCTCAGCTTCTTTATGCGCGAAAGCCATACTGTGTCTTCTCTGACGCAGGTGCAGGAATATAATCCTGTAACAGAAATGATCACACAGCATTATCCCTTTCAAATATAAATAACATGCCCAGTTTGGTATAATAGCGAGGCCCTTGTAGTCTTTGAATCACCCTAACCTGGTGACACAATGAGCCTTAGTAATCTGGAATAAAAAATATGCCTGCGGAACCTGGTAACTGGACATAATTCTGTAATTACTAAGAGGCATAAAATGACAAGTATGTATTTATATTTTAGAGAGAGTGAGCAGGCACACATGTAGGAGGGGCAGAGAGAGAAGCAAAGAATCCCATGCAGACCCCTCACTCAACACAGAGCCCCACGTGGGGCTTGATCCCACGGCCCAGAGATCACGACCTGAGCCAAAATCAAGAGTTGGTCGCTGGACTGGCTGTGCCACCTGGGTGCCCCATGAGCGTTCATTTAAGTAAACATATTTGTCATGTGTCTCTTCTCGAGGGTTTTGTTTTTCAGGAGCCTTGTTCTTTCAGCCGACATGGATTCTTGTAATTATTTGCTAAGTGTCGTCGACATTCTTTGTTACTGTCTGAGCGTACGCGATCTCTGGCAGGCCGTGAGGGTAAGAGGCTCCATATGGTCTGTCAAGGCATTTCGTCTTGACCAGTGTGGGCTAAACTCCTTCCAGGGTTTTCACTGGTTCTGGCCTCTCTCTGCCTCAGTAGCCTGCTCTGTGTTTGTCTGGAGGGAGCCCAGTCTTCCGTGTTCATCAGCTGGGGCAGGAAGGGAGCCTGTCAGAGGGGGTGCCCCTGGCGCAGGGAAAGGGGGGTCTGCTCCTGCAGCAGTGAAGCATGTTGGGCAGAATGAGCAGGGAATAGATGGGTGCATGCTGCAGCGCAGCGGAGTTCAGACAGTCTGGAAAGAGCCTGTGACAAACCAGTAAACAGACCCGTATTTATAGCATTTGAATGCACTTCCCAGAAATACCAAGGTGGTGAGGATGCTTTTGGGAACACGGAGAAAACAAACTGAAAACTCACACAGTCCGTGGCAATCATCAACACAGAGTGGTGGGCAAGAGCAGAGCCAGCTCTTCCAATCCTGGGAGACCCCCTATGCAGAATAGAAAGAATGACCTGAAGATTCGTCATCAGGCACCCTCCCACGCCTGGAAGGAGGTTTTGGGGAGAGGACTGGCGGTCATGAAAATCTGCTTTTTTGAGTTGATTTTGGGGGAAAAAAAACCCCAAATCATTCAAAAGTACTTCATAAAGGACCTATTCACTAACATAAACCTCTCAATGAACCAAGCAAATTTCAAGTTGAATTTTCCCCATTAAATCAAAATTACTCTTTGACTATAAAAGTATAAAATAGTTCCAACAATTTGGAAGTAGCAGAGCCAAAGGCCTCTCCCCATTAACTTTTTAGAGCCTTGAAAGTCTTGGCTTCAACATACAAAATGCTTCAGAGTGACTTCTGCAGGATCCCACTCCCCCGGCCACCCGTGGCTACTGCCATGCTGCTGCTTTCGGCACGGCTGGTTTGTGTTGAGTAACTTTTAAAGACTGAATTATTTATGTCAGCCTATTTCTGAGATGCATTAGACCATCCAAACAGACATACTTGTTATTCCTCGTTTGAATTCTTTGGTGTAGGATGACATGCTTTAAAGATGTTTTTTATCATGTGTTGAGAAGAATCATACACAACTTGTAAATACTGTGGAAAGAGAGTAAGACAGCATGACCTTCGTACCATCCCTTTGAGCATTGCTCAATAGGCCCACACGATTGTCTAATTCTTCCAAATAAGGCAGCATGGCTGACTTGGTCATTTCCCATTTGATCAGAGCTTAGACACTAAGACGGTACATGTTACACTGATTTATTTTCAGGTACAGGTGGTAACTATGAAGGTTTATTGCACTGTTGCACTGCTGTAGGACAAGAAATGGTGTCATGTATCTCATCTGGGTGAGGTATTTTACTACTGTTGAGTACCGTGAGTTACACAGTCATGGGGGGTGTTAGGTATAGGTGTTGGGTTACTCCTGCAGAGAAATGTGGAGAAGCCTGCTTCCTGAACTGGAGAATAAATTATTTTGGCACGTGTTATTTTCAGGGACTATGACAAGCTGTAAGTTTTTGGCTTCCTGAGTATGGTTGAGATGTGGCTTTCGCAGAATCTATGGTTTAGGGTTCCATCCCCGATTTAGTGATTGTTGCCAGGGAGAAGGAAGTTCCAGGCCATGCATTCACCGGGCCATCGGGGGCCAGTGCTGGCGGCCCTCGTGTGGGGGCTAGGGCTCGGTGACCTCCCGAGGGCCTGAGACCCAATGCCTCCCATGCTCGGTCACTGCCGTCCCCTTGTCCCCTGGCTTGGGCTGCTCAGACGCCGCGGGCACTTTCTCTGGGGCTTGTGAGCCTGCAGGGAAGTCGCCAGCTCAGATGACCGTGGGCGTGACCTGCTCCCTGGGGACATTAAATCAGACCCTGCCTGCAGGACTCATGGCTCCAGTTATTTCTTATTTTAACGTCTGTGAATCCCGGGCAACCAGGAGAGCTCAAGCTAAGGTCTCAGCGTGGAAGTCCTGCCTGGCCAGGGTGGCGGGGGAGCAGCGTGTCTGGCGTGTGCATGTCGGCGCGTGTGCCTATCCACGGGTGTGTGTGTCCGCAGGTGTGCATGTTTGCATGTGTGCGTGTCTGTGCCTGTCCTTGTCCGCGCATGTGCGTGTATGGGTGGGCAAGGAGCGCTTCGCAGCTGTCATCTGCAGAGCCTCCACAAGCCTCCTCCTCTCCCTTTGTCTGCGCCGACAGTGAGGCCGAGTGACCACCTGGGTTGACATGCGGGCTTGGGCTGGCCCAGAGGTGTCCCTCCTTCCTGCTGCTGGGGTCAGAACTGAGTGCAAGGGGGCAGTACCTGGGACACTTGTTGGGACTCGGTGTTTGCTGGACTTTATGTGTAGACCGGTGAGAAACGCAGCTGTCCGGACCAGGGCCCTGGCAAGCATCTTTCAGTTCCAAGTGGCAGAAAACCCCATCACATGGACTTACCCCAGGAGGGGAACTGTGGGCTCCCATTGCTTCATTTAGTGCAGGGCTAGGGCCAGCAGGTGAGGCCGTGCCCGGAGACTTGGTCTCTCCTCCTCATCCCGGGCCGGCCTGGTGCTTGGGCAGAACCATGGCCAAGGTTGGGCTGCCCAGCCACACCGCTGGGGATAATGCTCCCCCCTGGCTGGACTCCAGCCCTCATCACTTCAGAGCGGTGCGTGCTTACTTATTTGTCCCTTGTTCCAAGCTCCGGGAAAGCAGGGACCTCTTGAGGGGATAGGGTAGTTCTGAGAGACAGTGGGCTGTTGAGCATATAAACAGGCCAATGATTCACTTTCCTGAAACTTCCAGCCAAATCCCCAGATCTGTGCTGTCTATGTTGTCTCTGCTGGGCTGTGCGGCCGATCTTACCAGGGGACTATGATAGGGAAGGGGTGGTCTTCTGACCCACCTGGGGTGGAGCCAGCGAGGGATTGGGATTCGGTCCCTGACCAGGTGCTTTGCCTGCATCATCCTGACAAGGAAGCGAAATGCACCATCCATTTAGGTAATTAGCTTAACATCTATTATGAAAGCATTGGCTTTCAGGCTCTTATCTGCTTCATATAGCAGATGGTCGCTTACGTGTATGCCTCCTTCATTAGATTTTAAAGTTCCTGAAAACAGAATCATTTATTTGTCCCTACAACCTGGCTGATGGTGCTCACTAAGTATTTACCAAGAAAAGAAGAAATTAATATATTGAAAATACGCTATTTTGAAAGTATACAGAAGCTATGCAGCATCCTCATGGGGATTCTATAATCATTCTGCAGGTAGCCCAGTAAAAAGTTAATTTTTACACGAGCATCCCTGAGCTCATCATTTGCCCATGGAAAGACCCCACTAGCTGATTTCGAATGTTTCATTTTCTTTCAGTTAAAAAATGCGTGACAAAATTTCTGGCCTGAGGCCAGAAATTTAGAACATGCATGGTGCATGTTCTAAAAGCTGCTGGGACCCTAAGTGGGCACTGAAAAGGCCAGGTGTCAGGGACACTACCCAAGACCAATGTGTGGGAACAAGGAGGCCTCTGGGCAGGGCCTTTGGATGAGATGTCTTTTTCTAGGGAGATCCTACATCAAGCCCGAGCTGGGCTCCATATTTGGGGTGTGAAATAGAGATGCTTGGGAGCAGTGTGTCACTGGAGGTCCCCAGAAGCCTGGTCCACCCACTAGATGCTTGAAGTTGTATGTCAGACCAGTGGGAAAGGCTGACTGTACAACACGGCAGAGGACAGGGAGGCCAATAGATGGCCCCTTCACCTCAGTGTGGCTGTCTATTGCCGTCTGGGCAGCCAGGAGGCTGCGTTCATTTGACCCACAGCTGTCTCTGGCATGGCAGCTGTGGACTTGTGGCTAGGAACCCAGCACACCCAGAGCAAGCTCCTGTGGGGTCTCAAGCTTGACTCCCCTGGTCTGGCCTGGGGGATCTTCCCAGTCAACAAAACCTGTTACTATTATTGAAAATGTTTATGACTCACGGACTTGAGGGCTTGATGGTGCCTAGAGAATATCTCTACTTTCAAATGAAGATTGCTTCTGACCCTGTTTTCAGAATGACGTAGTGGGGGCACCATTTCCACTGTGCTGACTCCGGCAGCGTCCTTTTAAGAAGCACAGAATTAAAACTCAACAAGAGTCCTCAAGACACTGACCATACTTTCAGAGAGGTGCGGGAGGTTAATTGAAGTGTTGTCAGTACCCATGTATACCATAGTGACTAGATAGTGACTGGCTAGCTCTCTCCTTCATGCTGTGCTTATAGGGAGGGGGGTGGCCATCTGTCACCAGACAACCCAACTTCAATGTCACTGACTACTCCCAGGCTGTACCCTTCATCCCATGACTTACTCATTCTGGAACGGGAAAAGACCCGCCCTGCCCTGCTCCCATTTTTGTCCATCCCCTCTGGCCACCACCAGTTTGTTCTTTGTATTCATGGGTCTCTTTCTGCCTTTGTTCATTTTGTTTTTTAGAATCCACCTAGAAAATGAAATAATATGGCATTTGTCTTTTCTGTCTGGCTTATTTCATTTAGCATGATATCTTCTAGGTTCATCCGTGCTGTTGCAAATGGCACGATCTCATTCTTTTTTATGGTTAAGTGATATTCCATTATATATATATATATACATTACACATGCGTATCACCTTTTTTTTTTTAAGAGTTTATTTGTTTATTTGACAGAGAAAGATCACAAGTAGGCAGAGAGGCAGGCAGAGAGAGAGAGAGGAGGAAGTAGGCTCCCTGATGAGCAGAGAGCCTGATGTGGGGCTCGATCCCAGGATCCTGGGATCATGACATGAGCTGAAGGCAGAGGCTTAACCCACAGAGTCACCCAGGCACCCCAATGTATCACCTCTTCTTTATCCATTCATCTATTGATGGACAGGAAGGTTGCTTCCATATTTTGGCTTTTGTAAATAATGCTGGAATAAACTTGGGGGATACATAGATCTTTTTAATGTTTTGATTTTCTTAAAATATCTAGTAATAGGATTACTGGATCATATGGTATTTCTAATTTTAATTTTTAAAAAAGATTTATTTATTTATTTTAGAGAAAGAAAGAAAGAGAAACCAAATAGGGGGAAAGTCAGAGGGAGAGTATCTGCAAGCAAATTCCCTGGTGAGCATGGAGCCTGACGTGGGGCTCCATCTCAGAACCCAGGAGATCAAAACCTGAGCTGAAACCACAAGTCAGATGTTTAACCAACTGAGCCACCTGGACACCTCTATTTTTGTTATTTTTGTGGAAGAACTTTGTACTATTTGCATAGTGGATGCATCAATTTATATTCCCACCAATAATGCATGAGGGTTCCTTTTTCTCTACATCCTCATGAACACTTGCTGTTTCTTGTCTTTTTGAGTTTAACCATTCTGACAGGTGTGAGGTGATTTCACTGTGGTTTTGATTTGTGTTTCCCTGATGCTGAGTGACCTTGAGCATCTCTTCATGTGCCTGTTGGCCATCTGGATGTCTTCTTTGGAAAAATGTCTATTCAAGTCTTCTGCCCATTTTTAATCACATTATTTATCTATTTATTTGGTATTGGATTGTATAATCCAACTGACCTTACTTTTTATCTGGCTATTTTTTTCACAAGTCTTCTAGGATACATAGTATCTGGCCATCAATACAGAGGGTTCGACCTTTGTGATTGTTAAATGAGTGTTAGTCTCCAAGCCAGACGTATCTGTATGCACTTTGGGATGCAGTCTCAGTTAAAATGGGTATGAAGACACTGGTGTGGGCCTCTAGAGAGGAAGCATTCTGGCTTGATTCTGAAAGATTAGGGTTAACACTCTCTCTTCAATTTGTTCCACCACATTAATTATTCCACCACTTGTTCAAGCCCTCCATGTCTCTCGAACTGGTGTGCGATAGTTGTCTCCATGGTTTCCCTGTCGCCAGCTTACCTCCTCCTAATTCAGTTTATTCTACTGCCAGAGTAATCTTTCTAAAGACTATCTTACTTTCCCTGGTAAAACTTTCATGTATTTTCTCGTATCACACACACACTCCTTGAAAGGTCCCTTCTCTTCATTCACTGCTTTCATCTCCTCCTTTAACTGACCATGAACTACAGACACCTCACCGCATTCTCACCAGGGTTTTCTCTCTCTCTCTCTCACACACACACCTGTTTCCATTTCTGTCTCCTCATGTCTTGTCTTCCTGTTGAATGTGTTTTGCTTCTGCGATCATCTCGGCTCATGGATCCATGTCCAGGAAACACATACCTACAATAAAAATAAGAACAAAACACATAGAAGAAACAAAGCACCATGAGGGAGAATCAGAAGAAATGAGAAATTGTGCAGATAAAAATAAATGTAGATATTGAAATCAATTTATAATATACAATTTGTTGTATAGGTGTAAGGAAATAAAAGATGGGGAGAATGGAGAGAATAAGGATGATCAAAATGATTGAGCAGAATTGAGAAAGAACAGTGTTGAAATGAAATTCTTTATCATTGGTGTAAAGAATTCAGTGGCTGCTGACATGGCAGATTAGACACAGGTGGAGAGAGACTTAGCAAATTAGAAGACAGTCATGGAATAAAAAAACAGCATGTTCCATAGGGAGACAGAGAAGTAGGAAATATGAAAACCAGGCCAGGGGGCATGGAGAAGAACACAACAAGATCTCTGTGTCAGATAGGAGTTCTCGGAGGAGATGTGGAAAGAAGAAGCACTTAAGAAGTGTTTCTATAGAAAGGCAATCCATAGAGACCATCTATAGAAATTGCCCAGAATTGAAAAGTCACCAATCTTTCGATTCAGGAAGACCTTCAAATCCCTAGTATTACAAGAACAAAGAAATTACCATGCACCGCAACACTTTATGTTGGAACTGTTGAACACCAGAATAGAGAGAAGCTGGTAAGAGTGGTCTGAGAGACAAATGACAAACAATAAAAGCAGGGACTTGAACTCTTAAGTTTGTGAGAGGGAATAATTACCAACCAGGAAGTGTAGACTTGTTGCTTTATGGTTCAAGAATGAAGGTGAGATAAAGTCATGCATAGAAAAAATAAAATCCAAAAAAGTATGAAAGAGCAACAAAGCTTCACTAAAGTAATGTTGAGGGGTAAGTTTAGCAAGAAAGGAAACGATTACAGAGGGCAGTATGAGATGTAAAAATCTAGTAGCTAGTGTGCAAATCCGATCACACATTTGAGCAACAATAAAGCTGAATGTACAACGTCAGGGTACAGTTGGTGCGATGAAAAGAAAGAAGTCAAGTCTACATCAGCAGTGGAAGGTCAACATGGAAAGGAGTGATCAGAATAAGGTGTTTTTATGATCCTTGCATTATTTTGTGGAGAGAATTAAAATCTGTTTGATTGTAGGCTTTGTTAAATTGTAAACCAGAGTGTAGTATAAGATTTTAAGGAGGCCCACAAGAAGAATTGTAAAAGGAAGTATACCTTCCAAACCAATAGAATAATAAAAAAAAAAGACTAGGTGGGGGACAGATTTTAGACTATTCAAAAGAAAGCAAGAAGAGAGGGAAAGAAAGAAAAGAAAGCTTTGGATAAAATAGGCCAACAAGTACATAAAATAAATGGTAATGAAGTGATAACGATATAGAGATTTGAAGAAATTATTTCCAGCTTTTGTATTTTGAGTATAGAATATATTGGATAATATTATTCAGGCTTTCAACTATATATAGAATATTTACATTTTGGGACCCCTGGGTGGCTCAGTGGGTTAAAGCCTCTGCCTTCGGCTCAGGTCATGATCCCAGGGTCCTGGGATCTAGCCCCACATCGGGCTCTCTGCTCAGCGGGAAGCCTGCTTCCTCCTCTCTCTCTGTGCCTGCCTCTCTGCCTACTTGTGATCTCTCTTTCTGTCAAACAAATAAATAAAATATTTAAAAAGTAAATAATTTTACATTTTTACTTGACCAAAAAAAAAAAAAAAAAAACCCAAACCCCAAATCAAACCTAGTTTCAATAAATTTGAAATAATTAGCAACTTAAAAGTAGAAGAAAATTTCCTAAAACTGAAGAGGAATAATATGTTCCGATTACAGAAGCTCTTGTGCCGAGTTAAATAAATGGAACACAATAATGGGAATTGTTGACTGAAGATTGTGGAAGTGGAAAAAACAGGGAAATATGGTCCCAGTTTTGGTCACCCAAGATAATAGCATAAGCTGATTTGCTATAATGAAACGAGAGCTGGTTGACTTCATTGGAATAGTAAGATCAGAAGCAAAAGGAAAAGCGGAAATAGATATAAGTTATGAGAGAAAATAACTTTCATTGGAAATTTACAGTCATGAGTGGGGAGAATGACAAGGGAGAGTAAACTTTTGCTAATGATCTTTGGGAAATAAGTAAAATTTCACTCAAGGCATTGTTCAAAAATTGAGAGTAAGCATTGTGTTAAAAATAGGAGGATAATCAGCGAAAAATGAATTAAATGGGATATTTTGCATGCTGTGCAACATTGTGAAATTTTTCCTCTTCTGGAAAAAATGTTGCCTGTTTCATATTTTAATATGATTGTATGTTTATTCATTCATTTGTCTCTTATCTGATATTGAGAATATTCTTTTTTTTAAATTTTTATTTATTTATTTGACAGAGATCACAAGTAGGCAGAGAGGCAGGCAGAGAGAGGGGGAGGAAGCAGGCTCCCTGCTGAGCAGAGAGCCCGATGTGGGGCTTGATCCCAGGACCCTGGGATCATGACCTGAGCTGTAGGCAGAGTCTTAACTCACTGAGCCACCCAGGGGCCCCGAGAATATTCTTGATTAAACAAAGAAAATGTGTTTATGCTCGAAAGCAGGTGAATGGGATCATTTAAAATGTGTGGGTTTTCATCTGATCTCCTTTGCTTACGGACTGTTGTTAGGGTTACAGTGATAATCCTAAGTGAGGCTGTTGGCACCGTGGGTGGATGCAGGTGGCACAATTTAATTCATGCTCGTAGCACTTTACTCGTATACTTGCGACGTTATTAAGTTTCAACAATTACTGCTGATAAATTACAGAGGCATTTTTCTACGGGTGTCCGAAATCTCGAGCTATTTCTCATATTTTAAAACAGAACAAAACACTGGATTTTATCATGTATTTTTCTGTTAGAATCTGGAGTTCCCCGAGGTTAGCAGATTTGTATCTTTTATAAACTAATTTTAAGTTCTGTGGTCTTATATAATGCCTAGATGATGAAGATTGAGAGATTTATAAAAGAAAAGGCAGTATATATACACGGTGTGTTTCGACACATGCTGTGAATTTTAAATCTCTACTGGTTGCTGAACATTTCAGCATTTTCCCATGTCTTTGAAATGAGCGCTGTATCTCAGCATGGCTCAAAAGGTTAGTAGAAGAGTGAAAAAACCCCATGCTCTTTGGGTGAATTTTGAAAAGAAGTGTTTAGTTGCACCCTTGGAAATAACACCAAATAGATACATTACCTTTGTAAGTGTGTCTAATGAGATACTGGAAAATGTATTGTTTTATTCAATGGTGATCTAAGTTTGTATTTGCTTGATGCGCGCGCACACACACACACACACACACACGCTTCCTAAAAATGATTGGATTTTCCACTTGTGTAACAGCAGTGGCCTCTAGTTTTGAATAAACATGAACCATTAAACAAAATGATTGTTTTATGGAAATTTTTTGGACAGAGACCCAAGTTTTCAGTGAACTGTTACTATTTAAATTCAAATAATTTTTAGGTAAATGTTCCATTAAACAGCAACGCTGTTGTATACCAGGACCTCAGTGGGCTGTTCCAGAAAATACTTAACTGTGAGGGGATTGTACTGAAACTTTCAGAATCATCTAAATCCCATAATATATCAAATCCCATAATATAAAAACTTTCCTCCCCCCCATGTGTCTTGTATACATTCTTGGAGCTCTACAAAGAAATTACTGCCTTGTGTTTTCCTCCCTCCACAAAATGGGGGAAAATGGTATTTTGTGGAAGGGTCATGTACAAATATTCGTGCTTGGGCTGCATTGATTGTACCTGCTGCCACCAACTGCAGACTCTTTTGAACAACTGTCCTTGTTGACTGTCAGAGGAACGAAGGAGGGAGGGAGGGAGACAAGGAAGAAGAGGAGGGTGGAGGGAGGCAGGAGAGAGAGCAAAATGCAGGTGGATCCAAATTGCAAAGCAGAGCTTGTGACCAGACTTTCATCGGTGGTCACACCAGATTTTGAGCCTCCCAGTTGATTATTTAAAGCACAAAATGCATATTTCTCTGCAATGGCATGTATTCTGTTTCTCATTCTCATGAAGCAGTGAGTTTTTAGCTTGGGAATATGTTAAGTTATTTTGTATTTGTTGTTTTAAATTCTTTCCAGTGAAAATGCCTGAATACTAAATATTCTTTCCAAGATAGTAAGTTCTCGAGTCACCTAAGCCTTGTCCTAAAAATTCACCTATTGGTGATAATATTTATGAGTCAAATAAGATAGAGTGTTGTTGTTTTTTTCTGGTTAAGATTAGTCACGTGGACTTGCAGGAGAAACATTCCTTAAAATATAAATGAACATCTAAATCCTTTCGTGTGTCCTCTTAAATTTTTAAAACTTTGTCCTGTCGTTTTTTTTTTTTAAGATTTTATTTATTTGACACAGAGAGAGAGATCACAAGTAGGCAGAGAGGCAGGCAAAGAGAGAGAGAGGGGATGAAGCAGTCTCCCTTTGGAGCAGAGAGCCCGACGTGGGGCTCGATCCCAGGACCCTGGGATCATGACCTGAGCCGAAGGCAGAGGCTTTAACCCACTGAGCCACCCAGGTGCCCCCCCCCTTTTTTTTAAAGATTTACTTATTTATTTGACAGTGAGAAAGAGAGATCACAAGTAGGTAGAGAAGCAGGCATAGAGAGAGAGAGAGAGAGGGAAGCAGGCTCCCCGCTGAGCAGAGAGCCCGATGTGGGAATCGATCCCAGGATCCTGAGATCATGACCTGAGCCGAAGTCAGAGGCTTAATCCACTGAGCTACCCAGGTGCCCTGTCCTGTCGTTTTTGATTGTTTTACTGTCAGAAAGTAGAGAGGGAATGAAATAATGTTGTTTCCAAATTTCTGGTGGTGCAAATTGAGAAACTTAAAAAAATTGCCTAAAAGTTTCAAAATAAATTATGTATTCCCCCAAGAAATATTTATTAGCTGTTGCTCTGTGAATCAGCTTATGGAGGAGCACCATCTATGGAATGGAGCTACATGATTTTATGATAATCACAGTATTTTGGTAAGGTGTGGGAAAAATATCTGAACAAAAATTAAAAACAGGCGCACTCCATTGTTCTGTGGCCATTTTAACAATGTGAGTAGAGTCTGTGGGATATTAGACTCTGCTCCTCGAAATGGATAGTTCAGATTTACGGGTCAGCAAGGCAGGTCTCCAGTTAGTGAGCTACGACTAGTTAAATTCTTTTTAAACTCAAGGTTTAGGGCCACATCAATGTCCACATGAGTCGACAGCTGACTTTCTCAAGTGCGGCCCTCTGAGTAGGAGCAGGAGAGGGTTCCGGATTCTTGCAGTCGTGTTTCTTACTTGCTAACTCCCCAGCCCTGGTTTAAATGCCACCCACAGAGCACAGCACGGGTACCTGGCTGCTCCCGTGAGAGCAGGTGGCCCGTGGAGCTGCTGTGCCTGGAAATGAAGCCTGCAGGCTTTTCCTATCAGGACGAACTTGGCTGTTTGGGCAGCGTGAGCTCAACATGTGTTGAGATGAAATAGAACTTAGATATGGAGATTTCAGAAAGTCGCTCTCCACCTCGTGGCCCAGTTGAATTCAGCACGTTTATCAGATGCCTGCCCCTTGCCAGGCAGTGGGCTAGAAGCTGAGGAAATAAAGATAAATATTGGTTCTTTACAAAACTTGCAGATCCTCCATGAGAAGCAGGATGAGTCATTAAAAGCGGTGTCATTGTAATGCTGAAGCCACAGTCACCATTGATTATCCATGCCTTTTGCTGAATATAAGTTTTTTGGGGGAACTTAGTGGATAATAATTGGGATCATTAAAATTCTGCCTTTCAAACAGGTGCAAATTCTTGGCTCTTTAGTGTGCAGAAGGAGGACAACTCATGGGAAACCTGGGACAGTTCTCCACCAGGGCTGCGGTTCCTCTGAGGTTGGGAAGTCACACAGTTTTGCATGATTTTAAAACCAGGAAAGAATAGATTTGAATTTTTTGGCCAAGCGCTAGAGCAAAATTTCAGTCTTCCTGACATAGAGCTGGAATAAAATCAGTGTAAAGATGAACTGTACGTGTCTTGTCACAGGGAAGTTATTTGGATCACAGACTTTATTCTTAAGTAAATTCTCAGTTGTTGATAAAAAGAAAGCCTTTGCTTTTTAGGAGGCATTATTTTTAGAGCAATTTTAAGTTCTCAGTGAAATTATGCAACGTATAGGGATTTCCCATATTCCTCCTCTCCCCACACATGCATGGCCTCCCCTATTGCCAGCAGTCACTGCAGAGGCTTCCTTCTTTCAAACTGATGAACTCTTATCACTCAGAGCTCATGATTCATGTGAGGGGTCACTCTGGGTGTTGTACACTCTATGGGACTTGCCAAATGTATAAAGACCTATATCCACCACGACAGTGCCCTACAGAGTAGCTTTGCTGCCCTAAGAGTCCCGGTGCTACCCCCCCCCCCCCTTCATTCCTGTCTACCTCTTAAAACTCTTGACAGCTACTGATCTTTTTACTGTCTCTGTAATTTCACTTTTTCCAAGTGTGTAGCCTCTTCAAATTGGCTTCTTTCACTTATTAATATGCACTTAAGGTTCTTTCATGTCTTTTCATGGCCTGATAGCTCACTTCTATTTAGTGCTGAAAAGATCCCCTTGTCTGGTTGTGCCACTGTTTCTTTAGCCATTCGCTGACTAAAGGACACTTTGTTTGACTTCAGGCTTTGGCCATCCATGAGTAAAGCTGCTAGAAACAGCGTGTGTGTGTTACTGTGTGGACGTAAGTTTTCAGCTCCTTTGGGTAAATACCAAGGAGTGCAGTGGTTGGAATGCACGGAGGGAGTATACTTAGTTTTCTAAGAGCCTGCCAAATTGTCTTCCAGAAAGACCATACCATTTTGCACTCCCACCAGCAATGGGTGAGGGTTCCTGCTGCCCTTCGTCCATGCTGGCATTTTATGTCGGCCCAGTTCCAGGTGTGGGTCATGCTGATGGGTGTGTGGTGATAACCCATTGTTTTTATTTCCACTTCCCTGATGACAGGTGATGTTGGGTCTCTTGTCTTCTACTCATTTGACATCTGCACATCTTCTCTGTTGAGGTGCCAGGAAGTCTTTGGACCGATGTTTATATGGAGTTCCTGTTTTCTTTTTAATTATTGAGTTTAAGAGTTCTTTTTATATTCTGGAGAGCAGTTCTTTGCAGATGTATGTTTTGCAAATATTTTCTCCCAGTCTGTGACTTATCTTTTCATTTTCTTGACAGTGTTTTTCTCAGAGCAGAAAATTCTTTCATCAACACCAGCAGGTCAATCCTTTCTTTCATAGATCATGCCTTTGGTGTTGCGTCTAGAAAGTCATTTGCATCTGGATTTTCTCCTGCATCTTTCGGGAATTTTATTGTTTTGTACTTTACAGTTAGATCTGTGATCTGTCTGAGTCAATTTTTCTGAAAGGTGAGAGTCTGTGTCTAGACCCTTAATGTCGCACGTGGATGCCCAGTTGTCCCCACGCCATTTGTCAAACAGCCTGTCTTTGCTTCATTATATGCCCTCGCTCCTTTGTCAAAGATCAGTCGGCTCTACTGTGTGGGCCTGCTTCTGGGCTTTATTCTGTTCCATTGACCCATTTGTCCATTCTTTTGCCAATACCACGTTGTCTTCACTCCCACAGCTCTGTAATAGGTCTTGAGCTAGCTGGTGTCAGTCCTCCAACTTAAATATTCTATTGGCTGTTCTGGGTAGTTTTTCTCTCTATGTAAACTTTAGAATTGGTTTGTTGATATCCACAAAATAACTTGCTGGGATTTTTATGGATTTGCCTTGAATTATAGATGAAATTGGAAGAACTGATCTCTTGACAGTATTGAATGTTCCTGTCCTTGAACATGGACTATCTCTCCATTTATGCAGTACTTTGATTTTATGCATCAGTGTTTTGTAGCTCTCCTCATACAGATTGTGTCCACGTTTTGTTAGATGTATGCCCAATTATTTTATACTTTTGGATGCTCATGTAAATGGTGTTGTGTGTGTGTGTGTGTTTTAAAGATTTTATTTATTTGACAGACAGAGATCACAAATAGGCTGAGAAGCAGGCAGAGAGAGGGGGAAGCAGGCTCCCTGCTGAGCAGAGAGCCTGACGTGGGCCTCGATCCCAGGACCCTGAGATCATGACCTGAGCTGAAGGCAGGGGCTTTAACCCACTGAGCTACCCAGGCGCCCCATGGTGTTGTGTTTTAATTTCAAATTCTACCTGTTCATTGCTGGTATATAAGAAGGGGTCGACTTTTGTATATTAACCTTATATCCTCTCTACTGCTATAATCACGTTAGTTCCAGGTTTTTGGTCAGTTCTTTTGGATTTTCTACATGGATGATCATGTCATTTGTGAACAAAGATTTCTTCCTTCCCATTCTGTATCCCTTTTATTTCCTCTTCCTGTCTAATTGCATTAATTAAGACATCTAGTCGGATATTGAAAAGGAAGGGGGAGAGGGAACAACCTTGTCTTGCTCCCAATATCAGTGGGAAAGTGTCAAGTTTCTTACCTTTAAGTATGATTTAACTTTAGGTTTTTGGTAGATATTTTTTTTCAAGATGAGAAAGTTCCCCTCTGTTCATTGTTTAAGAGTGTTTGCAACAAACAGTGTTGCATTTTGTCAAATACTTTCTTCTGCATCTCTATACGATTGTGTGGTTTTCTTCTTTAGCTTGTTGATGTGGGCGATTACATTAATTGCTTATTGAATGTTGAATTGGCCTTGCATACCTGGGATGAATTACACCTTCTCTCTTTGTACATTGTTGGATTCAATTTGCTAATACTTTGTTGAGGACTTTGCTTCTATGTGTATGAGAGATATTCATTTATGGGTTTCTTTTAATATCTATGACTGCTTTTAGTATTAGGGTAATTCAGTTGTCATAAAACAAATTAGAAAGTATTCCCTCTGCTTCTAGCTTCTGAAAGTATTTGTAGATAATTGGTAACATTTGTTCCTTAAATATTTGGTAGAATTTGTCACTGAAGCCATCTGGACATGGTGCTTTCTGTTTTGGAAAGTTATTAATTATAGATTCAGATTCTTTAATAGATATAGGCCTATACAGATTGTCTTCCTTCTTGTGTGGATTTGGCAGATTGTTTCTTTTAGGGATTAGTCCATATTTGATAATTAGATTATTAAATTTTTAGGTGTAGAGCTGTTCATATTATTTATTTATTACCCATTTAATGTCTGCGGGATCTGTAGTGATGTTCTTTCCTTGATTTCTGTTATTAGGAATTTGTGAACACACACACACACTCTCTCTCTCTCTCTCTCTTTAAGCTAGCCTGGCAAGAATCTTTTCTGACCTTTTCAAAGGTTGGTAAATGATTTCAATTTGATTGATTTTGTGCATTGATTTCCTGTTTTCAATTTTATTGATTGGTACTCTAACAAGAAGACTTTCAAAAGTGATTTTGTGCGGGCGCCTGGGTGGCTCAGTGGGTTAAGCCGCTGCCTTCGGCTCAGGTCATGATCTCAGGGTCCTGGGATCGAGTCCCGCATCGGGCTCTCTGCTCAGCAGGGAGCCTGCTTCCCCCTCTCTCTCTCTCTGCCTGCTTCTCTATCTACTTGGGATTTCTCTCTGTCAAATAAATAAATAAAATCTTTAAAAAAAAAAAAGTGATTTTGTGCTTTTGAGTTGCAGATTTTCTGGAAGATCAAAGCCAGATCATTAGTCAGGAAGCACTTTTTATTAACAAATATTTGCCCAGTTACATCTTCTCTACCATTTGGATTCAGCATTTGGAATATATTATTTTGTAATTTAGAATTTTATCAAAAATATGTAAGACATTTTACAAATGCTTTGATCTAAAAAAGGAAACACTATCAGTATGAGTTCACTCAGCTGGAGGGAACATGAGGTATTATTTAATTATAAGAGCAATAATTATTTTAAATTCATACTTAATGATAGTTGCAATTCATGGGTATTAATTTGCTATATCATTCCATTAAAATTAATGGTAAATTGTTTTTGTAGTGTTACCGTTTGACTTACAAAAAAAAAAAGTGAATCCTTCAATGCTGAGGAATAATTTTACAGGCAACATCTGGATCTAGAGCTAATCACTAAATAGCTCTCATTTAATGCAGTGAACATAAACCAAACCTTTGAAATAATTCACAACATAGGTTATGATAGGAAAGCAAGCCTAGAAGTAAAAACAAGAGTGCTTAACTTTGGACTGTGCTAATGGGAAGATTAGCACTCTCTGCATGGGTGAGATAAATAAATTAGCCAGTAACTTGGTGTAATTTGCCCTTTCTGACTTGGTTCTCACAGAGATATGACTGTATTCTATAATTAGCATGCACAATTTATTGGAACAGACAAGAGATCTGAAATCACCCCTGCTTTCCTTCAGCTGGGCTCCTAACAGGCTGGGCTTTGACGATCATGAAACTAAGCAACTCAGACTCACAGTGGTTCAAATTCATGGGATGCCCAGTTGGTGGCCAAGTATAGTCCCACAAGGGGTAATGGCCAGCCTGAGTACACAGCAGCACACATTTTCAGGGGCAAGTGAGGGTCGGGGTGGCTGAGATGGGCTTGGAGAATTAGGCACGGGTCCCTAGAGCACCCTGTATGCCATGCTTACAGAATGTCCCGTCACTTCTAGGGGGGCATTACCATCACACACACGTGCACAGGTGTGTACACCTGAGGGTTGGAGACTGGCCAGTGCCTTTGAACGCTGGCCAAGGTCAGTACCACTGTCCAGAGTGTTGACAGCATGGTTTGGAGCCTGTATAGATTGGGACTCTTTAAGCCCCTACCTCGGGAAGGGAGGTGTGGGGGCCCCAGATATTCACAAAGTTCTCAGTGGCCTTGATGGGCCACCAGCGATCGGGGAATATTAGAGCAGCAGCCTAGCTCCAGGTCTCATTCCTCCTGATGGAGAGAGATTCCCAGGTATCTTCAGGCTCTTCTGAGTTCAGATGTTCTTGCCAGTCCAGTGGCAACTGGGCACCCCTGTGTGCCTCTGGGCCTTGATTCCCGCTGCCCAAGTGGGAGGAGCAAGTAGGGCCAGAAGTCGAGGGGAGTTTAGATCATACTCTCTGTTCCATTCCAGGGACTGGAGTCCATTGTGATATGCTGAAGGATGAAAAACAAGCAGCAAACAAACAAAAAAACAAGCAACAAACAAACATGAATTTTCTGTGCTGAGGAATTTTTTTTTAATTTTTTATTTTGTATAAACATATATTTTTATCCCCAGGAGTACAGGTCTGTGAATCACCAGGTTTACACACTTCGCAGCACTCACCAAAGCACATACCCTCCCCAATGTCCATAATACCACCCCCTTCTCCCAACCCCCCTCCCCCCAGCAACCCTCAGTTTGTTTTGTGAGATTAAGAGTCACTTATGGTTTGTCTCCCTCCCAATCCCATCTTCTTTCATTTATTCTTCTTGTACCCACTTAAGCCCCCATGTTGCATCACCACTTCCTCATATCAGGGAGATCATATGATAGTTGTCTTTCTCTGCTTGACTTATTTCGCTAAGCATGATATGCTCTAGTTCCATCCATGTTGTCGCAAATGGCAAGATTTCATTTCTTTTGATGGCTGCATAGTATTCCATTGTGTATATATACCACATCTTCTTGATCCATTCATCTGTTGATGGCTGAGGAATTTTTAATCTTATCCAGAAGATAAGGCATCCTGAAAAGATACCACTTACACATAATTGAGTACAAACTGAATTTGAAGTGTCGAAGAAATCAGAGCAAATGTATTAAGGACAGGCTGTGGCTAACTGATGGAGTCTGTCTGGGCTTGTTTTCTGTCTGTGGGGAAGGATAGATTTAAGTCATTTTAGAAGGAGATCAAGAGCCTAGAAAACCCCCAGATCAGCTCACCTAGAGTGGGAAGGCTAAGCCAGCTCTATTTTCTCCAGGTGTGAGAAGTTCCAAATTTCTAAGATTTCACTTGGAAAAAATATATATAATTTTAAAAATTAGAAGCTGGAATATTGTTTTATAATCTCAGTCTAAGGCTGTTCTGCTGGTAAGACGTACAATAGGCTTTTGATTAAAATGGTATTGTATTAAGTGCACCTAGTGAGACAAGCTTTGAGTATTTCATAAATATGGATTTATTATATCAGAATGCACATAAGGATGTCTCTAGCACTCTGATCTGAGTCATACAAAAATCATGAACAATTGTGGTGTCTTTGTTTTTTCTCTAAAACCCGTGACAATGGACCATTACTTTTCCTTTAGCATTCTTAGGCCCCTCTGAGAACCTCACTTGGAGTACATTTGAACCACTGAAGGATGAGTGCATCTCAAAATTAAGATTATTCCATGGACTCACTCTCATTAATACAGGTGGTTATTATGAAGGGAAATAAAATTGCATTAGCTTACTTAACTGCAATATTCTCTGTCTATTTTCATATGTTAATTCTCATAAGCTTATTATTTGTACTCAACTTGCTTTTCCCTCTAGTGATAAATAGTAGTTGTTTAAAATTGTTTTGCCATTTCACTTGTCAAAATCCATACTTTGTGAATAATTCTTGTACCTTTGAAACATTTCAGGAATCATCATTTTTATTTTGGGGTAGAAATAATGTTTATCAGATTATTCATGAGAATGATACTCATTTAGTAGGATTCACATATTTCATAATGATGCAAAGAAAAAAGAAAATTAAATTGGGTCTTGACAATTTTTGCTTCAGGAATCGTAGTAGAAAACATAAATATTTCAGGTTGAAAACAGTAGTTAATGGAGGTTTGGGATGGTTCTGGAGGCTTCACCTTACATGGATTAAATTCAGTTAGAAACACACTGAATGCCTGGAAAACACTGTCCAAATTCTGAACCTCTCTTCTCCAGGTACCTTATAAGGATGTGACTGCCTTGTTTTTAGGCATACAAGTCCTCGACTTCTACTACCTTGGCGTAAAATGAAACACTGGTTTTGAAGCCTTTAAGTTAGGGTTATAAAAAACATTGTCATTTAAAAATAAATTTTATAAATTGTTCTTCCAAAAAAAGATTACAGCACAAAAGCTATTCTTTTTTTCTTTTTCTTTTTAAAGACTAAGCTTCATATGCCTTCTCTGAAGTAAGAATAAAAAATGACAATATGGTTTGGAACTTTGAACACTGCCTTTCACATCTCTATATGGGGAACATGTGTTTATAGCATCTTTTGAAGGAACTTAATAAGTGTTGACTTGTCTTAGCAGAGTGAGAAGAATAAAAGCAAATACTTTCAACCCTCAGCAGTCCTCTCAGTGAGTGAGTCCCTGTTGTACTCCCTGCCATGTTGCTGTGTGCGTTCCCTTGTATTGTTGTGTAACGGCTCACTGTACTGCATAATCATGTGATATCATCACTGGCTAGTCATGTGATTCCCCATTGAACTGAGGAGAGAACCGAGGCTTAGTGAAGGGTGAGTGATACCCAAGAGTCGGCAAGGTTGGTGAATGCCAGTCCCACCCAAGCCCAGTTGCAAAATCTATGCTAGCTTCAGTGGTGAGATGACAACAGTGTGAGCAGAGGGGACTAGCATCAGGACAGACCCCTAAAGGAGATTGTGTGGGGCCAGGGCTGGGAAGAGAGCAGGCTTCACTAGATACACAATTAATGGGAATAGCCCTCTCTTTCTGTCAATCTGCTGTGTGATTTCAAGGTGGTGGTGAGGTCCCCAGGACCCCCTGTGTATAGGGAGACTAATACAGTCCTGTTCTGCTCAACGTTCTAGACCCTGAGAAACTTCTAGGCTAACACTCGAGTTAGCTCTGTTGACCATGACATGTAGATAACACCCCTTTTCTGGAATTTTCTGAAGTACTAATCATACCCCAGTAATAGACCAACTCTTTGTGGTTTCTGTGCACACACCCATCACAGGGGCTTCCTGGGCCTTCCTGTGCCACAGACCCCTTTGGAACTTCACTGAAGTCTGTGTCCCCTTCTCATAGCAATGGTTATAAATGCATTACATTTATATATATATGCCAGTTATAGTGAAGGGCTGATATCCATCAATCAGAAATTGTAATATAATGTCTCCTTTGTTATTAGCTCATTAAATAACAAAATCTAGTGCTGAGTTGAATACGATTATTTGGAAGTAAGGAGGAACATAAATGATACTTCCAGATATCCGTGAAGATTGTTGTAAGACTGTCTGTAACTTATGATGGTAACAAACAAAAAAGCATGGGCACTACTGAAGATGATGTGGTTTGTCTATGCTCATGATTAAAGAAAATGCTGAATTTTAGCTGGAGGTTTAATGAAAATAAAGATGTAGCTTTTCCCTATCTTCGCAGGCCCCTTAAATCATATCTGTACCCCATGTTATGAACTGCTGAGTCATGGTTCCCCGATTCAGTTTCTATGAAAAACCCTCTTGGGCTTTTGATTGGACTTCTAATGAGTCTTTACCTCAAACTGGGGACAACTGAGAGTTTAAAAATACTGTCTTCCCAAGGGCAAAAATGAACTATTGGGATTTCATCAAGATCAAAAGCTTTTGCACAGCAAAGGAAACAGTTAACAAAATCAAAAGACAACTGACAGAATGGGAGAAGATATTTGCAAACGACATATCAGATAAAGGACTAGTGTCCAGAATCTATAAAGAACTTAGCAAACTCAACACCCAAAGAACAAATAATCCAATCAAGAAATGGGCAGAGGACATGAACAGACATTTCTGCAAAGAAGACATCCAGATGGCCAACAGACACATGAAAAAGTGCTCCATATCACTCGGCATCAGGGAAATACAAATCAAAACCACAATGCGATATCACCTCACACCAGTCAGAATGGCTAAAATCAACAAGTCAGGAAATGACAGATGCTGGCGAGGATGCGGAGAAAGGGGAACCCTCCTACACTGTTGGTGGGAATGCAAGCTGGTGCAACCTCTCTGGAAAACAGCATAGAGATTCCTCAAAATGTTGAAAATAGAACTGCCCTATGACCCAGCAATTGCACCATTGGGTATTTACCCTAAAGATACAAACGTAGTGATCCAAAGGGGCACGTGTACTCGAATGTTTATAGCAGCAATGTCCACAATAGCCAAACTATGGAAAGAACCTAGATGTCCATCAACAGATGAATGGATCAAGAAGATGTGGTATATATACACAATGGAATACTATACAGCCATCAAAAGAAATGAAATCTTGCCATTTGCGACAACATGGATGGAACTAGAGCATATCATGCTTAGCGAAATAAGTCAAGCGGAGAAAGACAACTATCATATGATCTCCCTGATATGAGGAAGTGGTGATGCAACATGGGGGCTTAAGTGGGTACAAGAAGAATAAATGAAAGAAGATGGGATTGGGAGGGAGACAAACCATAAGTGACTCTTAATCTCACAAAACAAATTGAGGGTTGCTGGGGGGAGGGGGTTTGGGAGAAAGGGGTGGTATTATGGACATTGGGGAGGGTATGTGTTTTGGTGAGTGCTGTGAAGTGTGTAAACCTGGTGATTCACAGACCTGTACTCCTGGGGATAAAAATATATGTTTATAAAAAATAAAAAATTATATTAAATTAAAAAATAAATAAATAAATAAAAAGAAAAGAAAAGAAAATACTGTCTACCTGTCTGTGATTGCGAGAGTCTGTATTTTACTGCTTTTCTTTAAGGTCATTCAGTATAGTTTTTATAATAATCCTCATAAATGTTTTGCACAGTTTTGTAAGATTCATTCTTAGATACTTTGTGTGTTTTGTTGTTATTTGTTATTCTAGTTATCGTTGGCCCCCACCTAGAGTTTAAGACGAAATCAGTTTTGGGATATTGAGCTACTAAACCAGTCACTTACTGATTTTTGGACTTTCTGTCTTTGCCGTTGTATCACCTGGAAGTGATGGTGGTTGCTTTTTTTTTTTCTTCTTTCCCAATTCTGTGCTTTTAATTCTGAAATGTTCTCTTAGGTACTGAAAGGACTTTGAGAGTGGCTTTCAGCAGAAGCCTTGATGCTTGTTAAAGTCTTCTTCCTGATTTTAAAGGAAATTCTTCTAATAGTTCTCCACTGAGGGGCAGCGGGCTGGAACCAACTTCTAGCAGTCAGCAAGAGCCATTCATTCACTTTTCAAGAATTTTGTAAGCCGGTTGTTAAAACACAGTCATTATTAAAGATTAAGTTGTATAAAGTTATAGTTAAGTTAATCATGTTAAAAACCAAGGTAAACTCTCCAAACTCACTGCGTACTACTCTCTTTCATGGCATCTCACTCTTGTCTATGTTCTTGAGGTTATTTTAATCTCTTAATCTGCACGGTGGAAACACTGTATAATGAAGTGACATGTGTGACCCTCTTACCCTTGTGATGGTTGGTGACATCATGCTGACAGCTGGGAATTGCCCACGATGGGAGTATGTACACCACGGAAGATGGCAAATGCTGCCAATCAGGGGTTTTATTTTCTTTGCCACCGACTAACACACCTCTGATCAAGACCGACGTTTGCCATAGATTCTAGCATTTTCTTGGCCTGTTAACTGAAAGCAAGGACAGGAGGGAGGAGAGGAGGGAGAGGAAGAAGGAAGCAGGAAGGCAGGGAGGGCAGAAATGGGGAATGCCTGGAGCAGGGGGTTAATCTGAATTTGGGGTTTTCCGCACAGATCACTGTGATGTCCCGCTGGCGTCCACGTTGCCACGAGAGTCCTTCAGCTGCTCGTCGCAGCTGTCCAGGAGCCATGGCCCGGGGTTTGCAAGTCTTAATCGCAGAGATGGTGAGTCTGATGTTGTCTTGCTTTTAGCCCATCACAAGTCTTTCTCAGAGAGAATAACGACCATTCTTACTTCATATTCATTTTTGTGGCTCGAAGAGTAATTATATCGCAGTTGGGTGGAAGTGAAGAAGCAGGTTCAGTGATGTGTCATTTCCAGCTTCCTGCGTCTGTAGCGTTCTTCTTTTCTGTTGGTTCTGACGTTTCCTGTCCCTGCTGATGGTCAGCAAGTGGTCATAAATGAGACCTGAATCAGAAAGGAATTACTGGAGGCTCCAGATTATTTCCTATTTTGTCATCCCTTTTTAGTTTCAGAGCACTCCATGGATGGGTGACTAGCAAGTGTGCTTCTTGTGGGTAACTAAAACACTAGCAAGTGTGCTTATTGTGGGCTCCTGGGTGGCTCAGTGATCTCGGGGTCCTGGGATGGAGCCCCATATGTGGCTCCCTGCTTGGTGGGGAGCCTGCTTCTCCCTCTCCTTCCAGCTCCTGCTCTTTCTTCTATCTCTCTCTCTTTCAAATAAATGATCAAAGTCTTAGAAAAACCCAACAACAAATGAATGAGCCAATGTCATGGGCACTGGCAACACCCAGCAAGCCACGAGCTGACCCCAGTGAGATGGGAAGCTGCCACGGGGTAGTGATGGGGAAATAGCCCCATCCCAGGACCTGGCCTGCAAGGAGCCGGGGCAAAGCCTCCTGTTGAAAATAGACTGCGTTTGTACCCATGGGAAGGGAGCTAAAGGGCTCCTTTCTCGGGGTGGGGAGGTGTTCGTTCATTCATTCTTGCTCCATGACTTATGGATGAAGTTGCTTTCACTTTTGCACAAACAGTCATTCAGCAGACTGAGTAATACATGCACTGAAAACACAGATGTTTCACTACCTTGGAAAGGGATAGATTAACTTTTTTGGTGAATGATCCATTCAGAAAGTAAAATTTTAAATTGACTGTGTCCCAGGTAAATGTAAATTCTGAAGATTATTACAATGGAACAGAGCATTTGCCTCCCTTTATTCGGTGTTTCTAAGATCACAGTTTAAGTATAGCTTGAATTTTATTGTGTCCTCAAAAGTCAAGTGCAGGAACAAGTGATCAGATAGACTGATGGGGCCCCATAAAGACACAGGGAAGGATTTTGGTGAGTTTGGGGGGGGTGGAGAGATCACGCTGCTGAGGACCACCTTCATGACCTTTTACTATGAAAAACCATTTCTGGCCAGATATTTTCTCCTCCAGGTAGTTAGGAAGCATCAGTCATGATGACTTTCAGTCCTCTGGTGAAAATAGCCTCTCACTGAAGCCGGTTTTCAATTAATAATTAAATGATCAAATTTACTATTTTTGGTCTGTTGGTTCCTCTAATACCAGCTTAACATCTAAACTTTCCAATGGTTGCCCAAAGACTGTAAAAACCAAATAAGCATCATCCTTAATTAGTTTAAAGGATCCCAAGAGGCCTGTGTATTGTGTTTCTGATGTGCATATACAGGATATCTTTATGATTCAGGCCTCTGGTCCTGTCAGTGTGTGGTGGCACTGGGAAGTTTATAAGCATCAGAAGGAAAATCCCAGTGTTTAAGATGAATTTATTTCCATTATATTTAATTAAAAAATCAATAACTTAGACTATCGTAAGCAGCCATTGTAAAATGGTCAGTATAAAATGCATTTACTATAGTCAGATCACTCTTTGCAGATTTAAATTAATTTTTTAAGAGCATGGCAATCAACTGATGAGGTTTTTCTTGTGGTTGTTGCTACTCTGACTGTATAAAATACATATTTCATTAAATACTCCTTTATTTTGCCATCTGATTTTATACCCATTCCTAAGGCAGGATTCAGACAGCACGGTTTCACAATATCCTTCTGAAGGATTATCTATGCATATTTTCCGTTGAGAGCCGGCATCCCAGGGGCATCTGGTGGCTCAGTCGGTTGGGCGTCTGCCTTCAGCTGGGCTCCTGATCCCAGGGTCCCTGGACTGAGCCCTGCACCAGGTTCCCTGCTCAGAGGAGAGCCTGCTTCTTCCTCTCCTCCTCACTCCACTTGTCTTCTCTCTGTTTTTCTTTTTCTCTTGAATAAATAAATAAATAAAATCTAAAAAAAAATTAAAGCCAACATCTTGGAATCTTTCCTGGAATTTCTTTTGACTTTGTAAATGCTAGAGAACAGATTAGTTCAGTTTAGGATATTACAATGTAAAATTTGGATTGTATAAAATCTGGAAGATTATAATAATAATGACGATGATTCTTCCTATATAGTAGTTGTATCTTTTCTGAAAATTTGGCACAAGATCTGGTGATGGAAGCCATGTTAGACAACTTGATTATGTGGTTAAAATGTCCTTGGTCTATATTATGGTACCTGGAGGTTGTAAAGAAGGTGTCTGTCTTACCTCTCTATTTTGCCCAGCAGTCTCTGAGATTTCAATATTTTTATGGAAAAATAGAACTATCTGAACCCTCATGGCTCCTGCCAGGGATTTTGTATGTAGCTTATCGCTGCATCTACCTTATGTAGAAGGTAGTAAGACAGCAGTCAGTACATACAGTTTCTTTATTTTTATTATTTTTAAAGATTTTATTTACTTATTTTAGAGAGACAGAGAACATGAGTGAGGTGAGCAGAGGGAGAGGGACTAGGAACTCTGTACTGAGCATGAAGTCCAACACGGGGCTCGATCTCACGCCCTCCAGATCATGACTTGAGCACAGATCAACACCTGAGAATTTACTTAAGAAGAAAGGCTGTGATTCAGATCACTTCCCTAAGAAAAATATAAACACTTAATCTCTACATTGAATTTCCATCCAGCCATGTTTATCTGAATTGCCCCTTCTAGGAATTTCCTTTTTTATTTCTGCCCAGGTCCCCTGGCTCAGGATTCGCCAGCTAAGGTGGCCTTCCTGTCTGCCAAAGTAGTGGGGTCCAGTTAGCAATCCTTCCCGAGGCACCGGGATCCCTGATGGGTCACAGGCGCCATATTGAAATTGACACGGGAGTCCTGAACTGCTCCTTTAACCTGTGACTCAGGAAGACCATAGTCAGGGACAAGGGCTACTGGGGTCTCTCTGGGCCCCCCATGGTCAGCTGCTCTGCTGCCGTGAACGTGAAGGGAGACCTGCCTGGACTAGGGGCTGATGGGGGGATGGTGATCCCAGGGCCCCCTGTTCTCTTTCCTGCCATCCTTTCAGCCTGACTGTTGTCCCGTTGCTGTGTTCCCTCTGAGGAAATCGGGGGAGTGGGCTTTGCTCTGACACATTCACATGCCATCTTTTGAATGCCCCCCCCTTGCTGCTCCTCACATCACGTGATGCTCAGGCCTCCCCCTTTTTGCATTCATTAGGATACTCTGCTTCCTACAGCAGGTAATTGGTCCTCGACTCTTTTCATCAGAGACTCTAATGGCATGCTTATGAACAGTTAGGAATTAAGCCATGCAGCGTCCTTCAAGAGAACTCGAGTTTTAGCATCAACGGAATTTTCTTTCTTTTTCCCCAGAGGCATTTGGCTGACTGAGCAGTCACAAATGGGTGGCTAATTTAGTTGTCATGCTTTTGTTTTCCAAGCACCCCCCCCACCCCTGCATTTCTTGACATGATCCTCCACCATACTAGATTTTTTAAAAAGGAGACATTGCCTTGAAAGCATGCAGCTGTGCTCCTGTCGGGAACAGTGGGCTGGCCTGGCCTCCTGCCCTTCTGGGCCCTGGACTCCCCAGGGGTCTGCCCACAGCAGAGGGAGGTGCCCCTGTTCTGATGGCCTCGGGAGTGATCTGATATCCCGTCTGTTCTGCATGAGTCAGGGGGCTGCTGAGAGGATGCCCTCCTAGAATTAGGACACGTCCCAGAGCCGCACACCTTGTAAACAGAGATTTCACGGGACATGAATGAGCTCAGTCACACATTTTATTCGGTTATAAATGAAGGATTTATGACCTGTTTGGGTCGTGACAGGCTTGCTGGGCAATTCTTGCTCTGTTTCCATGGTGGGAAATCATCAGAACCGTCTCATGTTTTGCCAGGGCAGAACTTCCAACGAGTCAGAGCTGAGAGCCTCTAGTCAGATTTCATTGGGTCTCCATGACCCGTTCAGGAGTCTTTGTGAGGACAGCAAAACAAAACACAAGGGATCGACCCATTTTTGTCTGTTTTATGCAGACAGAGCTGTAGTCAGAATGCTTGGTGCGTAGGGCGTGGAAATCAGTCCCTGGGGAGGTCACATGTGAATCCCTGTGGAGTGCTTTCTCTTTCTCAATATCTCTGGCACTTAAAGCAAACTCAGGGTGATTGGTGTGCACTGAGCATGTATTTTCATTTGACTGTCAAAGGGTCTGTTTACCAAGCCATTTCGAGCGTCTTTGCATGTAGGAACCCGGCTCACACTGAGGCAGCTGTGGTGACTGTTCCCCTCCGGGTGCCCTTTGTGGGAAATGTCCCGTTCTCCCGGCTGAGGCTCCTAGTGCAGTACAGGAAGCACACAGGCAGGGGAGCTGGGGGCCCCAACGCAGGGTTTCTGGGCCTACTCCGTACTGGTCGCCGGAATGCCACCTGGACACAGCTGGTGCTGCCTCTTGAGGAATCAAAATTTCAGCAAACGCCTTAATCCCCCAGTAATAGCAGCGTCTGACCCAGGCTTCAGCACATCCAGCCCTAGGACCCCTGAGTGGGGAGGTCAGGAGGACCTCAACACTGTCACCAGACCCTTCTGTCTTCCCGCTGGCCCCTCTTTTCTGAGGACACCCGTCAACTTCCTGGGGATGCCCATCGTCTTCCTGGGGCAGGCAGCAATGGGCTCTGATGGGGTCCGAGATCAAAGGATCAAGACTGATACAAAGTGAAGGTTAAGCAAAGCTTTATTTCATGCCAGCACTGAGAATCAAACTGACCAGCCGGGACCATCTCTTATGCAACCTTGCCCAGCCTCACAGACCAGCTTTTATAGAGCAAAGGCCATGTGGTTGAGCCTGGCCAATGAGATTGTAACACACAGAGAAAGCTGCATAGTCATGCTAGGTCACACAAGGGTGGCCAATTGAATTACAATTTACCCTATAGTAGCTGTTTGAACTAGCCTATCACTTTGATCAGAAATGGCGCCCCAGTTTGGCACCCACAAGGCGGGGTTTGCATTTTTTGGTGGTTAGGGAGATAGTGTGTGCGCTTTACTAATTGGACACCTCCACCTGGCCTGACTCGTCCTTGCATCTGGGCTCTTTGTTATCTCTGCCTGACCTGACCCGTCCATGTGTCTGGGCTCCGTTATCAGGGACTGGTCGGCCCTATTTTACTGGTTTCTCAGACTTGTTTCTAAGTAAGTTCCTCTGGGAGGGCAGGGTCAATTTAAGGTCACTTCATAAACAACAAAATGGCTGTTCTACTGAGATGAGGTCACTCTGGCTAAGTAGGCCTTTACACTACCCCCCCCCCCCTTTTTTTGGAGATTAGTCAAATCCTTGACTTTTTAGCCAGTTTTATGTCCTCCTGTTGTAAGGGGTTATATTGAGCTTATAAGATTAACATTTTTACCGCCCCAATTCTGTTTTGTCAAATGACATTAGGGCATTTATTATAATGCAGGGGCCAAAAAGTGGCATCAATAATAGTAAAACCAGGGGGCCTGTAATTGCTGATATTAGGGAAGTTATTCATGGAGACCAGTTGAATAAACTTTTACATCATCCCTGGGAGTTCCTGCATTGTTGTTTGCACTCATCTAGTCTCTTTTTAATGGCTGCCAGACTGTTTTTAATGACTCCAGTGTGATTTACCCAGAAGCAGCATTTCTTTCTTAGGGCTACGCAGAGACCTCCTTTTTTAAGGAATAGTATGTCAAGCCCTCTTTTATTTTGCAGTACTACTTCAGCTAAAGAGCTTAAGGAATCAGTTAGCTTGTCTATATTTTTATGTATACAGTGTAGGTCAGCATCTACTTGGGACCCAAGAGCCTCAAAATCTACTTTCTCCTTTATTAAGGCTGTGGTTCCTACTGCTGTGGGCTCTGCTATCCCTGCCACCAGGGGGTGCTGGAATTAGGATGGGAACCACACGCTTTGTTCGTTCTATTCCTGCAATAAGATGTTGGAACCCCTTGGTTTCTCATAATAATCTACTTGGGGAAGGATGTGGGCAGTTATATAGAGTTTGTTCCAGGAAGAGTTTTGGAAAAAAGCAAGATTGAGGCATGGTGTGAGCCCTGAACTGCAAGCAAACCAGGCCCCAGCAGGGGCCTTAAGGAAGTTAGTGAAGACAGTAGGGACTATTATAGTCTCATATAGGTCTTTATATTGGGAAGCTTGCTTTTGTGTGTGTGTGTGTGTGTGTGTGTGTGTGTGTGTGTGACAAGGCAAAGTCCCTTTTCTTTTATATCTCCTAGGGTTAGTCTAGGCACCTTTTTCCTCTCACAAGAGTTATAAGAACTTTTATTTCTAATCTGTCCCTTCCAAGTCCCTATGATAATGTTAGCCCCCATTTTAATATAATATGGGGGTTGAGGGTTTAAGCATAGCCAACAGTCTCGAGTAATATTAGGGTCTGAAGTATTTAAAAAGCTAAACATTGAATCTACCAATGGGAGTAAAACTTTGGTGGCGCTGTTGTCACTGTCAACATTTTTTATTTTTTTTAATCCTCTATGACAGCCTCTTTTGGGATTGGGGTGGTCTGGTTGGATTTGGTGGCTTGGGAGGATTTAAAACTGGGTTTGGCCCTATAGACCGGGGTAGTTCTCTAATTTTTATTTTTTGGATGGTGAATTGCCCACCTCTGTCTGTGCCAGCTTTATAATATCTGAGGCCCCAAGATTGGCCATACTCCCAAAGACGGTCTTTGGGGTTGATGATTGTGATAGATATATTTGTACAAAATCTCCCATATTGGTGGGATGCAGTTGAGGGGAAGATCCCCGCAGCCAAATTTCCAACAAATTTTTTTTTGTGTTACATAGTTGTTTGTTCTGGTGGGTACTACAGTTATGTAGGGATTATGGTTTGTTTCCCAGTCAGAGGCTATTGTCTCACAACCCCATCATGTACAATAATAGTCTGAAGCCCCCCCATATTCTGTATAGACCCCTGTACTAGGACATATGTAATAAGGGACGTACGCGATGCAGGGGGTTACAGGTGCCAGTTGACATATGGTTACATTAAATTGCACAGTCAGCTGATAAGTTAGCTATTCACTGTTTTGTATAACTTTTTTCACTTTTAGTAATTTCATTTGTTTAATTTTCTATCTATACTTTTCTGTCTGATGAGGTGACTCAGAAGTTTTTACATAAACAGGTAACAATAGGAGCAACAGTGAACTCAATGAATTCATTGTTTTTTGAGTCTTAACTTTAGTCCATGATTGGTGGGATCCATCGGCAGTGGCATCCATCTCTGGGGGCGTCCTCGTTCTCGGCTCATTTGATGTGATCTGCGTGAATCCAGGCCCTGATGCCCTCTACTTTTACTGCTGTGGGGGTGGTCAGGATGACAGTAAATTGTCCCTTTTAGCAAGGTTTCAAGTTTCCCACTTGGTGGCGGCGTATTTAAACCAAGTCCCCAGGTTGGTAAGGATATGGATCCATCTCTGTCTCCGTCTCACTATGGGCAGTCCGGATCCCTGCGTGGGCTCTTTTTAAGACAGACTGTAGTGCCTGCAGTGACTAGAGTACAGACTGATCAGATATTTCCACTAGGGCAACCTTTTGTGGCTGAGGTTAGAGTGGTGGCGGGGGGTCTTCCGAACATTATTTCAAATGGGGTCATCTTGTTTAAGTAGGGTGTACACCGCACCTTAAGGAGGGCCACGATTTACGGTATTTGGTCTCAATGGAGATTGAAGACCTTACTCTGGGTAGAGTAGATTTGAGCCAAGGCAAATGTTTCTTCCGGTGGCCACCCTGTGGAGAAAGTGGGCCACTCTAACTGGCAGAGTGTTTTTAGTTTTCCCGGGTAAACCTTGTCACCCGACTGGGTGGCTTTACCCTGAAAATCCTTGAAATACTGGAGAACAAGACTTAGGGGTGTCACAGGTCCCTTACTCCCCACTTGCTCCATTTTTTTAAACACAACAAACAATACACAGACAACAAAAAGACAAGATAAAGACAACTGCAGACCAGCGGCCCTTCCTCAACCAGATATCAAGTCTAAGGGTGTGCAAGATATAATCCCAACTCAAAAATATAACCTGCACCAGGGTAGGTAGTCACGGTCATCACCATCAGTGGACAGAGTAATTCAGGCCCCGCTGAGAGTTTCCTAGCCAACATTTCCTCTCCCTGAGGAAGTGTCCCTGCTGCTGTTGGAGCCACCAAAGTGTGGGAGGGGGGGTGGGGGGGCAGTCACACAGGATTAACTAGAGACAGAAACCTTCCAACAGATCGATTTAAATACAGTCTGGCTGGTGGTCAGCAGACAATCTGGAATAACCCAGGAACTGGGGGGAGATGTCCGTACAAGGGGTCCAGAGTGGAAGGGGCCGAGCTCTCATTCAAACCCTCACAGGAACCTCAAATGCTGTGTCTTCCTCATCAGTGGAGTAGGGACTGTTATGCTGGTCCCGCTTGCTAGGTGTGGGGCTTGTGGGGTCCCACGTGGGGCCCCAGGTGAGATCCTCGGCCCATCACACGTGCGTGACAAGTTTGTCTTTCTTCGCCGTCTTACCTTTGGGAAGAAGCACAGGCAACAGACCTTCAGTGATAAGGTCACTGGAAAGCTCAGCGCTGGGACTATGGCCCCTCATGCACCTGGAAGCCATGGCAGGGATGGCCTGTTGTAATGGTGACTGTCATCCAGCACCCAGCAGCCTGTGGGAGGGATGACACTGGGTGCTGCACACATCCTCCTGTCACGTCCCCCTCAGTGCTGCAACACACAGCTAGCACACTGTCCCCAGGAGGGAGAAGGATGTTCTGCGTGGTGACCTTCCAGGCCCTGCAGTTTTCTCTGCACAAGTGGGGGGCCCAGATAGGTTTTCCTTGGTACAGGTTGTGACACTGTATTCAGGAAGGGGTGGAGGTGGGAGAGAGGCAGGTGGCGGGGGTGGGGGAATACACACTCCCCCTGTGCATCACCCCCTAGCAGCGATCTGGGGGCACGGGACCTCATTAGCCTGCTGGAGCGAACCACCCCCGGCATAGGGGATTCTGCCGTTCCGTGCCTGTCGCTGCCCCAAGTTCATCAGATGGCTTGGCATGCATGCCAGAAGCACGTCCTCACCGCAGGTCAGGAGGAGATGTTTGGGGTCTATTACCTGCAGGTGGGGGAGGCTGGTTGGCAGGTAGGCAGTGGCACCTGTGGGAGAGGCTGGTCCTGGGGCAACATGCCAGCAGCATCGTGATCTGTTTACTGAATTTGCCTCCCCGCATGGGTGACGCCATGCTGGTGATACTTCCTGGCCTCGAGAGAGGTTAAAATTCACAGGGAAACATGGCAAAATGCCAGCAAGAGTATCATCAGTACCTTCTACAGGACTCTGCTGTGAACTAGGATGAGCCTGGATACAGGACGTCAGTAGTCCCTCAGAGATCTAAGCTGATCCGTAGGAAATTTCAAATGTGGAATCTCCACGTTAAAATGATCTGTTGAATGCCAACACCTAATTTTTAAGGTTATTTTTGCGACAATTCTAAAAATCATGCCCAGCTGCCAAGGAATGTCCCTCCAACTGTGAGTGGCTCTCAGCTAGAATACAGAAGGACTTCCAGTCATCAGCCGTGAGCGGGGCCCTTGGACAAAGCAGCAGAACCAATCTTGTCATGAGAGGCAAGGATAGGCAGCCAAACTGGCATGGGCTGAGGACGCAGAGGAGACTCGGTGTGCAAACAGCCTATCGGTGTGCAGAGGAATGGGGTTAGTGGGGACACTGGGGAATTGAAATAACGTTTGCCATTGCATTAATACTGTACCGTGTAAATACCTTCATCCTGATAAAAGTCCCATGACGATATAAGATGGTAACTTTGGGGGAAACTGGTACAAAGGAGACAAGAATCCCCTCTACCACGTTTGTAGTTCTTTGGGCAACTGGAAGTTATTTCAGAATAAAAAGTTAAAGATGCATTACAGAACAACCCAAAATGCAGCACATTTTGGATTCTGAGTCAAAGAAAAAGGCTGGGAAATCTGGGTGGAAAGAAATGAGAAAGAACCTGGGTTCTCCGGAAGGCCGTGCTTGAACATGTGCAGTGAAGGGGGGAGGTGGCGAAGGGAGGACGTGGTGAAGAGACGTCTGTGCCCACCCCCTGGGAACGCCCCCAATCCTGATGCAAGCGCCCCACTTCTATTTCCCTCTCAGCTGTACTGGGACCATGTCTCACACTTCCTGACATACCCCAGCCCTACAGGCCTTTGCAAACCCAGTGCAGGGGTCAGTAAGAGCCCCTCACAGGAAGACGGTCAATGCGGTCTAATGCATTAGGCCTCGTTATGAGAACCTCAAGTGAGGTGTCAGACGGTGGGGAAAATTGTTTTCCAAAACCGCTCTTATCATATTATAGACGACTTCCATGCCTCATGTTTTCTGGACATGGATAATTGGCAAAATATCGGTTCCAGAATGTGCTTCAAGCTTATTTTCCAGTTTTTTAATTGTTTATTATTTTAAAACCAGAAACTTCAATGTGATGTCTAACTCCACATTCAAAACCCACATTTCTGGGACCTGGAAGAACAAAATACAGCCTCTGGGAGCCAACACAGCCTCCGGGAGTCTCCTCTGAGGCGGTGTTTTGTCTGTTTCTCACTGGACAAGACAAAGCCTCGTGATTTCTGCTCTGCACCTGTTGTCTTGAAAACCTGGGACATCCTTGTTATTCCCTTGCTCTGTATTCTCCCTCTAGCTCCCCGCTGCCCCTCAGGCTCTCCCCCCCTGCGCAGGAAAACCTTCACGTCCACCACTGCTGCTCTGTGTTTCAGATGGTTCTTCGAAATGCCTGTTTCTCGCATAAACCAGTAAGCGTATCAAGTGTAGGGTTTGCCATCACCACCCTTCCTATCCTGTCATTCGGTACGGCACTTCCTCATGCTGGGATTCCAGAATTAAGCTTTTCTATTTCTACCATGGTCTGCATGCATTCCTTCAGATCCAGCCAAAGGTATGTCATACATACAGACGGGCAGAGACACTAGTCTCAAACACGGATGCGGTGACCTGGTGTTTGGTCGGCCACATGTCGCCTGGGACCGTTGGACACCCAAGAGTCAGGGTTATGACTGAGAAATCAGAGTAATTCATGAGGAATGTAGGATTCATCTGTTTACTTAACCCTTGGTTCTGAATGCGTGTCTGTGTGTATCTGTCTGTGTGATCATGGGGGGTTATACATTCCAGAATTTGGAACTCTGATTTTTGTAAGTTTTATTTATGATCTCTTTCTTTACAGGATAATGCAGATCTTAATGATTTCTCTCCCTTTACTATTTTCTCCCACTTCTGTTTCCCCTCAAGGGGCCGGTGGCTGGTCTCCACTTGTGTCAGATAAATACCAGTGGCTGCAGGTCGACCTTGGAGAGAGAATGGAGGTCACAGCTGTGGCCACGCAGGGAGGGTATGGGAGCTCCAACTGGGTGACCAGCTACGTCCTCATGTTCAGTGATGGCGGGAGGAACTGGAAGCAGTACCGGCGAGAAGAAAGCGTCTCGGTATGTTCCTTCCTGAGAACTGTCTCTCGGTATGAATTGTGCCAGTCACTCCCTGTTGCTGCGGATCTGTCAGACTGAGCACAGAGACAGAGCCCCCAAAAGTACCTGAGTGTGTTTTCAAGTGAATATAAGATGCATGTGGCCCTGTATGATCTATGCACTAAGTCAAATAGCCCTGTGCTACAGTGAAACACTGAAAATGTCTCCCCGCTGTTCCTGGACATAGTGTGCGATCGAAGGGGTGAGGTCATGTGCAGCCCAGAAGATGGTGTCAGTTCTTCAGCTGAGTAAATACGTTCCTCCAAGTCCTCTAGTTAAGTGAGATTTCTGAAAGTCTCCAGAAACTGACACACACACATCATGGGCAGTCTCCGTTTGGACGATGGCATGTTGAGGGACATATGTCTGGCTCTAGCAGGAACCTGGGCACTTGTGTGGTCCCTTGTCCTTCATGGGGGTAGATATCAGGGATTCTTTGGAGTCACAATGACTTAAACTATCTTACACCAGGGATGTGCTTTCTGCTTCTGATTCCATACCCGCTCTTCTTTGAGAAGAATTAAATTTCGCTCTCCTGACTTTCTGAATATTAAAATATATGGACTTTATCAGATATTCAGAGTTTTGAGTCTTCAGATCATAGTGTTCCCTGAGGGAGGAGCTCTGAAGATAGAGTGGGGTAAGCGTCTGCTGTGTTGCTGTTGGCTGTTGGGGCAACGGGGCAGGGCTGTTGCCTCAAGATTTCTCAGGTGGAGAAGGAATTACTTTCTTATAATTAAAAATACACTAGGGGTGCCTGGGTGGCTCAGTTGGTTGAGCTTCCAACTGTTGGTTCATGTCGTGATCTCAGGGTCCTGGGATCAAGCTCTCTGTTGGCTCCATGCTCAGTGGGGTGTCTGCTTGAGATTCTCTCTCTCCCTCTCCTTCTGCTCTCCCCTCTTCCTTGTTCCCATGCACTCTGTCTCATGAATAAATAAATCTTTAAAAAAATACACTTTATATGGTTTCCAGGGGCTAGGGGATGGGAAGGATGGAGAATTACTGTTTAATGGGGACAGCTTCAGTTTAGAAGATGAGAAAGTTCTGGGGGTACATGACGGTGACAGTTGCCCAGCCGTGTGATTGTTAGTGGTACACAATGACATGCTTAGAGGTGGCCAAAGTGGTGAATTTTATATTAGGACAATTTATCCACAATTAAAAAAAAATACATTTTAGGTTCCATTTAATTTAGGTAAGGATATTTAGGTAAGTCTTAAAAAATTGTCTTGTCATGGTAAGAGGGGAGGTATCAGCGAAAAAGCCATTACTTGTTAGCTGGTAGCTCGTTAGCTTATCTGTAACACTAACAAGGGACAAAATGATAATACTATTGGGTAACAAATTGGACTCATTTGAACTCCCTTAGAACTCTGTAACTTAGTATAACTTCATAGCTTATGGCCTATTTAATTTTTTATCTCTGGACCTCTTTTAGTTCATCAATAGATGTTGATTTAAATTGAATTAGGAAGAACTAGTCAGTTGTCTAACACTGGGTAAAAGAACAAAATAGGCGAGAATTTGTGTTTAGGGGACCAGCTGACTTTAATACCCCAAACAGGCAGTTGCCAAGTGTGTGTTTGGAAGTACATCTCGACATTGAGCTAATTCTAGGCATGCCAGGTCCAAACCAGGTTTAAGACCAACATTAATTAAGAATGAACAACAGTTAAAAGTTAAGGAAGCATTTACCTATATAGAGAGCTTTTGTTCCAAATTAAATCTTGCTTTTCGAAATCAGGTAATGGACCACTAACGCGTGCTTATTCTTAGTTGTATTAACCAAGGTTCATATTTTTACCCCCATCCCATCCCAGTACAAGGATGTGACATTGTGACCATTCCTGTTTTTTAGCTAAGAGGTTTTTGGGGGATTCAAACCCAAGCATCACCATGTGGCACCTTGTTTCCAGGAGCCCAGGGAAGTAAGGACCAAGGATAGTGGTGTTACTGACCCTAGACCACGCAGTTGAGGACGGATGCTTGGACTCCTCGGTCCCACTGGCCGTCGCATGGTCACGACTGGTGTGGTGGCCTCCCTCCCACACCCGGGGAGCTCGCTCACAGAGACCCGCCTTGGTAAATGTTTGCTGGATGAGTGCAGGGATGGAATCTACCTTCCCTTGAGGTAGGACGCTTCTCCTGAGCTCCCTGCTCTGCGCCCTTTGAGGCCCTCGTCTCGGCTCAGGGCTTCTTGAAGCTCCTCCGGGGCAGGAATTTCTTCTGCATTTCGGTCTCCTCTAGGAAAGGCGCTCCTTCAGGCAGTCCTTCAGCCCTCCCCACAGGACACATGGTGCTGTCTCCACCCCAGACTGCATACACGGCTGGCTCTGGCCACAGTAAGTCCCACGAGCTGATAATTAGGAGATTCTACCCACAGTCTCTTGAAGATGATTGGGCAGATTTGGCTGCTCTCTTGCCCCTTTCACACAGAGGACCTGCTCTTAACCCTAAAGCACGTACCTTCCCGGAGGCCCTTCCCACTCTTTAGGTGCTGGTTTTTAATCTGTGCTTCCCTGACATTTGAGAGTGAACTATGATTCTAAAACCTTTCCTTGAGATATTTACCCTCTTTATCAGCAGAAGAGATACCGTCATTTTCCTGGTTTTGTGCTACTCCTGTAAACAACGATCAGGCGCTTTACGAGACAGAGCTGTTAGGTCACGGTTTCTGTAGGTCTGAAGTCTGGTGCACCTGGCTGGGTCCTCTGGGTAAGCTGTTGGCTGAGCTGCACTTTTTCCCCTTCTGGATGTCTGGAAATCCCTGGGATCCTCCTCAGATCCTGTGATTCACTGGGGGGACTTACGGGACCAATGCATAGTCATAAAACTATGATGTGTCCAGGGTACAAAGCGGAAAGAGTAAAGGAAAAAGGTCGATGGGATGAAGTCTGCAGGAAACCAGGCATGAGCCTCCAGGGGTCCTCTCCAAGCAGAGCCGTACAGAACGTGCTAAGTTCCCTCCAGAACAAGTGAGAACTGTCCTCGCCAAGTGTGGTCCACCATGGAAACTCATTAGAGACTCAACAGCCTGGGCATTTATCGGAGGCCCGTCACACAGGCTCCCTCCTTGCAAGACCCCGACCAGGACGATGGTTACTGAGTGTAAATGAGTTGTTCGCACAAATGTTAGGCACAGTGAGCCGCTCGCATTATTAGGGTCTTGGGACTGTACCAGCCTTGAGATTTGAATCGGTCTAGGTGATTTAGGAGTCCGACCACTGTGAAGAGGAGGATTCAGGTGGTCTCGGGCTCAGTTGAACCTAAGAGGGAGGCCTGCCCCCCGCCTTCCCTGTGTCAGCTACTGGCATGTTTTCCCCAGTGCAGATGGATGGGTTCGGAAGCCTGGGGAGGCGCTCAGACTTGTCTGGCTCTGGCGGAGGGGCCATCTGAGAACTCCCATCTGTGGTCATTGGAAGAGTCCTTGCCACTGGGTGGTCCCACCTGCTCCACACTAGGCACTGAGGGTCCTGCAGCCTGGGCTGTGGGTAGAGCCATGTAGAGGCTTGCAGCCACCCTCATGGGCTGCTGTGGACTAAGAAGGGAGGGATGCCGGGAGGGCCATATTTTCAAATCTCCTAGTCTTCATCTCTCTTTATGATCCTCTGTTTTCTTTTACATTTATCTGCTTTCCTCTGCCTATACATTGCGTCTTTCTACTCCTGTCCTCCCCTTCTCTGCAAGAGAGAGGACCTGGATGACAACGGGCCTTACAACTCAACAGGAGGCCTACAGTCCATCAGCATCACCTGGGATCCTGACAGAGATAATGGGGTTTCAACCCCCATCCTGGCTTCCTGGATCCCAGATCTGCATTTTTTAAAAAAGATTTTATTTATTTATCTGTCAGACAGAGATCACAAGTAGGCAGAGAGGCAGGCAGAAAGAGAGGGGGAAGCAGGCTCCCGACTGAGCTGAGACCCCCAATGTGATCCAGGACCCTGAGATCATGATCTGAGCTGAAGGCAAAGGCTTAATCCACTGAGCCACCCAGGCACCCCGAAAATCTGCATTTTTAACAAGATTCCCAGAGGATCCCAGAAGTGCTGACTGAAAAGACCCATGTCCAATCTGTGGGAGAAGTGGTTCTGCTCCTTTAGTGACCTTACCTGCCTGGATTGCAGGAGATTACAACCTGCTGGAGGATACAGCTTGTCCCGGGCACCTGTTAACCTGAGCCATGTTCTTCCCTTTAATGAGTCCTTAGGACTCTCACTCCATTGTCTTTTGGCTGCAGGGCACTCGCTTTCTCCCCAATAGTCACCAACCTACTGGAACAAACCCCGGAGTGTCTTCTCGTTGCTTCTATCAACAATGACCAAGTGCTTAAAGTTAGTACCATCTTTGAGAAATAGATTATTTCCTAAACCTGTACATTTTGCATTAATTAGGGCTTTATTCTTAACTCCTGAGAACTCAAGTTCAAAGATTATGTATCTCTTAGGATTTCAAGACTGGGCTGTTGCCCGGAACATACTGACAACTTAGAATTTAAGTGGCATTTTCTTCCTCTGCAGGATGTTTGCACAAGAAAGGCATAGTCTAAGGATAGACTGGTAAATGGATTTAGAGAAATAAAAACAACAACAGAAATTATTTGAAATGAACATAGGATCTAGTATAATAATTCTATTGAATAGATTTCTTTTGCCTTGAGAAAATGTGTATCAGTAGGTCCTTGGGTGAAAATAAAAGAGAAATCACAAGGAATTTGGAAGGCAGCTGTGCTCACCACTATACCCCCAACGCGAAATAGCAAAGAATTTGAAATTTTGTTCTACTTTGGATAATTTACAACCTGAACCAAGCAGAAAGTGTTGACTGATTAGTGAGGCTAAGTAACATTACATGGAAAGACAGGACAATCTCGTAGTGCTCTACAAGAGTGACAGAGGTGACTCCAAAGGTTTAGGGTAGAAGAAATGACAGGAAAATGCTGGGAGCAAAGCAGATGGGATGGGGCCGCCAGTTACTTCTGCAGTGGTTCGTGTGTTTGAGGGAAGGGGCTGGTGCGCCTACAGGAAAATAATTGCTTGTGAAATCCAGGTCACAGGCACATGTGTTTGTAGTTCAGGATATGTTCGAAACATGGATTCACCAGAAAAAAATCCCAAACTATTGAATTCAGATTTAAATGAACCATGGCTACTTGGTGTAAGTAGAAAAATCATGAGACCCGTACCTGATTTCAGAATAAAAAGAGATAAGAACCATGTCCAATCATAATAAGATCAACTTGAATCAGAAATAAGGAAGCATGTGAGCAAGATAGTAGGCACTCTGCTGAGTATGCAGCTTGGCTGGGAGCTGAAGTGGAAACTCGTTGGACGCAGCCCCTGTGAGGTCAGTCGCTAAGTCTGTGCCAGTTTATTTCAGGTCTGGGTGTGCACGTTCACTATTGAGCTGACGACCCGACAGAACCAAGCCCCACCTCACGTAGGCAGTTGCAGAAAGGGTGTGCAGGGCCTGCAAGGTCAGACTGGGGTCTGGGCCAATGCCAGGCTCACCAGGTCCAAGTGCGGCTCTGAGACCAGTCGGTTTATAACAGAATGGGAGCAGCACTTGACGATTCCATTATGGGTCACTTCCGTGTACTCAGCCTTGCGGGGACATGGGTTTCTCCCGCTTAACCGTCCTGCTGCTCACCTACAGCGTATTGATCACCACAGCAGCCCCTCTCGACCCTTCTGTGTGGATGGCACTTAACTGTTGTGGACGGCGATTGGATTTTCTATGCGTGTCTTCCCTTCCTGGGCTCTGAGGGCCATTAGGTCAGGGACTGATCTCCGGGGAAGCCCAGGCCTATTATGGTTTCTCGATAAAGGGCTGTTGGGTTGAATTAAGGGAAGGTTGCTGTTCTCCAATAGGCCTCAGCCAGATGGGTAGTTAACGATATGGAAACCTTAGCCACCCATGGGATGTGGCTTATGCAGTGGGAGGCTTTTGGTGCCAAATATGAAAGTGAGAAGTTTAACACTGCTTCCCCACAACATTGTACATGGATGATGCCTATTGAGCCTAAGGTGGTCTCCGGTGTGCCCTTAACTGCAGGTCTCAGTGACAGCAGATAAAAGCGGGATTCCATCCTGGAAATCTGTCCTTCTTCCCTCCCTCCCTTCCGTCCTTCCTTCCTTCTCTGTCAATGACAATCCTCCCCAGCCCGAAAACCTTCACTCTGTGCTGAAATTGCTTGGGCAATCTCTGCTCTCTCATGTCTCGCACACTACTCTCTCATGTCCCACATTCTACTCTCTTGTCTTGCACACCACTCTCTCATGTCTTGCACGCTAGTCTCTCATGTCCTGCACACTATTCTCACTCCAGTCATTCATCTCGTGACTGTTTCACATCAGCTCTAGCGTCAGGGTCTCTGGCTTGTTTCTCTATCGTTTGTACCTACTTCATTAAAAGTAGGATTTTTAAAAAATTTCTTGGAAGAACACAAAAATAAAAAATTAAAAAAATCCTTTTTGTGTTAAGCAGGAAAAGTGAACAATGGAAAAATTAAGTTCTTACAGAAAAGTTTCTGCAGTAGCACAGTCATGGAAAGGAACCGTCATTGAGCTGAGTCTTGGGGAGGCAGAACTCAGGGAAGCTCAGGGAATCTCCAGCAGAGTCTCCTGGAGAGTCTTCCCAGCCCCTTGCAACTCAGGCAGCAGAGCTTCAGAGGATATGGTACCAACAGTTGGTCTCAGGTGGAGTGACCATTAACTCTACACTTTCTACAACTTGCAGATACCATAAATATACAGAATGCGCAAGTGTGGTGTGTACTTATGCATTCTGTATACATACAGTATCTCTTCAAGTTGGAGAAATTGTGCTCTCCTGCAGTTAGAAAGTTTTCTGCCTTTGATGCAGAGCACATTTTGTAAATTTGTGTAGACAAAGGCAGCAATGAAATAAATTATATTATTTTGCAAAAGAGGACGACAGGTTTTCAGTATTTAAAAAAATGTTCATGTAGCTGGTCTTAAAACTCCAAAATGGTGAAGATTTCTGATTAGCAATCCTTAGAAAGGTGTGTTCCAGGGGTCTGCTAGCTTGTTCTGTAAAGGGGCAGATGACAAATGTTTTCAGTGTTGTAGCCCATACAGTCTCTGTTGTAGCTCCTCCCTTGTGTGAAAGCAGCCAGAGGCATTGTGTAAGTGAACGAGTGTGGCTGTGTTCTAATAAAACTTTATTGTTATATTAATAAATATATTGATATATTAATTATGGTTATATTATTAATTATATAATTATATATTAATTATATTAATATATTAATATAAATATATTAATAAAACAAAAACATACACTGGCTGCATTTGGCTCTGGGCTACATGTTGCTTGATCCCTGGTTTAGTCCATTTTGTATCTGTTTAAGGCATGAGGTAGGGATCCGTGCTCATGGATTTTGCCAGATGGCTGCCTAGTTGCTACAGTATCATTTACTGAGCAGTGTTAGGCAGGAAACAGGATTAGCATGGATGTAAAACAGACACCTGCTCGGCAATCTGAAGGAGACCAGTGTTTTTCACATTTCTGTCATGAGGTCTTATGGGTGACTTGTCTTCATAATGGGTTGTCTTACTTAGGTTAAAAGTAGTCTTTCCCCTTATTGTTTGTGCATCTCTGGATTCAGTTTTAAGCTTCTACTTCTGCCTTATTTCAGAACCTGTCTCAGAGATAGTCAATCTGGGATTTCCTTTACTTTTGAGAATTTGGAGGGCTTCTTAAAAGCACTTATCCCACCTGACCTTAAAAAATGAACGTGTTAAGCTCTCCTTTCTAAGCCTCTAACCTTGCATTCTCAAGTTATGAAGTGCATTCACATAGAGAGGGAAATAATACGAGAGGCATAAAAATTAGAAATGAAAATAAATTATCATTATATGTTCTTGGAGAACCGTAGAAAATCTCCTGGGAAAGAATTAAAAAAAAAAAAAAAATTAACTCAGCAATGTTTCTCCTCATGAAAGTAATTTCCAAAATTAATTAATTTCTCTTTGTACCTATAATTAATTAGTTAAATGATAAAGGAACCATGGACTTCATTTATAATAGAATCACAAACAATAAAATTGACAAGAAATGTTCCAAAAAATACTTAAAACACCATTGAGGGGCATCAAAGAAAAGTGAGATTAATCCTTGTCCTTAGGTATCAAGACTTGGTAGTGTAATGATGTGTGATGTATGCTCATCCTTAACTAACCCTGAAATAAAATAAAATGAAGTCTTTCTTTCTCTTCCTTCCTTCCCTTCTCTCTTTCTTTCTATTTTATTTATTTGACATAGAGAGAGAGAGACAGTGATAGAGGGAACACAAGTAGGGGGATTGGGAGAGTGAGAGCAGGCTTCCCATTGAGCAGGGAGTCTGATGCGGGCCTCAATCCCAGGACCCTGGGATCATGACCTGAGCTGAAGGCAGACGCTTAACCACTGAGCCACCCAGGCGCCCCTGAAATGAGGTCTTCTTACTTTCATTTCAAAATGTTTTTTATGGGGCACCTGGGTGGCTCAGTGGGTTAAAGCCTCTGCCTTCGGCTCAGGTCAAGATCTCAAGGTCCTGGGATCAAGCCCTGCGTCGGGTTCTCTGCTCAGTGGGGAACCTGTTTTCTCCTCTCCTTCTCTGTCTCTCTCTGCCTACCTCTCTTTCTACTTGTGATCTGTCAAATAAATAAATAAATAAAAATCTTTAAAATGTTTTTTATGCTGAAGTAGCCACAGCAATTTATTAAAAGAATAGTATTAAAGGAAATTATTCCTATTAAGTTACTAAAATGCCTTACAAAGCTTAAATGTAGCTGTTTGAAACTACTTAATATTAACATTGTTTATATAAGCATATTAATGCAAAGATTAGTGAAGAAACATAATAGGATTCACTAATAAATGTATTTACAGAATTAGCAAAAAATGTGGCATTTCAAATTAGTGACAAAAAATTGACTATTCAATAAATGATACTGGGACAACTTGGAAAAAAAAATAAATAAAGTTGGATCCCTATTTTATACCTTAAATAGATACAATTTAAAATAAATCAGCCACAGAGAAAGGGCTAGATGCAATTAGAAAATGTTTTGTATGGATTATTGGAAAGAGCATGCTAAGGAAAATGGGAAACACAGATGCTGCAAAAAAAAAAAAAAAAAAGATTGATAAACCAGATTAATTTTAAAATGATGTGTGGAAAAAATTGCTGTGAGAAGACACCAAACATAAATTGGGGAAAATTTAAATATATATGACAAAGAATGAGTTTTCTTCATTTATAAAGCATTCTTGTAAATAAATGGGTATGATTTAAAAAAATCATTTTAAAATGGGTAAAGATAGGGATGCCTGTTGGCTCAGTGGGTTAAGCATCTTCCTTCTACTCAGATCATGACCCCAGGGTCCTGGGATTGAGTCCTGCACCGGGCTCCTTGCTCTGCGGGGGGCCTGCTTTTCCCTTTGCCTGCTCTGCCTGCTCTGCCTATTGCTCTCCATGCTTCGGCTCTCTCTCTCTGACAAATAAATAAATAATCTTGAAAAAAAAAAATTGGGTAAAGATAGAAATAGGCTATAAACAAAATGAAAGAGAGAGTTTTATAATTGCATGAAAAGTTGTTCCCTCTCACAAACCCTTGGAGGGCAATTTCCATAAAAATTAAGTAAAGGGGGTCCCAAAAGCCTGCTGTGTAGCTCTGAAGATGACAGTCCAGAAGGAGCAGCACCTTAAGTCCCCTCAGTGCTCTGTCTACACCGAGTAGAAACTCCACTCCTGGGAACGAATCCCACAGAGACACGTGAGCGACACAGAATACGCCTGTGAGGACAGTGTCATGTCCTCACAGTCACCGTCTGGTTCTCTGCCGCTGGTGAGCGCAGAGATAAAGCATGCTATGGAGCAGTATTGCCCTGTGAGGACACAGTGAACGTGTGTGGCCCAGAAGAGGGTCCTCACTGGTCACGTTGGTACACCAGCCCCAGACTTCCGGCCTTCAGAACTGTGAGCGGTAATTTTCTGTCATTTAGAAAGCACCCAGTCTACAGTGATTTGTTCTACCAGCCTGAACGGACCGAGATTTTCATTCATCCATCAATGGCCCCTTGAGGGGCTTTTACCTCTTGGCTAATGTGAATAATACTGCATTGACCATGGGTGTGCACCTGTCTCTTGGGGATCCTGGTTTGAAGGTTTTGGACATATCCCCAGAAGTGTAATTGCTGGGTATGGTGATTCTATTTTAAGTTTTTAAGGAAGCTCCAAACTCTTTTCCTCAGGGGCTGCACGATTTTGCATTCCCACCAACAGTGCACAAGGGTTCTAATTTCTTATCTACACAGTGTGTTTCTGTGGTTCTCTTACCCTTGAGCTTTGTAAGGACAGGTAATCCCCGGTGGACCCTGAGTGGTCCCACATGTCCTTGCTGGGTGTGCCAGGAGTGCAGGACCCTGGCTGTGGTTAATAGAGGCCATTCTCAGGGTGTGTCAGAATAGCGACCTTGAGAGCTGAGGGGCTGCCTCCCCAGACCCAGTCCAGGTTTGCTTCTTCTCACTCTGTGTGGATCCCCCCAAGCTCTGTGCTCTTTTCCTCTAAAGCAGTAGGACCCTTTGCATCTCTGTGGTTCTCAAGAAGGCGTGATGAGCCGACCCCATATTCACAAAGCCACAACTTCTCTGTTGGGTGAATGGCTTCCAAAATGGTGTCATTCCTGGCTATATTCCTGGATGACCATGACTTCCATGATGCCCAGTTTCTCCCTGATGGCATTTGGAAACTTCTAGTTACTGATTTCCCTCTTTCATGGTGCTTCTGTGTTGGCCTTTCTCCCCAACCTTGACATAAATTGTGTCGATTCTAAGATCTACAGGCTAATGGCTACAAGGCATATTCATTCATGCTGTTCTTATTACACATAAAAAAATAAAAATATGCTCGCTATTTATTTGAGATTGTCAGCTGAAATGAGGATTTAGGCTTGAGTGTCCTTCATGTAAATAGAATCTTAAGTCATCTCCACTGTGACTATATTCCTAATATAGGCTTTTTGATGATACAGATAAGAATAGATACTATTCCAATTTAAGGAAAACTTCTTTAGGTGATTTTCATCTTACATATAAAAGGGCAAGCTGCCTCTGGAATTATGGTACAGAGGTATGTGTATGGAGATGAGCGTGTCTGTCTGTCCCGTTCCTGTCCACCAGCTGAGCTCCATGCCTGAGATACCAGACCTCCTGCCAGTCATAGTCTCTGTGATGCTGTGCTGTGTTCAAAACTTTTTTTACTTTCTTATTGGCATAATCTTTTTCCTCATGCCTTTGAGGAGAAATCAATTAAAACTATTAAAAGAGCCCAGTTTTGAAAAAGAGTTCAAGGAGCGGTGAACAAGAAAAGAGGGCAGGTAGCGGATGTCCCAGAACTTTGCCTCACGTCACGTCTGTGACCAAGAGAGAGAAGTTCAAAATCCTCCCCATTTGATGTGAATAAGACAAAGGCACTTTATTTGGATTTGATCCCATCTTCTATTGTGTATTTTTCTTTATTTTTTATTTTCAGCATAACAGTATTCATTATTTTTGCACCACACCCAGTGCTCCATGCAATCCATGCCCTCTATAATACCCACCACCTGGTACACCGACCTCCCACCCCCCGCCCCTTCAAAACCCTCAGATTGTTTTTTAATGGTCTTAATCATTCAAACCTGAGTGGCTTGTTTTCCTTTCAGAGCTTTGATCACTGTAAGGATTCAATAGCCTTCTTTTTTAAAAGAAGAAGAGAAAATTTTCAGGACCATGGAAAGAGACCCCCTGGGGAGCTGGGCACCTTCTGCAGAAAAGAGCTTTATTATGGGAAGTTCCCACTGAGGGAAGATTCAGACCCAGCACAAGCTCCTATTTTCTGGGTGGAAACTTAAGGGTTAGCAGAAAAGTGTCTTGAAATGGAAGGCGAAGTTACTGTGGTAGTGCTTTTTTTTTTTCTGTATGCCTCCAAATAATAACAAGTGAAATGCTCAATGCATTCATCACCTTGTCAAAGATTTTCTACCCTTAAATTAAATAAATCTGCTTATCGATTATTAAGGAGGCACACAGTGATCTCCTGGCTCTCTTGAAAAACCTGCCTCTCAGACACTCCTGGGCACCTTGAGGTGGGAAGGAATTAAGTCTATCCCTGTAAGATTTTCCTAGGTACGGTTACTAAGTGCCTCGGGCTCAACACAACAGAAATCTATTCTTGCATAACTCTGGAGCTAGAGTACAAACTCAATCTGTTGTCAGGCCATGCTACCCCCAAGGGTCTGGGGGAGAACCTTCCATGTCCTTCTAATGGTTTGATGTTGTTGGTGATTCTTGGGGCCACTGACGTGTAAATGGATCAGTGCGATGTCTGCTTCAGTCATCACGTGGCATCTTCCCTGTGTCTTCTTGTTGTCTGCCCTCTGCTCTCGTCTCTCTCCTTATAAACTACCCAGTTGTACTGATTTAGGGCCCATCCCAGTGACCTCATCTTAACTTGACTGTTGCAAAGACCAGATAATAAACAAGGTCACATTCACAGGTCCCAGAACTGGAATTCCAACACATCCCAACATCACAATGGCTTGGGGGGTCAAAGACAGCTGTAGTCAAGTGAAAGTTATTAGACAAGAGGAGAGAGACTTTCTCATTTTGTCTGTTGTGACCCTTTTTTATAAGGGAAGAAGAACATAATCTGGAATTGATAGGGAATTGAAGAAAAATGCTTTTGAAGAAGAGGGAAGATGAGCAAACAGCACCCCAATTGCAATGTGCAGTGGGACCCAGAGAGGGAAGCAGGTGTGTGAGCCAGCTGATGCCCGGGGGCTGGCGTCCGACATCTAGTGAGCATTTACTATGAGCCAGGCGTGGTTTTAAGGATTCTAGGTGCTTTATGTCATTTCATCTTGTTCAGCAGGTGTCTTCATGTTGCAGAACGAGAAACTGAAGCTCCAAGTTACACAATGGTCATTTTCAGGGCTATCCTGGAGTAGTGTTAGATATGGTCAACATAGTCCTTTATTTTCCTTTTTGTTCTTGTTACCCGCTTTGAGATCGCTTTCTGGCACATGCAGAAGAAAGCCTTACTGAACAGTTGGGGAGGAAACACGAGAGGATGGCCAGAGGCAGATCTGGGTCCCCCAAGGCTTGGGTTTTCCAGGTGAAGGTGCACCCAAGGACAGTGGTCAGGAGATGTCTGGGGATTTGCTGCCCTCGGGATCCTCTGTGGCATTCCAGAATGATGTGGTTTGGCTGCCGTCCCAGCTCTGCCTGGGCCTCAGTTCCAAGAGCTCTGCCATCTTGTTCAGAGTTCCCCCACAGTGCCTCTACTTATGGTTTCTCTCCGGTGGGAGTGAGATGCAGAGTAGGCATGGCAGTTCCCTCCAGGTTTGGGCACCAGCAAAGAGAGTTTCTCAGCATTGGGAAAACCCATTGCCTGCTTCATCCCGGGCTGGGGACTTGCTCAGCATCTCGGGGCATCTTGGTTCAGGGAAATGCAAGGCAGTGAAGATGGCCATCCTAGAAGTCTCTGGTTTTCTCTGGCCCTTGTCTGGACACAGTGTCTCTGAGCTCAATTCTCTGCCTTTCTGGTTTTCATATCCTTTCTCTCTGAAGCCGTTGCCATAGGAGATACTCCTCTCCAGCCCTTATACCTCTTGTTCTCTGGATCACTCCAATCCTGGAGCCCGGTCCTGAGGAACTACCATGGGCCAAGCATGAATCAGAAGAATTGAGAGATTAGGATATGGGACACAGGGGAGAGGCAGCTGGAAGTTCCCAGCTCCATCTCCATGTGCAGAGCCTCAGATGCCTGCCACTTGACTGCCAGCCTCCCCCCAACTCCCTGGGCAGGGACAGCACCCCAGAGCCAAGGCTCTCCATTCAGCAATTCCATTTCATTTTCAACTCTCATTTTAAGTTTCTCCTTCACACTTTGTGGCTGAATGTGCTTCGGTTTTGCTTTCTGCTTTTTACTCCTGATGTTAGCATTGTGACTTCCAAGTTATACTTTTTTTTTTTTATTAGACATTTTATGTTGTTTGCTGAAGGCGGATTTTGTTACTTCAGTCCTGCTTAGCCTATTGGGCAGCCTCTGGAGATGGTCATGCTCCTGCTTTGAGGTCCCCAAGAAGCCTAGTGGGGACAGGCTCATAGACAACCTTCTGGGAGAGGCTGCTCCCCATTCTCAGGGTGGGAGGCAGTTTCAGTGAGACATGACTGCTCAGCTGTATGACCTGCTCCCGTGCAAATCATAAGGGGGTGGGAGGGTGAGCCTCTGCTTTTATCCCAGTGGAGTCATGGATTGTAACTACCTGTGTTTCACTGCTCTATGGTGGATTAATGAGTCAGAGTTCATTACCCTGAAGAAATGTGGTGGTGCCAGCTACCTTTAGGTTAAGAGAGTGGGCATTCTGAGCACCTGGGGGGCTCAGGCAGTCAGGTGTCTGCCTTCAGGTCACTTCATGATCCTGGGGTCCTGGGATCGATCCCAGTCTCCGGCTCCGTGCTCAGTGGGGAGGCTGCTTCTCACTCTCTCCTGTCCCTGCTCGTGTGCTCTCTTTGTGTGTGCACATGCATTCTCTCTCTCTCAAATAAATAAATAAAATATTAAAAAAAGAAAGAAACACCAGAATGGACATTTTGGGGCCCTCACTGTGTGAAGCGGGTGGTGGGTATATTCCCACTGTGTGAGGACAGGTGAGAAATTGTGCCAAGTGTCCTGCCACTCTGTGACTCCAAACGAGGCATGATGGCAGATGGGTCCCATGTCACTGCTGTCATCCACTGGCACAGTGGATGATGCACAGGGTGAGCAGGAGATCGGCACTGGGGGTTGGGGGTGGGTGGGGTTCCCCATCACCTCAGGGAGTATATGTGCAGGAATTGGGTTTCTCACTGGATTGCAAATCAGGTTGGGTCTCATTCACATTAATGAAAGAGCACTTTTTGTTTAAATATTTCTTATTGTGGTAAAGCAGACACAACATAGAAGTTAACTTTGTAACAATTTTCAAGTAGACGGGTCAATGGCATTAGCATTTTCACACTGTAGTCTCCCCAGAATCCTTGCCGTCTTCCTGAACGGAAACTCACTGCCTTCTAGATACTAATTCCCCATCCCTGCCTTTCTCCAGACCCCGGCAACCACTGTTCCACTTTCTGTCTCCATAAATTTGACTCATTTGGGCACCTCATCTAGGTGGCATAGTACCATTTTTGTCCTTCCCTGACGGGCAGATCTCATGCAGCATAATGTCCTCCAGGTCCATCCGTTCTGGGGTGTGTGTTAAATTACATTTAAAGTGGTTACTGGTAGGGTGATCTACTATTGGCATTTTGTTATTTGTTGTCTTTATGTCTTAAATGTTTTGTTTCTCCTTTATTGTCTTCTTTTGTATTTAATTTTTTTACTCGTTTTGCTTTATGCATTTTGATTTAATTTTCATTTCATTTTCTGTAAATTCTAGAAATATTTTCTTTGTGATTTCTATGGGGATTGCATATAATATCTTAAAGTTATAATAACCTGTTTTTACCTGATATTTAACTTTATTACATACAAAACCCCTTCTTTTAGCTCTTCTACCCACACCTTATTCTTTCTTTATTTATTTATTCACCCACACTTTACCTTATTGATGTCACAAATTACATCTTTATATATTTTGTACTTAGTAGCATAGATTTATAATTATTATATATACTTAAGTATACATTCATGGCTTTTGTTGTAGAAGAAAATCTTGTAAAAGAATAAAAATTGGAGTTATGTATGTCAGTATTCTCAATAAAAGTGGAAAGGAGTAACAATTAAAAATTAGAATAATACTTTGCTAGTTTTTATATTTGTCTATGTATTTGTCTCTCCTGAGAATCTGATATTTTCATATGACTTTGAATTGCCATCTAGCATCCTTAATTCCAACTTGATAGACTCTCTTTAGCATTTCTTAAATGGCAGATCTAGTGGTAATGTGGCCATCCTCAGTTTTTGTTGTTGATTTGGGAATGTCTTTCTTTCTACCTAATTTTTGCAGGATATTTGCCTAATGTTGAATTCTCCCTGATCTGCCTTTATGCCTGAGGAACCCACTGATAGTTTTATAGAGGAAACCCTTACTGATCAGCCTGGCATGCATTTTTCTCATGCCTGTGTTGTCCCTTGATCTGTGCACATGCTCTCTTCCCAGGTCTCTCATTGGTATGGCTGCTTTTAATGTCTTCCTCTCTTAGGCTCACACCCTTGCTCATTTTAGGGATGGGAGCTGTTCTATTGTATTCCTCAGTCAGTAATCACTTGCCTCAGATGTCTGTGTCTGTAATTACCTTTAGGACAGTAAAGGTAATACCTGCTGCTTCCAGTGATTTCCCCCCTTGTGTGGTGTGAGCCACTTTTGGTTGTCTGAACTCTGTGTTGGGTATCCCAAGACCAGTCCCACAGGTATCCCCTAGACAGGTTAGAAATCAAAGGGCTGCAGATGAGTCCACTCTGTTTGCTCTGGTTTGCAGAGGAGACTAGCTTGTGCTCAAGCTCTTCTGCCCAGCAAGGTCACGGAATTTCCTGCCCTGCCACATGTGTCTCATTCTTGACCGGGCACTCACTTGGTTGCTGTGACTCTTTGGCCATTCCCATAGTTCCCATGTTATTTTGGTCAGTCTCTAGTTGTGTATTTAGTGTTTCTGTGGAGGGAGGTCTGGAGTTTTCTCATGTGTCATCTTGCTGACATCACTTTCCTTAATTTTAAAGTAAGTTTTTAAAATATCCAGTCTATTTCAACATGTGCTGGTACATACATCTTCATGTTCTGTTATTTTCATCTGCCAGTTACCATATTTTTAAAATAAAAACACAGTGTGAGTGGGTTCCAGTCACTGGTGGAAGAAGAGGTCTTTACCCAGCCAGCCTGATATGTGTGATGCCTAAGAGGACCTTCAAACTGCACAGAGATACGGTCACTTTTACAGAGACTGAATGACAGTGTGTGAGTGGAGAGGGTCCTCCTTGCACATAGATGTGCTTCCTACACTGAGGGCTGGTATCTGTCTCTCCAGATGCTGCTGGAAACACCACCATGTGTCTGGATGCTCACAGCATGAAAGGACACTGCCAAGGCTCCTGGGTACCAGGGACTGTTCCACTGGTGCTCAGGCAGTGACAGTTACTGTAATAACATGGAGCGACCAAAGCAGACTTTCCTCCTCAGGGGAGGTTTGTGGGCAGCATGTGACACTGATGGACAGCTGGAACCCCAGCTGGGACCAGCACTCAGGCTCCTCACCTGTCCCTGCTGACCTCTAGCCGTGTCCTGTTGTGCCTCCGTTGCTGGCTCTGCAAAACCCCTCTGCCCTTCCCTCATCTAGCCCATTTTTAGGCACCCGCACTTCCCATTTCCTGTCAGATGTTTCCTAAGGGCCAGATGGATGTGACCATGATGGGAGGTGGGAGCAGTACCATCTTGGAGGCTCATTAAATGACCACTTCTGTGGGGCACATCCTCACAGCCCAGGGGCCCTAACAAGTGCAGCAGGGAGGCCACTGGCAAAGAAGGGTCAGGTCCACAGGCCCCCTCTGAGGGCCTGCTCCAAGGCGCCCCCTCCAGAGGAAGGAGGGACAGCCCCCTCTCTGACCTCAGGCTGGGGAGGGTGAAGGACCCGGGATCCACGTGAGACTCTCAGGGCTCTGACCCTCCCCCTGGGGAGCCCTGGGGGAGCTGCATCCACTTGTGGAGATGGGGACCCTGCTTCCCACGGCCCCCACCCATGTCCAGCTAGTCACAGGAACTCTGCCAGATGCTGACTTCATGACTAGTGGTTGGAAGAGAAGGGAAACCTGACAACAACGAAAGCCGGGCTGGGCACCAGGAGGCAAACCACCTTGCAACCTTCCAAGAACTGGTGTCCCTCCATTTGACTTGGTTCTGATCACTAATTAGCTCCATTTCAGATACGTCTGTAGAGACAGATTCCCGGCCCAGGTTCGCAGCAGCCCCACTCCCCTCCCCAACTCCAGGCCCTGTGGGGTTGTCCCACGGGAGCAGGTGTGTGGCGCCCTGACGCCTCTCTGGGTGCCCCTTGTCTGGGGACTGCGTCACCCTTCCTGGCTCGGACACTCAGGGTCCTTCATAGTGCGGCAACCTGACCCAGCTTGTGGGCTTGTCCCCTGGCCATTCTGTGTCCTAAACATCCTCCCATGTCCTGGGGGCAGCCTGCCAGCTCCCCGCAGCCTCCATCCAGCTTGGTGTCTTCCCTGCAGGTGTCCCCTGCCCCAGTTGTCCCAGCTCTGGTGGTCTCTATCTAAACTCTGTGCCATGAAAACCCTGCATCCACCACCTCCTCCTCCAGGGAGCACTCCCTGACTTTGAGGAATGCACCTGCTGCATTTCCCTGTGGACACTGGGCTCTGGGGCTCCCGATCTGGTGGTGCTGGTTCCCACCAACAGCCCCGCCTGCGCAGCCCTGAGAGCCTGGCTCTGGCCTCTTGCACTCAGTGCCCAGTGTGTTTCCTCACCCGTCAGTCACTGGAATCTTGTAAGGAAGTATTTACTATATTTCCAGGTGAAAGCATCTGTCATCTCATAGAAATAACCTTTTTAAATGATTCCCTGTGCATAGAGCATATCGTAGTTCTATCACTGGTGGGTGGGCAGGGCTGATGTAAAATATTTTATAGGATTCCTAGTGTCCAGTCACCAGAGTGATGACAGAAGGCAAGGACAGCTCTGACAGCTTCTGCAGAATAATTTTGAATTCACAAAACCCTATTCATTGTAAGACTGAAAAGTCGTGTGTGACATAAGCCTATGGTGACAACATCCACAAGCTCATTGTTCCGGTCCCCTGCCCTTAGATCCTCTCTGCACAGGTTCGTCTTCCAGCTGCGTTCAGGACTTCTGAACTGCTCATGCTACAGTATCGCATAGCTTTATGGTTCATCTCATTTAGTAAAATGAGGCTTAAAAATCATACTTGAATAAACCCCTAGCAAAGGTCAAACTAACTCTTTTCATAATCATAAAAAGATAATATCGGGAACTGTGATTTTCCTTTTTGTAAAGCATTCCAAAATTATATAAGTTAGATTACGTTTACTTAGCACACACTGTCTTTTGAAAATCAGTCGCAGATGGTGAGTGATCTGAGGGACTGGCCCACTCAGATGGAGCTGCATAGCCTCCTGTGCCAGATGTCCTGACATCTTCTGATTCATGGTTTAAGAAGTTTCTTAGTGTTTTAAGAGACTGTGGCAGAAGTATGACTTCTTCTGTCTCATCATTTGTCATGCAAGGTTCTCCTTCTAGTGTATTTTACACAATTGGAATTGACTAGTCCTAAGCCCTGGCTGACAGTCATGAGAGCAGGGTCAGTCATGAGCAGGGAAGCAAGGATTTGGGGCGCAGAGGAACTGAGCTGTTGTGATCCACTGTGCAGGAAACTGGCTCTCTGAGTTCAACAGCATCTAGGATGCAGGACACTTTCTAGAAGTCTGGCTTAGTGAATCAGTTAGCTTTCCCGGATGGCATGTATTTGTAATGAAGATTCTGTTTTTGGCCAATATCACTGTGTTGTGAGTGGGGTAGGTCAGTCTCCCTTGTGGGGTCTTTAAGGAACATTCCAGTGTTTTTATGGAAGTCACGCGCAGGAAAGCTAAGAAATGACCGGATTTGTTATGCTCACAGGTGCTAGAGCGGGAGGCAAAACTGGCACTCCTTGCTGGTGACCGCAAAATAGGCGGGCCCAGGTGGTAACCCTATCCAGCAGGTGCAGACCTGAACCACTGAGAACCCCTGGGCAGGTCCCTGTACTCTGGGCTGGGATGGCCACAAAGCCTTGAGGAGATTCCACTGGTATGTTTGGAGCCCCTGGGTCACAGACAGAGGAGGGCAAGATGGGGACCTTGTGACAGGAGCCTGCCTGCCCGCCCTGATGGGTCCGGGAGGGGACTCACAGTCTCTGCGTGGTGATGTTGAGTCATCAGGGAGAGAGGAAATGCTAACAATTTACGATCCAGTCTTCAGCCTTTATTCTCATTTTCAACGTTATTTTCGTTCTCAGGTAAGAGAACCAAGACTCTAGTACTGCCCGGGACAGTTCCAAAATATATAAACAGTCTTTCATCACCTGAAACTGATAGAGAGGAAACATTTCTGTTCATTAATGGTGATGTGAAACTGAGATTTGTACATTCTGCTGAGGCTCAGGGGTCTGTGGTGTCCGCTGGGCCCTGGACCCCAGCTTCTGGCCACCTTTCAGACTCCTCGGTGCATCTTTTAGTGTCTGAAAGAAAAGGACACTGTGCCTTTCTGTTTTTGTTCCTTCTTTTACTTCTTTCTTCCTACCAGGCCTCATTCCACAAATCATTGACTGTGGGATTCGTGTGCTTTGTCTCAGTCTATAAGTCACAAGCACCCTTTCCTTCCTTCCTCCATGGTGGGGGCTAGCCAGGGCATCAGCGTCCCCTCGATTTCACATGGAAAGAGTGGAAGTCCATGAAGAGTCACAGATTCATGCACGGACGCTGCAGGACAGGCGGGAACTCTGCGTTAGAGCTTCTCAGCAGATACTGTTTTCTTCCCGGGTCTGTCACTGCCTCACTAAGATTACATGTATGTCACATGTGGGCAGAAGGCTCTTATAACCCTAGTTTGCAGCAGTCACCACTGCGTCCTGGGAGTGGGTGGCCGGGAGCTGAGGTGTGGTCCTGCCCTGGTGAGAGGAGCGCAGGACGCCCAGGGGAAGAAGTGCTAAACGTTCTCACTGCCCTTGATCTTCCCTGTTACTACCCTGGGCGGTGGTAGGACTCTATGGGCAGATCATATAGTCTCCAGGGCTCTCCCAGTGGGTCCACCTGAGAAGCCAGGATCCCGGAACACAGACCCTACTGGTCCCATAAACTGTTGGTGGCACAGAGCTGGGCAAGTAAGCCCAGTGATGGGACAGGTAAAGCCCACACAGGAGCACAGGAGCCCGCACAGGAGCCGCAGAAGAGGTCAGCGGCTCCTCTGTGCTGACGTGAACCTTCAAGAAACATCATCGAATGGAAAACACCACCCTTGTATCAGGACACCCAGCACACTTACATCACTTTCAGTGCACAGCGTTCTCAAACTAAAAGGGTTGGAGGCACAAGAATGGAATGGGAGAATTATATCTTTTAACATTTCCACAATATTTGAAGTGGGTTTGTAGAGTGAAAAAAAGTAGTCAAAGTATTTTTTCTAAATCACTGCTTAAGCAGCTATAAACATTTAGAACATGACAGAAATATAACAGAGACTGCACACATTCATGAATCTGTCTGACTCGTAACAAGCTTAGCTTGGGAGGCATGGAGCATTTCCTACATTAGAAGTGTAAGTATAAATCGTTAAAACGCCTGCTTGATCACAGCACAGAACATTTTTATGGCTTCACTTGAATGCTCACTTAAGAATTTTCTCTGAAATGTACTCAGAACAGAGACAGTTAAACAATAAAAGTGAGGTATTGTAAGACCATAATACTAACTTGGGAATAGTTGGGGTAGAAACCACTGCCCCTGGCTCAGCCTTTCCACATGTTTCATTTGTTTGTTTGTTCATTTGATTTTTGGGGTGGTAGGTTTTGAGTGAAGGAAGGATGGTCTTTAGATGCTTATGGGAAGGAGTGCCAGAATTTTCTGCCTTTCTTTCCATGTGAAGCACGCCTGTGAGGGGCTAAGCTGTACCTTTCTCCTCCAGATGTCCCTGGCTTCTTCTGATGCGGAACCCTGGCGCTCTCTACTATCCTTTAAACTCCTGGGCATTGGTGAAATCTTGTCATGGGGTTTTTCTTTTAGTCGGAGTTTGTAGGGCTTCTAAGCCCATCTGTCCAAACCCTCAGCGTGCTGACGGCGTAGTTGAAGGCATGAGAGAGATGAAGGGTTGACTGAAGACAGTCAGTCACTCAGGAGCCTAGTCTCAATGTTTCTTTCTTGGCGTTTCCCCTGAGAATTCCTACTTAGTGTTTCCATCACTCAGCAGTCCTATGTGGTAGGAAAACTGAGGAGTATGTGTAGATAAAACCACTCGTCAGTAAGTGGATTCCTCCCAGTGTGCACCCTAGGGTGGGGGACGTTATTCCAGAAACCTCCCACTCTCAGTCTCAGGGGCAGGCCTCTCCAGGGATGACCCTTGGCCAAGAACCTTTCCCGACCTCAACCTCTGTTTTTCTTTATTTCTATAAAAAACAGCCTGATTAACCTTAACACACAGGGTGATGGCATGGATTTATTGAGATCCTGCTTATGAAAAAAATCACATTTAGTGTCCTGGAAACAGTCAGAGCTCAGCACAGGTGAGCCCTTTTCTTCGGATGTCTGTCTGTCTGTCTGGTTGAAGCCAGCAGAGGCTGATGGGGGTTTTCTTCCAGGCTCCATGCCGACCCTGGCTGTTTGACAAGTATGATTGGGTGAAAAAATGAAGGAGAGAACCTGACTTAAAAGATTGCCACAAAAGGGTAGTTCCATTTCAGAAAGGGACTTCTCCAGATTGAAACGTTTTACGACTCACGGTAAATCAAAAGTTCGAGGCCTCGCCGGCCCCTCAGACTATGTGGGAAAGAATAGGAGGGATGTTTTAAAAGATAGTGACCTTTTCTAGGACTTTTCAAATCCCACATCATAGTTTTCCCTGTGATTGCAAAGTCGACGTCCTTTTCTGTAGCTTATTGGCTGCAGGTCTCTGCTCGTCTGCACAAGCCTCAGGTGTGAGGCTTCAGTCATTAATTTGCTGTCTTGCTTTCTTAGCATTTACATGAATGAGATACATCTTTGCTTTTATTTATTTGTAGATAATACTATGTATTATATTGGCATTTCTGAAATGTTTGTAGGGAAGGTTTGTGATAAAATATGGGAAGATCCACTCTCCTAGATGAGGGAGAACTTTCCTCTAAAGTTTTGTCTAATGTCTGTGAAATAATCCGGAATAGAGGTGGCAACAAGCAACCTTCCTTTACAAAGCAGACAACAGCAACAAACTTTCCTGCTCTTCATCAGTTACGTGGATTGATTCATGCAAAGGTGGGAGGGTTGAGGGTGTGGTTAGAGGAGTGGTTAGGGGAGTAGTTTGAGGAGGGGTTATTGGGCGTGGTTAGGGGAGTGGTTAGAGGAGGGGTAGGGGAGAGGTTAGAGGAGGTGTTAGGATTGTGAGCGAGGTGCTCTAAAGCTGGGGTCCTGACTCAGGGCTTCATGGGGAGGAAACCCTCCACAAGCACAGGATATCACCATCATTACCATTTTGTGAATCCTTCGGTAATGTATTTTCTCCTCTCTCACGTACTTCGAAAGTTAGTTCAAAAATGTCAGGGGCACCCGGCTGGCTAGGTCGATTAAGGCACCAACTCTCGGTTTCAACTCCGGTCACGATCTCAGGTCCTGAGATCCGGCAGCCCGGGCTCACCGCTCAGTGGGGAGTCAGCTTGTCCTTCTCCCTTCCTGCTTTGCTCCTCCCCCTCTGCCCTTCCCCCCCCCAAAAAAAATAGAGTCCAAAAAACAAGATTTTCAGTTAATGTAAATGTCACGAAATTTTGAAAACTGATGGTCTTCCGTTCTGTAAGTGGCCAAACACCATCAGGAATGGGTTGCAATGATGCATAGCAAAGCTCCTACATCATGGGGGTTAGCGTGGTCTGTAGTGGGGTGCGCACAAGCTTCTGGAGGAGATCCTCCTCATAGGAGTCAGCAGTGCAGGATGCCTGCCCTCAGGGTGCCCTCCCCACTCCCCCGTTCACACCGGGGTATTCATGGCCCCTGCCATGGTGTTGGTCACAGCCCAGCAGCAACAGCTGCCAGGTGTCTCTTGGTTCAGGACAGGCTTGGTCTCCGGGCGTTTCTGAGAAGGACTTGCTGTCTACAATGTGGATGATAGTCAGTAGAGGTAACATGATTAGCAGTGAGTGCTGCTGTCCTCTTACAGGCACAGCGTGGCTAAGGAGATGGTCCAGAATCTCAGGTAGTGGCTTACAGTGAGGCAAACTGGTTGAAGATTGCAAGAAGGGTTGGATCGAGGTGGCTCTGAAATGTCTCGAGTGGTCGGATCTCAAAGGGCTTTGGAGTCCGACAGCCCTGGGAGGAACTTCACTCTGCCTCTGGCCAGCAGACCTCGGGGCAGCCAGTTTTGTCCTTTGTGCAGAGTAAAGAACAATCATGGCCACATGGGGTGAGGGGAGGGAGCCCATAGTGAGGACACAGTGGGAGGGGCTCATAGCAGGTGGACCCTCTCTGAACCCCAAACTGGCATGAAGAAGATTTTAACCCAAAGGCATTGGGGAACAGCTGCAGAAAGAAGCCTTCAAGGTGCTAATCTGACTCAAAGCAGCCACTTCTAAGAGGTGAGGCGGCCGTGAGTCCCCTCCTTGAGGCGGATCCACTCCCAGGAGGGAGACTGAGATAAACCTACCCTAAATCCTTGCCACATCCTCTGTTCATGGTGCAGAAAAAGAAAAACCTCTTTCACCTGCATAAACAAATCTTACCACAAACTTTCCCCATCTCTGGTTCATTCTCCCTAAAACCCATTTGTCTTTCTTAAAGCAACTATTTGTTCTTCACTTAGGAGCCCTGTCTCCTCCCTCTTTCCCTGCTAAATGAGGTCTGATAAGCCTCCAGCTTCAGCCAAGAGCTAGCTTCTCCTCTCCCATCTGTATGAACACACTTCTCCTCTTCATCTGCTTCTCGTTGGTTTTGTCTAGGGCCCTCTCCAAGAGATGGGAAGTCTTTCCTCCCTGACACTAGCAGGAGCTCAGACCATAATATCATCACCCCCTATGTCTCTGGAATCCCAGATTCTAGTTTAGTCTGCATATTTAAAAGTCTAAAACATACCCTGAGATTATAAATGAGATCGTCAAGCATACTGAAATATAGAGACATTTTGAAATGGAAAAGATCTGGGTTGTACACAGAACATAATGCAGAGTTCTTCCAATTCTGTGAAAATTTTATGTAGGTGGAAGTTTTATGCGGAGACAAACTGTGGAGACCAATTATGTGAGTCAAATATAGTGTCACAAACTTATCATTGAGCAAATGCAATGTGTAGGTAATGAGAGGCATGCTTTCTTATCATGCCACGTGTTGATTTAAAATGAGGGGTAAATAGTTTACTAATGTGACTTCACTCGATCTGGCTTAAGTGATTAAATCAAACATGAGCTCCTGATCGGTCTTTCTGAAGATTGGGACCTGGGCAGATCTCTCCTCCCTGCTTACCTTTTGGAGGAGAAGGGAGGAGGGTGTCTCCAGGTGTCAGGGATTGGTGTTTTGTGGATCCCAGCTTGCTTCCCTGCTGGGGGGAGGCATGAGCAGTATCTGCTAATATTTCCCCCAGTGCCCGGGATGTCAGCCGGAGCTTCTCTAGAACATGGTTAGTGATGGGAAGGATTCTGTGGCAGAAGTATGGCCCTTGTTGTGCCTCAGCCGGGGACCTCATGTCTGCCCATCTCTAATCACGGGGATCCCTACTAGAAAATCTGGGAAAAAAAAAAGTGGGAAGTAGTAAATGCAGAAGACAATTAAAATAAACCATAAACAATGGCTAACTGGGGACAGGGAGGGGGCAGGAAGAGTGGCTTCTGCATGTTAAGCTTTTCCGCACTATTTGACTTTTCCAGCCAAAGCCATCTATGTTTCTCATTTATTTTCCTTGTCAACAGGGGTTTTCTTGCTAGTGAGAACAGAGACCACATTTTGGTTTTCCTTGGTATTTTTTTTTTTTTTTTAATTAAGAAACAGCGTAACATGTAGCACTTGAAAATAAATTAAAAAATAATTTGGATTCATATTAATAAAAGCAAACAAAAGAGAACAACATAACAGACCAATATAGTCAAATGTACAAATGTTCGCATAGTGGCTTGAATGAAGTAGTGTTTAGTCCTACGCCATTTCCTGTAAGTTCTCAGAAGTCTGCGGGGAGATGAACTTCAAATTTTCTGTCTAGAACTGTGAGGTGTTTGAGGTTTTGCTCTATTTGCAACAAGGTTGCCTACCTGTTTCCTGGATGTGGGAGGAGATGGGAGACTCCTGGGTCAGAGACGGGAAGCATGGGACTGACTTAGATACTGGCAGGCAGCATCGCATCCTGGTCTTGGTTCCCCTTGACCCTACGTCACACTTGTGTCATCTGAGTGTGTGTCATGCCCAGGTGGATGACTGCACACTCAGGGGCTTATGTTATAAGAGCTCCCGGAACCTGAGTCTTTTGTGCAGGAAGCATGCCTGCCCTTCGCCTAGAAGGAAAAAAAAATGATCTTACAGGGCTGCTTTCTATATAAATGCCCTTGCAAGACAGTTCAGAAGAAAAGACAGGGCTTCACTCTATAAGGAGTGCAGAAATGGGAGAAACCCATGGAGAATTGTCTTCCCTCTGCTCTGGCCCCCACAGCCTTTTATCATCCCTGGAAAATGGTGAGTCGATGTGGCAAAGGACTTACTTCATACTCATTTCGACTTACTTCTCAGATATGTATTGCTTTTATCCTATTCTAAGCATAATTCTTGTGTCAGAGTTAATTTTGAACTCATAGAGACCCTAATCATTTTGGTTTAACAGTATTGGTGACTCAAATTTAAAATGCTAAGAAAAGAGCATTTTTGGGGGTGAGGGGTTTCTAAAATGACCAAAACAATTTCAGGTAGATGATTAGTTGAAAAACAGCTATTTGATCTTGATACAATTTTTAACTTATTTGGCTAAATCTTATATAAATTAACACTTCCTTTGAATGTAAAGTTGTGCCTATCACTCAGAAGTGACTCTGATTTTTTGTATGTATGACTGCGGAATCTTGGGAGGGTAAGTGTGTTTCCCTTATAAACAGTCTAGGATAAATCCAAATCTCTCTTGGGGAAGAAAATTTTGAAAAACGTTTCATTCGGAACTTTCATTTCAGAATTTCATTTTGGAAAACGTTTTCATTCTACTACTGCAGGATTGTTTGCTTGTTCCCCTGTATTAACATGGGCCATTTTGGGGCGCCTGGGTGGCTCAGTGGGTTAAAGCCTCTGCCTTCAGTTCAGGTCATGGTTTCAGGGTCCTGGGATTGAGCCCACATAGGGCTCTCTGCTCTGCGGGGAGCCTGCTTCCCTCTCTTTCTGCCTGCTTCTCTGCCTACTTGTGATCTCTGTCTGTCAAATAAATAAACAAAATATTTAAAACGGGCCATTTGCCTCTTAAAAATATATATTTATTTAAAGTTTATTTACTGAGTAACTTATTTAATAAACCCCAAGTGGGGCTTGAACTCAAGACCCTGAGATCAAGAGTTGCATGCTCCTCTGCCTGAGCTGGCCAGGCACCTGGCAGTTAACCTCTTGAAAGAAATAGGAAGCCGCAGAGAAGGTTTCAGAAGTAATTTTTTTAGTTTCTCAGTGGTATTCAGTCTTCCTCAGAAGTTATTTAAAAATGGGGAGTTTTGTTCAAGACGTCTAATGCTGGTGTGAAATCCCCCTCCCCCGCAATTTATTGTGCTGCAGTTTACATGTGACATCTCCCTGGTACTCTCGGGGTCTTCTCTCCATGCGCATGTTCCCTGGGGTCTCTGTGCGTCCAGATTTCCTCTTGTAACGACCCAGGCTCGTCGGATCAGGACTCATTCCAATGGCCTCATTTTACCTTGATCACCTCTTTATAGACCCTGTCTCCAAACAGTCACATTCGGAACTATGGGGGGTTCAAGCTTCCACATATGAATTAGGGGTGGGGGAAAAAATTCATCCCATCACAGCAAGTTATATGGATCCCCTACTTTAAAGATTTATTTATTTGACAGAGATCACAAGTAGGCAGAGAGGCAGGCAGAGAGAGAGGAGGAAGCAGGCTCCCTGCAGAGCAGGGAGCCCAATATGGGGCTCCATCCTAGGACCCTGGGATCATGACCTGAGCCAAAGGCAGAGGCTTTAACCCTCTGAGCCACCCAGGCACCCTAGGTTCCCTACTTTATAAAGTATTTTAATGTTGAATTAAATACATATGGTATCTCTTCTAGTCACGGGTACTTCTCGATAAGAAATCTTCTAAATTTTGTACAAATAACCCATTTGATATATCATTATTTTGAACATATGCAGGAGGCTAAGAGGATCGTGCTATTTTTCCAATAATCTGAGTTGTTAAAGAATGCCCCAAAACTGGGTGCCTGGGTGGCTCAGTGGGTTAAGCCACTGCCTTCAGCTCCGGTCATGATCTCAGGGTCCTGGGATTGAGTCCCGCATCAGGCTCTCTGCTCAGTGGGGAGCCTGCTTCCCTCTCTCTCTCTCTGCCTGCCTCTCTGTCTACTTGTGATCTCTCTCTGTCAAATAAATAAATAAAATCTTAAAAAAAAAAAAAAAAGAATGCCCCAAAACTGTGCCTGGAGTCAAGTTTATATTTAAGTCAAGTTATATATTTAATTCTTCTCATTCAATTAACTTATTTAATTCCTTCAAGTTGCTGATAGGAGAGGCACACTATTAAACACTCATTTGAGGCATTTCTTATAACACTAATAAGACCTCCTTTTGTTCTTTGGTGTCACTCTTCAAATACTGAAAGCTAATTCGGTTTCCAGAAAATGAGCTTGTGCCACGTATCAAACCACACACCTTTTTTGTGATGTTCTGGTATTGTTTTCAGTAACATTACGTTGCTTTTAAAATATGAACTTTTTGCTATTAGAAATATTTTTTCTGGCTTTTTCTCTACTTTCAACCTCTTTGCCAACACCAGTGGGCCTTCCAGATAGCTTATAAAATGTATTTCTCCCCATCACGTAAGAAGATAGGGAAGGGAGGAGCATTGAGAAACCCTACTGGTTTTTCTGCAGAGTCAGACCTGTCTTGTCTTGTCTGCTGGGTTCATATTTCAAGCAGAAGGTAAAACTAAGCAGTAAAGGCCTACAACTTCTCAATGTGTTTTAAAAATACTTCATTTTAATAATATTTTGGTAATGTTTATATTATCCTTTTATACAGCTGAGATTACAGAAGCACGTTAATGAAAAGCAGCATTAGGGACCCTCTTTCCTGCACCTGCTTTGGCCCCAGGATGTGGATGAGTCCAGGGCCAGGTGCTATGGGTTTCTGGGAGGTGTAGCTGTGCTCAGTCATGGGGTGGGTTCCCTCTCCAGGTAGAGGAAGGTTCTGGGATCCAGAGACATGGTCGTCTCTTTTTGCTTGGTCACTGGTTTGACTGTGTGACTTGCTTCCACTGAATCCATGAAAGAAACTAGGAAATGCTTAACTAAGTGTACATTTTTTTGCGACACACTGAGATTGTCACATCAGAAGATGCGCATCAGGTGCCTGTCTGGTTGTTTTAAGTAAGAACGGAGATTATTCGTTCACTTTCCAGGACACTGTTGAAGTCAACTCATCCGCACGAGTTAAACTCTAGTGCTCACCTCGCATGAGGCAACTGGCTGACTGACATTTAAGGGGTCAGGCCCTCCTTCCGGGTCATACTTCTGACATCCCAGTCCAACTCGCTCAGTAAAATGACAGGAGGAGGATTTCCTTGATTTATCTATGTGTAAATGTTATGGTACTTTCTAATTCACTCAAATATTAAAAATAATTCATAACAAGACCACTTACTTTAAAGCACCTGACTACAATTTTGATGTGGTCTAACTATAGGAAATAATTTTAGTACGTCCTTTCATGGTCGGTGAACCTCTGGAAATAATGGGGACAAAATATTATTTTTAATAGTAACAGTAATTATTATTATTCCCCCATTGCTCATGAAGAAGCTGAGATGTGGGGAGATTTAAGCATCTTGTCCAAGACCATCATGGCCCCATAATTAAAATGGCCAGAAGTAGAGCTTGGGGATTCTTGCGCTCTCTCTTGATCCCAGCAACTTCCTTCCTCCTACTTCAGAGGTCTTAAATGAATAGTGGTGAGTGAATAATGAAGTTCAGATTTCCTAGGGTCCTGCAGTAGAGGCTTAATATTTATTTATTTTTAAAATCCCAAGACCTGTTTCTATAGGCAACACCACTTGTGTTTGGAAAGAAGGCATTGGTATAAAAGCCAAACTTATGACACAGACATTTCAAACCTGAAATTACAAATACATAATAGGCATCTTGAAGGTCATTTGTTGACCCCAATGCGGAATTGTGATGACTCAGTTTACAACTGAGACCATGGCTCCAAGGGAGTCTCCCAATGATACCTTCTCTGGATTTAGAGTCTACTAACGTGACTGCTAAGTAAATCAGCGCAGAGTTGGCAGCTTTTTAGAAAATCCACCGACTCCTAAAACAAATTATCTCGGAAACATGTTTCTAGCATGTGAGTGGAGCCTAAGCTGTGGACTCGGGTTACCTTCAACCTAACTAAGGAAACGGAAGACTTCCTCAGACATCGTCTGCTTCTAATAGTGGACAAAGGATTCAACATGATGCCGGATGTTGAGTCCGTGTCCAGATGAAGTGTCCCTGTGATCAGTCGTGGGGAGAGTCTCGTTGGTGTGTTTCTTAGTGCCAGCGAGCCAAGAGGGATGCCAGAAAGACAGGCCCATGGAACTCCTCCCACTAACTCATCAAAATTCTAAGAGAGGTTTTCTTGTTCTTACTTTACACATGAAAATGCTGGCTTCCCCAAGGTTACTCCTGTCACGAGAGATAGGGAAGATGGGGTTTTCATCTTCTCACTTACTAGAGCACAGAGTGGGCCTTCGCTCATCTTCCCACTTACTAGAACACAGAGTGGGCCTTTGTGTCTGCAAGGCTGTGTGGCCTGTTCACCCAGATCTGTTCTGGAAAACCAAAGCAAAAGTACATATGGCAAGGAACAGATCACACTACCTCTTAAGAGATAAACACTAGCTTCACCAACATATATGAGATCATTTCAGTAATGAGCCACGAAAGTGAGAGTGACCTGCTAGTAGGGATCCATCTTGTGCCAAAGTCATTTCATTTAACTTCTGTGTCTTTAAAGAAACACATGATTGGAAATTCTCTACCCTATGACCCAGCAATTGTACTACTGGGTATTTACCCTAAAGATACAAATGTAGTGATCCGAAGGGGCATGTGCACCCGAATGTTTATAGCAGCAATATGTACAATAGCCAAACTATGGAAAGAGCCTAGATGTCCATCAACTGATGAATGGATCAAGATGTGGTATATATACACAATGGAATACTATGCAGCCATCAAAAGAAATGAAATCTTGCCATTTGTGATGACGTGGATGGAACTAGAGGGTATCATGCTTAGTGAAATAAGTCAGTTGGAGAAAGACAACTGTCATATGATCTCCCTGATATGAGGAAGTGGAGATGCAACATGGGGGGTTAAGTGGGTAGGAGAAGAATGAATGAAACAAGATGGGATTGGGAGGGAGACAAACCATAAGTGACTCTTAATCTCATAAAACAAACTGAGGGTTGCTGGGGGGAGGGGGTTTGGGAGAGGGTGGTTGGGTTATGGCTATTGGGGAGGGGTGTGCTGTGGTGAGTGCTGTGAAGTGTGTAAACCTGGTGATTCACAGACCTGTACCCCTGGGATAAAAATACATTATATGTTTATAAAAAATAAAAAAAATTTAAAAAACAGCCAAAAAATAAGTAAACAAAATTATAGTAATTGCATACCTATCCATAATTAGTTTAAATATATATGGACTAAGATCTCTAATTAAAAGACAGAGGTACGGAAAGCATAAATAAATAAGACTCATCTATATGTTGCTTATAAGAAGCTCATTTCAGATCCAAGGAAATGCAAACAGAAAGTCATGACATGCACACAGAAGCCAAACAACAACAACAACAACAACAAAGCTGGTGTAGCTGTACTTATATCAGACAAAATAGAATTTAAAACAAAGACCGCAATAAAAGAAGGGCATTACATAATGATAAAGAGATAAAGAGGTCAATAAAAGAGGTTACAATATTTATAAATTTTCCTCAACTTTCTTATTATTTAACACTCATAGATGCATACATTTATTCTAGATACTACAGTTTTGAAAATACACTATCAGGTCACAAAAATGAGTTCCCTGGGATGTTACTTAGAAATTATGTGGTACACATATACACAAACAGAAATTACTTTTTTGATTTGTAATATGTTCAGTAATGAGCATGTGTTACTTTTAGGATGGAAATGGAAATAAATACTATTATTGATTTGACAAAATAATTTTATCACAATTCAAAAATACAGTAGCATTTAGATAAATTTCGTTATTCTATAAAAACTCAAAGAAATACGATGCTGATGTGAATATGGTAAACATTTAAAAAAGAAAACTAGGGTTGTTTTGAAAATCTTAATTATGTTATGGACTTTGGGGAGTGTATGTGTTATTTGAGTGCGGTGAAGTGTGTAAACCTGGTGATTCACAGACATGTACCCCTGGGACTAATAATTCATTATATGTTAATTAAAAATTTTTAAAAACCTTAAAAAAAAAAGAAACGCATGATTGATTTGTACACAAAGAGACTGGTGATAGTTCTATGTAAGACAAAAATAACGTGATTCCTAAAAATTAGAACAAATTAACATGGTCACAGAGCTGTGCACACATACATATATATGTTCCAATATCTGAATGTAATTAAAATCGTGTGTGACAAATGCTTCATATACAGATTCTCAGAAGTTTTAAAGAGTGCCTTCTGAATCTCTTATTTTCATAGACTATTAAGACATTATTGACACTTGAAATATTCCTTAAATAGTATTCTGTCTAAATTCCATTAAAACAGCACTAGAAATTCCTTTTGCTATATGGCATTGTCATCACCCGGTCTGAATGACAGTGTCCAGATTTTATCTTCCACGGACGAAGTGCTTCAGAAGGAAGTAATGATATCCAAGGAAAATAAAACAATTTGTTCAAATACCTTTCCTAGTTTTTGTCAGTTACCCTCAGATAAACATGGACTTCAGTTCTGAGGTTGAATTGTGACCTTGGCATCACAGTGAATGCGGGAGCCAACAGGGATCTGCATGTCTCAGGTCTTGAACCTGAGACAGAGTTTAAGGAACGGGATGCAGAGTTGGACAGATGAGGAGCCTCTGCCAGATGCGCCCACCATAACCAAAATGGCAGCCAAGGCTGTGGCCACTGTGGCTGGTGCTCGTGGACCGCCTACCTCCAGGCAGGTGTGGGAACATGATTGTCAGGTATTATCTCACGTAATAGCTCCTCAACCTTCAGAGTTCACTGGACCAAGCTGGTTTTGTGGATGAAGGCAGTGGGTCTGGGAGCCTGTAAAAATAGGATCGTGTGCTGGACAGTGGTGGTGTTGGTACAAAGCAGCTCCTACCCACGCCAGCCTGCAGTTCCTACAGGAAGCTAGGGGCAGGGAGGGCACATTCCCGACTTCCCATTTGGAGCACGGAGTCAATGGAGAGGGTTTGCCTGCTCTTGGTGTAACGGTTGCCAACCCTTGAAGAACTGGTGATGTTGGACAAAATGGTGCTTCCACTGAGCAAGAGAGAGAGGCCGGAGGGCTTCCCAGATGATGTTTCATTCACTAGCCAAGAGGAAGTGTTATAGGGTCTGAGACTGGCCCTGATACCACATTTGAGTTTTCTGTATTCTTGGTTCTGTCTGTTCCTACCTGCTTGTCATGGCTTACAAGCCCGAGCAGTGAACGGGCTTGGTTTGGTTGGGTTTGGGTCTTAAGCCAGGTCTAGGGTTTCAAAAAGCAAAACAACGAGATGGGCATTCTTTTTGGTCCAACTACGAGATTTGCTCCGGTGCGGCGTTGGTATGTCTGACCCTTTTAACTGTGGTGGGAGGCAGAGTGTGTCCTTCTGGTGCAAGGGAGCATAAGAAAGGGTCATGTCTTCTGTTCCCTCATTTTATTACTATTATATGAAGGAGTATTACGAGAACATCTTTGGCCCTCTGGATGATAAAACTTGGAGAGATCAAAGAATGCAGAACTTGAGCTTTTGATGGGAAGTTCCAAAGAACTGATAGCATTGAGGTAGATTTACCAGTTGTCACAGGTTTTTAGAAGAGACGCACCATAGCTGTCTGTTTTCAGAGCATAGACTGGTAAGGTCCTTGGATGGGGCAGCATTTTCTGATAAGATGCTGTGTTACGATTGGAAACCCTTAGGCTGTTATGGCTTTGCTGTTGCATAGGTCCTCTGGGAAAACTGATGGACAATCTGAGGAAGAGTCGATGGAATCAGTTTTAAAAGGGGGTATACAGTGTCGGGGGGTCGACACTGACACTGAAGAGCAGGAAGATCCCGTCGAAATCTTGGTGCAAAGGAGGCTATAGGAGGTTCTGAGACCCGGGTGGCAGGACAGAGGAGCCCAGCATCTCAGGGGACTTCGCAGGCACAAATTGTCTACACAAGAACCGTGGTCCTGTGGCTTACACTCTACACAAGAACCGTGGTCCTGTGGCTCACACTCTAGCTTCCAGATCGCTGTGCAGGAGTTAATACTGAGGAAGGCAGGACCATACGGGTGAGGGGAGCAGATTTGCCACAGGAATAACGAAGTCCA